>NC_053164.1:60930530-61259530 GCF_016835505.1 Polypterus senegalus | reverse complement strand
TGAGATTGTTAGTGCCCAACTCTAACAATTGTAATTAAACCCTTGCTAATGAATTAGCCTGAACTTTAATAGTTTTTTCTTCTTCCACTAAGTAAGAGAGCAAGAAATAGTTTTAAGAAAAAAAAAAGCTAGAACAGCAGTTGATCAAAGCTTAAACTGAAGTTAGAAAATTCCCCAAATGTCCTTCTTAATTGTGGGTAAGCAACACTTTGATTTACAAAATAACAGAAAATATTTATTTAGCATGTATATTGGCATTTCATTCTAGATGTTTGTGAAGAAGAAGAAGAAGATAAAAGGACCTGGACTGTAATCAGGATTATACTTTTCACGCTCCTTGCATTCTTGTCTGTCCCAGTGACTTACTTTGTTCATCGCAAAAAGAAGTAGAGTGATCGTATGAAAACTACTAAAAACTGCCAGGTTTAAAGCAAATCCTATAAAAAATATAATATGTCTGTCAAGGTACATTTCATTATATACAGAAGCCAGAGTTTTAATTGCATTGTGTTGCTTTTTATGTCATTTGAAAGAGTTTTTACATTCACTTTAATGTGGGAATAGAAATAAAACTGTGCAAAGAAAAGTACTGTACAAGTAAAATAATACAAAGACAGCATAGATGAATCTTTCAATGATTTCTTTAAAAAATACTAAAAATTTACATTTGGTAAAATATGCTTATTTTTTAATATACAAAGCACAATTCTTAGAAATGGTTATAATAGAAACATAGTTTTTTAATTTTTATCATAAAGAAGACAATATTGTTTGCAGAATTCTTCCAGTTTAAACACAGAGAATCATTTTGAAATATTTTTCAGCTTGTGTCATTGAACATTTAAACTTAAAAGAGGGGGGCATCATATTTTATATGTAAGTGAAAGGAAAAATATCAATAAACTGAAACTATGCTATTTGTCAGTCAGTCAGTCATTTTCCAACCCACTACATCCTAACACAGGGTCATGGGGGTCTACTGGAGCCAATCTCAGCCAACAGAGGACGCAAGGCAGTAACAAATCCCCGGGTAGGGCACCAACCCACCGCAGGGCACACACACACACACACACCAAGCACACACTAGAGACAATGTAGGATCGCCAATGCAGCTAACTGTAGTCTGTGGGAGGAAACCAGAGTACCCGGAAGAAACCCACGCAGACAGGGGGAGAACATACAAACTCCACACAGGGAAGACCCGGGAAGTGAACCCAGGTCTCCTTACTGCTACGCTACTTGAATGGGAAAAAAATAAACTTGTAGAAGAAGAAGTTGAAGAGGTGTATGCACTGCTCAAAAAAATTAAGGGAACACTTAAATCATTACATCGGATCTCAATGAACAAAATATTCAAGTGGAAAATCTTTACTGAGTAATACTGTATAATTCATTGTGGTCAATTGAAACCAAAATCACCAACCCATTGAGGGCTGGGTTTAACATCATATAATAAATCAAAGTTAAAGATTGATCTCACAGGCTGATCCAACTTCATCACAGTAACTCATAAAGTGACTCATTAGTATGTATTTTCCCCCATGTGCCTCAATGCACTCCCGACAATGTCTGGGCACGCTCCTGGACAGTCTGTGGCATTACTTGGGGGCATCAGATGCACTGATACATAATGTCCCGGAGGTTTTCAATTGGTCTCAGGTCTGGGGACTATGTGAGCCGGTCAATAGAATCAATACCTTTGTTATCCAGGTACTGCCTACACTACAGACTCTGGCCACATGAGGCCAGGCATTGTCCTGCACCAGGAGGAACCCAGGGCCCATTGCACCAGCATAAGGTCTGACAGTGGCTCTGAAGATTTCATCCCAGTACCTAACAGCAGTCAGAGTACTATAGCTTAGCACATTGCAGTATGTTTGACTCTCCAAGGTATGCCTCCAAAGACCTTCATTAATCCACTGCCAAAACAGTCATGTTGGATGATGTTGCAGGCTACATAACGTTCACCACATCATCTTCAAACTCTTTTGCGTTTGTCACATGTTCTCAGTGTGAATCTGCTCTCAGGGAATTGTGTATTCCCTGGTGAATGTCAATCAAGCTACACGATTATAGGCTGTGAGCTAGAGGTCGCTGAGCCCTCGTCCCACCCTCATGGAGTCTGTTTCTGAAAGTTTGTTCAGAAACATGAACACCAGTAGTCATCTGGAGGTCATTTTGTAGGGTTATGGCACCGCTCTTCCTGGTCCTATTTGCAGAAAGGAGAAGTTGGCCATGTCGAACTCTCCTCATAGAATGGCCTGTTTCCTGGTATCTCCTCCATGCTGTTGAGACTGTGCAAACCTTCTAGCGACAGCATGTATGGATATGCCATCCTGGAGGAGCTGGACTACCTGTGCAACCTGAATCAGTTGGAGGTACCAGTATGTGACAAGGACACTAGCAAAACTAGAGAAGAATAAGTCAGGAAGGAAAAGGAGAGAGCAATTATCTGTGGTCACCACTTGCAAAACCATTCCCTTTTGGGAAGTTGTCTTGCTGTTGCCTCTCCAGTACACCTGTTGTCACTTTCATTTGCACCAAAGCAGGTGAAGTCCATTAAGTTTCCTCACTGGACTGATTGATATTACTGAAGCTTACTTGCCTTGGTATTAGACTGTGATGTTTAAGTGTTTGCTTATTTGTTTGAGCCGTATATTTTCATTTGCACCTTGTTGCATCACTAATATTACAGTACGTTTTATATTTACCTTTTGCCATTTGACTTTTTTCTGTTTCTAGAAAAAAATATATTAACTGAGTGATGTGAAAATAGGTAGCAGAGGTAAGTCTCAATGCCTTAAATAAGAGTTTTGTTGGAGTGTTTTAAAGCATCCTTAAAATATTTCTGTTTCTAATATATTGCAATAGAATTATACAGACAATATACTATAGTCTCCCAGAAAGTAACATTTTTGTTTGTAATGATTACATAGCATGTTCAAAGCATATTGTACACATAAAATGCTGTAAAGTGTCTAATTTCCAGATATTTTGTAAAGGAATAATTGAGTAACATGGGAGTTAACAGTGAACCTTGACATTGAATAATATTTAAATGTTTTATATAGATTATAAATATACTGTTCATTTTGATCACCAAAATATAATTTATACTGCGTAATTGGATTAAGCAGGTTTAGAAAGTGGATAAATGGAATACAATTTATGTTAAACTCTGTTGTTTATACATTTTTAAAAATAAAAATGTTTTTTCAAATTAAACTTGTGTGTCTTTTTTTTCAATAATAGTGCTATTTGCTAGATGGTTTAGGAGCAGCACAAGTAAATTAATTGAAGTTTTGATTACATCTGAAACTATTCGTAGTAATAATTAAAGCTAATAATAATAATCTTCTGCACTTAAATACTGCAGTTTAGCATGGTGAGAAAAAACGATTTGTGATCAATTGCATTTGTTCTTTATCAATTGCTAAAGTAGATTTAATTTTAAAACCAGTTTTAACAGAAAGAAAGAAAGAAAGAAAGAAAGAAAGAAAGAAAGAAAGAAAGAAAGAAAGAAAGAAAGAAAGAAAGAAAGAAAGATTATTTGCCTTTTCTCAGCAAAATAAGAAGGTTCAGGAACTTTTATTTATTTTTTTTTATTTTATCTGTTGACTTATATCAACAAGCCAAGCAGTGTGTAGGAATCATTTCCTATTTTTGCAATAACTACATTATCTGAAATATGAGTACATCTCAATGACAAATGTCCAGGTATCCTGCATTCAACCGAAATTAGTGTCATTTGTGATCCATTTAAGAATGTACATGAACTAGCTTAGTTGAAACCTGTCCTCAAAGGATTTATGTCATGCACAATCAGGCATACTAGTCCACTTTCTGAATTGCACATCACTGAGCTCTGCTAGCATTTTTGATAAAAGAAGAAAGTAGAAAACGTCATAGATAATGGAGAGTGTACATAGCACCCTGGAGGTGTGTGACAGCAGTGCTAACCCCTGTGCCTCCTGCCTTGTTTATTGTTATAGTCAGGACCGTCACATTTTTGGCTTCAACTCTATTTTCATTAATGTCGCACTCCTTAACACCTCTTCAGCTGTTACAAAGTAGTTTCTAATGGTTATGTTGATACCTCAACAGATCAGAAAATCATGATTGCTACAGACAGTTGTGTTGGATCTTCCATTGCACTGCAAAAAATGAAATCTAAGCAAGTGAAAAGTACTTACATCATGACATTAAATCTTGTTTTCCTTATTGTAAGAATAATTGACTTATCAAAAAATTTGTATTTATGATTTTTATTTGAAGAAATCTCCCATTGGTAGATATTTTTGCTAAATAAAAGGAAAAGAACTCCTATTTAAAGTTTTTTTTGTCTAGTTTTTGTATATGCATCTTTTGTAGTGTGCCATGTCATTTGACCCCAATCTAAGGTAGACCAATGACTCCATTACAATCAAATTCAATGTGCTTTCCCATCTTTTTTTGTAAATAATCTATTGCGACCTCTTCTTACTTCTGTTCATTTTCATATTCACAACCACATAATATAATAGGTGGTCAGGATTGAACAGTTGAGGCTAATCATCAGTCTATTGGAGTTCTACAAAGCTTGCTGCCAAGCATCCAGCTCCACATTTCACATGGGAAGACTACTTTGTGACAGCACATGGTCACATCCAAAGAGAAATCGCAAGTGATAATCTATCATTATGATATTTCTATAAAATGAAGTTAATTATTGCACAGAAAACTTGGTAAAAGAATAAACCTACAGTATATCTGCTTTACTAAAGATGCACTTATGGATGGAATATCAATCAATGAAGGTTTCTTTAATTTACATAATACATACTTTTCATACTTTTTCGTACTTTTCACTACATCAAGCACTTAAAAAAATTATACTTAACTAAAGATTTATTTTTATGTTTTTATTTTATTTGAAGAAAATAACACAGCATACAATCTACTCAAACCATCCACCCATCCATTTTCTAACCCGCTGAATCCGAATACAGGGTCACGGGGGTCTGCTGGAGCCAATCCCAGGGCAGGAACCAATCCTGGGCAGAGTGCCAACCCACCGCAGGACACACACAAACACACCAGGGCCAATTTAGAATCGCCAATCCACCTAACCTGCATGTCTTTGGATTGTGGGAGGAAACCCACGCAGACACGGGGAGAACATGCAAACTCCACACAGGGAGGACCCGGGAAACGAACCCGGGTCTCCTAACTGTGAGGCAGCAGCGCCACCACGCCGCCCTTTCTACTCGAACATATATAACAAATTACTTCATAGTTAAACTAGATAAAAAGCAGAAAAGAAAATAGTCACAATGTAAGAAAAATGCAAGCAGGAACAAAAAGAGACAAAATCTAACAAAACAGAATTCAATTAAAATATTTAAAATAGACACAAGTTCCAACATGAGCAAATTCAAGATACAATGATAAATCCAGAAGCGGTGATTATAATGGCAGATGTGCACAATACACTAACTAAAAACACATGCGTGTGACACTGTCATACACCAGTTTCACATAATGCTGAAGTAAACTTTCAAACCATTTCCACTTTCCTTGTAAGTTCTTCTGAAGGATCACATCTTTCTCCTCGTTGTATTACTGGTTTGTTTTCATTCATATTGCCTGTTTGACTAGGACTATTCAAAATATATCTAGCCCAAAACCCAATCTATGAACAGTGGCACCAAGTGCCTGCCTTACTAAAGCAAATGTTTTATAAACCCCTTACACTCATATCAAACCGAACACAAATTTGCTTGCTTTCCAGACATTTTTGGTTTCACATTTACTCCATATTCTTAAAACAGAATAGGCAGTAGCACCTGATAAGGCAAGATTCTCATAACTAAGAAATCCATTGTGATATCTTATATTCCAACACTTGCTGCTTACCTTATCTTTCTCAGTGGAAGAATTGTAACCCATTCCAACCCAAACTCTAGTGAAAATGAATCATATTTTGTATAACTTAAAATCAGAAAAGAAAATCAAATTCTCTCTATGAGGAATGGCCCAAAACCTTTCAGGAATTTTGCAGTTAATACAGTTCTGGGTTTCTTAATATGTGGTTTTCTGGACACAAAGCTCTCTGTGCTGTGTTTGAAATGGATGTTCAGACTGATAAGAAACACAAATCTGTGGATTGTTTTGTAAATGAATTCTTGATTGACTTATTGTATTATAATTAAATAAACCAATATGTGGAGAGTCTGTTGTCATTTAACTAAACGTTTTATCTTTTTTCAGGCAAAATGTGTCTAAGCCTAACAGCTGTGCTGAACATGGTGAAGATATTGATCATTGGACTTCTCACAGCTGAGTTCATTGCCTCTTTTGTGATTAAAGCTTTCTAGTTGTAACAGAGTGAGCCTCAATACGTGCACAGTGCTAATTATATGCAAACAGCAACTCACCATCTGTACCCTATTTTGATAGATTTTTTTTGTTTTGAATATTAGATTCACCAATAAACAAAATTAAACTTAAATGTGTCTGCTTTTCTTTTTTTGGCCCAGATAAAAGCACAGACAATCTATTACCTCAGAATGCAATACTTTAAAAAGCAAATGTACTGTACATCTGTGTAATTAAATTTCTCAGTGTACATAAAAAACAGTCTGGTTCAATAGAATACAATAATAATGCCTTTCATTTTCTGAAAATTATTTATTTTCTCTGAAAATGATCATTTTTATAAAAAATATATATTTTATTAATTTTTAAGAATGTCTTGCTCTTAGTTACTGTTTATATTTGTCTGCAGTTCTGGTGTTTTTGCCACATGGAGAATTGCGCCACATGGTTGTAGTGCCGTAACTGATGCTCCCACACAATGTAGGTAATGTGCATCATCCGGGACTCTGTGAGCAACCACTTCTTCGACACAAAGTCAAACCAGCAGTACTCAAGGATTTTCTGAAGAGACACAGTACCGAAGGAGTCCAGTCTTTGTCCCAGCTCACTGGATAGCATCCATGTTTTGCAACCATATGGCAAAATACAAGGTACCAGGACTCTAAAGACTTGGAAATTCTTTCTTGACATGACATGAATGTTGCTACCAAGGTAAGTAAACCTCACAAACAAGTCGACATTTTCTCTGCAGACAGACACACTGCTGATGGCTGTGCCCAAGAGGTCAATAAAGGCCTGGAATTGGTTTTTAACCATGACATTCATGAGCCCAGACACTCAGACTCCTCTCTCAGCCTCTGGCAAGTCCCAATCAGTCTCCATTGACTCTGTGAAGATCAAAGCACTGTTGGCAAAGTCAAGATGTGTGAATCTTACTTCATCAATAGATGCCTCACAGCCGCTGAACCCAAAGACCCTGCCCAGCACCCAATCCATGCAAGAACTGAACAGAGTAGGAAAAGGAAAATACAGAAATTCTACAGTATTACATAAGTTTCTAATAAGATAACAAAATCATTTGTCCTTGGAATATAATTGTCTCTGGTGTCTTTCCCATGGGATGGAAATGGCTTGGAAATAGAATAGTGGCACCAAGTGCAACACAGGATACTAAGAAGAAAGCGGAATGAGGAAGGATAGTAACAGTCCTTAATAATTGTACACAAATTAGTAAAAAACAGAGGTTAAATATACACAGCCAATTTTCAGCTCTAGGGTAGAAGTGAGTGTTAAGCCTGGATTTAAAAGCCAGGTCCATCCTCAAGTCACTCCACATATTGTTATCACCAGACTTGGCCCCTCTCTCATGTCCTCAGGTTTCTATGTTCAGAGCAGGCAGTGATGATGTCAGTCAAAACATCTTTAAGTACTTGCCATCTTGAAGTAATTAATTTACAGACATATATTTGGAAATAATTTGAAGTCAGCATATCAGCAGTCAGCCTGTAGCTAGTATTATTGGTTATCTATTAGTTTACTTCTGCCGTATCATCAATTAATTTTTATTAATTTTGTAGACATTGGATAAATATCAGTGCACAGTCAAATTGGATTTACACACCTTTCAACTGTTTACAATTGAAAAGCCAAACAGGAAAATCAGATGTGAGAAATCAAACTTGAGTAACTTTTTTGCTGCATTTTAAGTGTAGTTTTAGTAGCCTGTAGCAACATATGGACTCAGATGCAGCCTTAATAACAGGAGTTAGGTGACCGTTACACTATCACCGTCATACGCAAGATTTTAATGTGGGATTCAGTTTATTTATAATGAGACCAAAATCAGGTATAAGTATTACACTTTCAGATTATATGCCCATGCAAAATTGTTGCAAAACATATGAGAATTACTTTTGTGCATTTTGCCAAACTATAGGCAAATAGATTTTTATTGATGAGTAATGGTTTCCATTATGCTATTCTGTCATGAAGATACTGTAGTTTTTCCTAGTGCTTTGTTGAAGGTAAAAACAAGGAAGCTGGCCTTAGCCAAGATTAGAGAGACACTATAAATGTTGTTCTTAGGTATTTTGAGACTTCACATAAAATTTTATTTCTTGGTCAATCGTATGCCAGTATAAGACTTAAGAGCAGGATTTAAGTGATTGTCCTTTATAGTTTAGAACAAAAAAGAAGGAACTAATTAAAGCCGTATTTCCAGCAAGGGTCATCACTTGTAGGAATTAAGATTTGTAGCCTTACTGATATAGATAATTTCTTCCACAGTGTCTACATCACATCTTAAGACAAGGACATACAGCATTAAAGAAAGGATCTTGCTTCATTCCAGCTTAGAGTCTCAAATAAAGAAACACCGAAAGAAAGGCTAAGGAAAACATGTCGTCATAGTCAGATCTCTGATGAGTACCTTTTAACATTTGTTAGGAACAATCTGGTGGGTCACTCCTATTCTTTCTTTTTGCACAACAGTACTTGCTGCTAACTCTTCCTATCTTTGTTTCCTGCTATACAGCATTTATTTTGCAGCAGTCACAAGATGACGGGGACTATAGAAGTAAAAACAAGGAGCCTTGAAAGTGGTATTGCTCAAGCACTGAATTAATTTAGCTGCGTAGAAGCCGTTATTTTGAAGTTCCTCAAGTTTCTGTGCATTTTTTAATTTCTGCTTTGTCTTTTTGTATTAACAGTTTTAAATCTCAACTTTTGATGATGTTAATGAGTTTATGGCTCTCTCTCTGAGTTTTGAATTCTGCTTTCATCTTTACATTTATTTGCTTAGATGATTCTTTTATCCAAAGCAACTTGAATAAGTGATCAACATAATCGAATATACATCAGTCTGGGGGTGTTACAGAACTAGGGTACAAAATTGATCATCACAAGTGAACAGCTCAGAACAAAATAAAACTTGATTACAATTCCTAGGTTACAAAATCTAAGCGCTAATATCAGTTAGAAAGAAATTAGCCAAGCAAACAAGTCTTCAAATGCTTCTTAAACATACAGAAGGAGTCAGAATTTCAAATGGAGGTGAGCAGTTCATTCCACCAGCCTGGAGATACACATGAAAAGACTCTGGACTGACATACGATACCATGCAGAGGTGGTATCACCAGAAGCTGTTCAGGAAGGGGTCAGAAAGGAGAGCAGAGGAGACTAGAGAATAGAAATGTGTGGGAGAGAGGGAGCAAGGTTGAGGGTGAAAAGATACAATGGCAGGAATGGCAGTGAAAAAAGAGAGAACTGAAGATAAAAATGGTCAGAAGTTTGTAGTGGAGTGACAACTAGTGTAAATGGGTATCAAGCTCCGTAAGAGAATAAGACCCAGAAGTTTACCACCTTGGTAAGTGGGTGGGGTGTGGAGCTGTGTCAGGCTGATAAAGGAAAGGACAGAAAAGAAGTCTGTAGAAGGAGTCCAGGTGGACATTCAGGTCCCCAAGGATTAGAAGTTAATTGCCGTCATCTTCAATAAAAGAAAGTAGTAGGTCTTTAGCAGACCTGGAGAGAACAAAAATGTTAATAGAGTAGGAGACAGTGATTGCACAGTGCTCAAAAGTGCTATAGTTGCATACAGCACCCAGCAGTGTGAATCTCCAGGTCATAGACATTACTATACTGATACCTCCATCTCATCTAGTGGACTGACAGGTATGAGAGAAATGGAATCTAGAGGAAAGGACTGTTAGTACTGCAGTATTTCTTGGATGGATGCATGTCTCACTCAGTGCCACTAATTGGAGTCCAGTTTGGGTGGCAAATGCTGGAATGAAGTCTGCTTTGTTCATTACAGACTGACAGTTCCACTGTCTGAAGGAGAATGGAGTCTCTGAAAGAGTGACGACTTCTTGAAGTGGTTGAAAATTGTCCGCATTGTGTCCTCTCCAGTTAGTAGGACGAGGGAGTGCTAATCACAGGAATGTATTGAAAAAACCTGCTGATAAAGAAGAGAGTAAAGAAAAAGTGTACCTGGTTGGAGAAGAGTATCCACATCTTAATCAGTATCCTTGCATGGTGGCCTTGTGTAGGTGGATGCTGTTTGTTAGTGGTTTACCAAACTATAAAACTACCTAATCAACTTTTTCATTATGCCTGTTTGTTTGTGTATATATGAACTCTACCTTTAGTTTACACTGATGCTGCAAGTTACATTCTACTGAAAGGTGTAATCCATCGCAGGGTGACGTGACAAAAGTGTACCAAGCAAAAGTACATGGGGGCAATTGCATGGAGAAAAAATGCACACAGCTAGTAAATCTCCATTGAGTCTTATATATTATTGAAAATGTTTTTTAATTATATAAAAGTAATGAAAATGTGTAAAAACAAAACATAACACAAAAATGAACAGAAACCACAGAGCCAAATGAAATGAATATGTCATGAATCTTGGGGTTTTCTTTAGCAATTCCCATTTTTTACTTTTGTGTTTCACTTATCATTATTTTTTTTTTATTAATTTTATTACAATCCATACAAGCAATCAAGTTTTTACAAAAAGAAAAATTGAGTTAAGAACAAATCGATCCCCACCCCTGAGAGAGACAGCAAGCCAAGCCGCGTTAAATTTTAAGGCTTGTAAACATACCTAAATTAATAAATTCTCTGTGCTTTATGAACTTATTTTAAAATATTACTGATTAGATCCTGCCATGTTTTAAAAAAGTCTGTACGGATCCTCTAACTGAGTATTTGATTTTTTCCAATTTCAAATAATATAACACATCGGTTTCCCACTGACTTAAAAGAGGAGAGTTTGGGTTCTTCCAGTTTATCAGAATACGTCTACATGCCAAAAGTGTAGTGAATGAAATCACAATTTGTTTGTCTTTCTCCACTTTAAGCCCCTCTGAAAGAACCCCAAACACAGCTGTTAATGGGTTAGGAGGGATTGTGAGTCCAAGGCTGTCTGAAAGGTAATTAAAAATTTTTGTCCAGAATAATGTTAATTTGGTGCAGGCCCAGAACATGCGACCTAGTGAGGCTGGGACTTGGTTGCAACGTTCACAGGTTGGATCATGCCCTGGAAACATTTTGGAGAGTTTTAGTCGAGACAGATGTGCTTGATATATAATTTTGAGTTGTATAATTGTATGCTTTGCGCATATGGAGCTCGAGTGAATTCTCTGCATTGCTACTTTCCACTCCTTTTCTGATATATTAATTGAGAGATCTTTTTCCCAGTGTCCTCTTGGATCTTTCAAAGGGAGGGATTGTAAAATGATTTTATATATTGTAGAGATGGAGTCTAAGTCCTTGAGATTGAGCAATATTTTTTCCAGCATGGATGTGGGTGCAAGATGAGGAAAATCTGGAAGGTTCTGTTTAACAAAGTTTCTGATTTGAAGATAGTGAAAGAAATGTGTAGCTGGAATGTTAAATTTGGAATGTAATTGTTCATAGGATGCAAAGATGTTGTCTATATAAAGATCTCTAAGCAAGTTAATTCCAAATTTTTTCCACTTATCATTATTTTGTTGTTGCAATTTAAATATTTTATTTATTACGGGCACCACCATTTTGTTGTTATCTTGGGTTCCATAGTTGTGTAATGGATAGTAAAAATAATAATAATTTTATCGTATTTAAGAGTGTTGTAATGTTCTACAGCAGGCATGTCAAACACGCGGCCCCCGGGCCGCATGACAGATCCTAGTTAGCACTGAACTTGTACAAAATGATTACTATCATTTGTGATTGAATCATTCTGAATCTTTGGCGTTACTTATTAACATTTCTTACTTCTGCCTTCTGACAAAAGCGCGTTTTACCATGGCATTACGGTACCAGAAACGTCATCTGCTAGTATAGCCACGAGCCTTGACCAAAGTTAATGAGCCACAACTGAAGTGCTAGGCTGCAGCAGGGGCGGCCTTAGGCATGTGCAAACTGTGCACCTGCACAGGGCCACGCCAATATATATTGAATTTAAAACAGAAAGAGGAAATAACGACATAGCTGACGGCAATGTGGCCGAAAACATTGTGTTTCTTGTTAATTAGTATGCTGTATTTACTAATGTCGCTCGAGTCGGAGCAGTAAGCTATATGTAGTATTATAACGTTCTGCCGTAATGAGAATATCATGGGCCACCACTTGGTTTTCATGTTACGGACACGCACATATAGAAGTGTGTCATGAGCACGAGGCGGCTATGCAGTGTCCGCAACGGACGTGGCCATCCGCCGTGCATAACATACCATATCGACATTGGCGGGCGAAGGGGCCACCGATTCTTTCTCTGCCCAGGGCTGCCATGAGCCTAAACTTAGTAAACTTAGTAAAGTAAAATTAGATTTTTGGAGGATTTGAATTAGTGAGCAATGAATTCAGTGAGCATTTTTGTGATTTCAGTTCACACGAACAGGACTTTACGCTGTTCTCTTACAATGTTGAGAATGCACCTGAGAATATCCAAATGGAATTGATTGAATTGCAGTCAGATTCTATTCTGAAGGCAAAATACAACGAAGTTGGTGTGCCAGGCTTGTATGCTTACCTGCCACCCTCGTATATTTAGATCCATAAGCTGGCATCGAGAGTACTGTCTATGTTCGGAAGCACTTACCTTTGTGAGAAATTTTTTTGTTAATGAAAGCTAACTAAACCCCACATCGCTCAAGACTTACTGTCGAGCACCTTTCGCCCCAAATAAAAGTTGCAGCTGCACAAGATTTCAAGCCTGATATTGACGAAACGGTTACTAACAAGAGATGCCAAGTGTCGGGACAAAAGAAATAGATCTCACACTGTAAGACTCCTATATAAGCAATGAATATAATATAATAATATAAGGACCTAGCTAAGAGGCTAAGACTCTAATTGTACGCTGTTGTACAGAGAGTGTATAGAAATAAGTTGCTTTTCTTTAAACTTTAAGTGTTACATTTTTTAAAGTTTTCAATATTGGAAAGAAAGCTACAGTAACTTTGTATAATAGTATTTGTTACAGTGCAGCCCGCTGACGCACATATGGCAGTCGAAGCGGCCCACCAATGGTAGCGAGTTTGACATGTTGGTTCTACAGGACTTTAAATCAGAATTAATTCTTGAATTTGACTTTGTGGTAAATGTTTTGGGCTTTGATATTTATTCATTTACTTATTTATTTTGTAATTTGTCACTTGATTTTGGACCTCTGGGTGTCATATTAATTGTTGCAGGTGGCACTTAAGCTGAATAATTCTAGACATAGATTGGGTGGTATGGCCAAAATCTATAAAAAGTTATAATTAAAGTTGTGATATTTTTGGAAGTATAATATATTTATATACATAGTTTTCAGTATGAAATATTTTTTTAACCATATGTATTAATTACATCAAACTTGTGTGTGCCTGTCTGTACTGTCTACTCCTACTCTAAGCAGAAGCCTTGGGTAAACAGTGTTGTTAACGTGTACCTAAGAAAGTGGACTATTGCTTTAATTAAAATCACACAGAGAGCTACTAGAGCGCTTGGTAGGTAGCTACTGAAGGAGAATAAAGCGGCAAACACTCTGTATGGAGACAGGCTGTAAAATGATTTTGTCAGCTATGCCCATGGACACCAATGCCTTGCTCCCAGATGAGTTGAATAACTTTTTTGCTCAGACTTAATGAGTGTTGCAATGTTTCCAGCGCTTTCAGCAGGCAGAGTCATTCTGCAAGTGTCAGAGGCTGATATGAATAAAATGTTTAAAAGGGTTAAAACCCATAAAGCCTGCAGCTCAGGCTGCATCCTGTCACGCATCCTGAAGACATGTGCTACCCATCTATCATGGGCGTACCCTGACATCTTCAACTTGTCCCTGTCTTTGTTTACTGTGGTGCAGTGTGTCAAGAAAACCAGGATTGTGCCTGTGCCAAAAAAATCTGCTGTTACCTGACAGAATGTCTAATGGCCCATGATGATAAAGAGGCTACAGAAACTGGTCATGATCCATATTAACCACAACATTCCTGCTAACCTTTATCAATTTTTATCAATGTGCCAGATTTTTAAGTTGGTTAATTATTTATCAGTTTTTCTTGGTACTTGTAATTAGTCAAAAAATTCATCAAGGCTCCTACTTTATTTACGATTACTGTAGATGCCGAAGTATAAGGCAAGATCAAGCACGGGTAAAACGCATGCCAAAAGAAATCTCTCAGTCCAAAAGTTTGTTTTAAAATATTTAGTGAAAGTTAAAAGCATATAATCCACACAAGAATAAAAGAAAAAGTAATCACACACGTAGAATAAAAGGCAAAAAAAGGAAAAATGTATCTTCTCTAAACTTAGCTTTTCTTGAGAAACTTTAGTTATATCTGTACTTAAAAGTTCTTTACTTCTTCTTCTATACTTAAAGATTCTTAACTTCTTATATATTTAAAGATTCGTAGCTTCTTCTTCTGTACGCTTTAAACGTACGGCTATACACTTAAATAAGTGCTGTTTTACGAGTTACTTCACACACTCTAAAGGCCCGTAGGCACGGTTTAAAACCTTATGCCCTGTATGCCTTACACATGGCAAGGCTGGTCACTAACTGAAGAATAATGTTTAGTCAAAGCAGATAGAAATAGTTAGAATATACCACTTTTACTCAACTTATGGGGTTTTTAGGAACCTCCCATAGATTATGCGTTGCAAACTAGTAAAATATTTATTAATCTTATATAACTAGGAAAATGGCTCTTACAATTACTTTATCTTTCTCTGTTGTAGGAAGGTCTTTGGCCTTTAGACTTAGATGAAGGTAACTTTCTATTATCTGCACCTTTAAGCTGCCCCCAATTACACACACATGTGACAGGACCACCCCAAGCACAGACCCATTGGGCCAGGCACTCCGAACCATGAGGTCACAAACTCAGGAGAGAACATCAGCGTTGGCATGGAGAGAACCTCAACGATGAATGACTTTGAATCGAAAACTTTGCAGATCTAAGAACAACGTGGTCACCTGAGGATTCGATTCCTTGTGAAGAGCCATCAACTACAATAAAGCATGGTCTATCACTAGAGCCAACTCGAGACCTAGTAGATAATAATGCAACTGATTAATAGCCCATTTGATCACTAAGGCTTCTCTTTCCACCACTGCATACTTGGTTTCCTGATCCAGTAGTTTCTGGCTCAGAACATAATGGGGTGTTGATTACCATCGACACTTTTGCTCAGCACGGCACCAAGACCTGTGTCCGAAGCATCAGTCAGTAAGATAAAAGGTGAAGAAAAGTCAAGAGTTGTTAAAATCGGTGCTGACATAAAGGTCTGTTTTAAATCATAAAATGTGGTGTCTGTTTTAGAATAGAGAACAATTAAATGCCTTTTATTATCATTTCACAAATGTACAATGAAATTTTAGTGTTTCCCCTGAATAGTTAACACAATAGAATTAAAATAGAATCTTCAACAGGTTCAACATATTTTAAACTACACACATGCATTAACATAAACTAATAAAACAATAAAACCAATAAATCATTGATTGCATATGTATATACAAGGTGGAAAAATACAAATTGTAAATAGTCCAAGATATAGCACTTTTGTCCCATTGGTCTCATGGATGAGAGTGAAAGACATGTTAGATACTGTAGATAGATAGATAGATAGATAGATAGATAGATAGATAGATAGATAGATAGATAGATAGATAGATAGATAGATAGATAGATACTTTATTAATCCCAAGGGGAAATTCACATACTCCAGCAGCAGCACACTGATAAAGAACAATATTAAAGAGTTATAACAATGAAGGTATAACAGACAGAGAATAATTTTGTATAATATTAACGCTTACCTCCCAACCACCCAAAGGGGGGGGGGGAATTGAAGAGTCGCATAGTGTGGGGGAAGAACAATCTCCTCAGTCTGTCAGTGGAGCAGGACAGTGACAGCAGTCTGTCCCTGAAGCTGCTCCTCTGTCTGGAGATGATCCTGTTCAGTGGATTTTCCATGATTGACAGAAGCCTGCTCAGTGCCTGTCGCTCTGCCACGGATGTCAAACTGTCCAGCTCCGTGTTTACAATAGAGCCTGCCTTCCTCACCAGTTTGTCCAGGCGTGAGGCATCCCTCTTCTTTATGCTGCCTCCCCAGCACACCACCGCATAGAAGAGGGCACTCGCCACAACCATCTGATAGAACATCTGCAGCATCTTATTGCAGATGTTGAAGGACACCAGCCTTCTAAGGAAGTATAGTTGGCTCTGTCCTTTCTTACACAGAACATCTGTATTGGCAGTCCACTCCAATTTATCATCCAGCTGCACTCCTGGGTATTTATAGGTCTGCACCCTCTGCACACAGTCACCTCTGATGATCATGGGGTCAATGAGGGGCCTGGTCCTCCTAAAATCCACCACCAGCTCCAGTAAATAATATCAAAACCTTGCACTTATATGCAGTAAACGGTTAATTAACAAAATTTAGTAATCTGATAGTGCTTGGGTAAAATCTTTTTGTTAGTGTGGAAGTGTGCATTTTAATCGAACTATAATGCCTTCCAGAAGGCAGCAAAGTGAAAAGGTGGTGGCCTAGGTCTGATGGGTCCCTATTGATTATTTGGCCTCTTGTAAAGATCATGTTCTGTATACATCCTCTAGTGAAGGTAATTGGGTGTTGTTAATATCTTACGTTAATATGATGACTCTCTGAAGAGCCTTCTTGTCAGCCATGGACCAGCAAGCATACCATACCAGGATGTCACAGATGAGTATGGTTTAGGATAACATCAGCTGCTTGGACAGCCTAGCCTTTCTTGGCATCCTTAAGAAGTAGAGACACTTCTGAGCCTTCATCACCACAGAAGCTGTGTTAAATGACCATGTGAGATCCTGGAAGATGTGTGTGCCAAGAAATGTAAAGCTAGGCAAGGTGTTGACAGCTGCAGGTCTATAGTCATATTGTATAAGGAGTAGAGCATTATTTTATATATATTTTGATTATTGGATTTGTGTTGCAGTGTTGTTCTGTTTGGGTGCTGTTCTTTTTTTTTTTCTTTTTTCTGGATAAAAACTGGATAACTTACACGCAAACATTTGATTGACTGTTTGATCTATCTATGGAGGCAAAATGATGTGGACTTTGGGCCAATTATGCATGGGCTGAGTGTAGGAGTAAGTTTAAGTGGCGCGGCTGTGCTCCCAAGTGCATTGCAAAGAGACAAGAAGAAAGGGGTGCATATAGGAAGATACGCAGTACATGGAATGGAAAAAAAGTGAGATATTGAAAGAAGTGACAGGAGCATGTGTAATTATCTCAGCTGGTGGCTGCAGAATACCTTTCTGTTTCAGAGGTGCACCAAAGAAGAACACTAATCAGTGAGAGGGAGTGTCTATTGAGAGCAGAGGAAAATATGCAGCTGGCCATGGCAACATAAGAATAGTGTCTCATTTTACATTAACACCACAAGGCATGAGCAATGGGGTCTGGGGTTTGTGTCAGGTGTCCATGGCCTGGACAGAGTGTAAGTAACCCCATTTATCTATTAGCGTTGTTCTGAAGCGATTCATAATTGTGGGTTAGTAGATGTGGAGCACTGCCCAGTGTGTGTTTTTTTGTAGATGCAGTGCTGACCAAGAGCGTATGTGAAGACACCTGGCAGAAGGTTCGCGAATGGTGACTGTGTGCATTGGGTCAGGGTAGGGATCGCTTAAGACAATGCTCCGAAGGATTTTTTTTTCTTTCCTTTCTCTTCCTGCCCTTTTTGAGGAAGGAACTTACATGATACTCAATGATATGGTGCAATTCTGATTCCTGTTTTTATACTGGCTGACTGGGACACGAGCAGCTCTCAGATGTTTTAGTATGTGGGTTTTATGTATGTATTTATTTTTGAAAAAAAAAAAACAATGTTTGTTATACTGGTGTCCTGAAATGAATGCTCAACCACAACTCTGGGATAAAAAGTACCTGAACAGTGGGGTTCCCATACCTTACAAATTTGGGGTGGTATAGTCGATTCTAGGAATATTTAAGAGGGGGCAAGGTGGGAGTGTCTGGGCTTTGATGCTTGTATTGTTTTGGGTTGATTTATTTACTTGGAAACTTCCTAGAGTCAGTTGTAATTTGCCTGCCCCTAACATGCGGAGTGCTCTTCTGACTTAATTCGTGCTAACGGTAAATGCCATACATTTAGTAGTTGATGACAGTGCCATCCCGGTTTCTGCTATAGTCACCTCATTCACCTCAAAACAGGCAAAAAAGTGGTTGAATTCCTCTGCTAGTGAGTTGATGCTGCTGACGGTTGGGTCTTTGCTGCCTTAATAGTTTGTAAAATGCTGGATACCCTGCCATACACGTTGGGAGTCTCCATTATTGAAATTACTTTCAACCTTCTGTCTGTAATCTGCTTTTGCATTTTTTATGTCTCTTTTTAGATTAGATCTGGCATTACTACATGATTCAACAATTCCAGAGAAGCTGTATTGCATTCTTTCAGCTGAAGTCTGATGTCTCTGGTCATACATGGTTTAATGTTTGGGAAGCATCGAATGTGCTTACCAACAGTGATGCCATCTATAAAGTTCTAATAAAATAGGACAGCGGATGTATACTCTTGTATGTCTTGTTAAGCAAATAGGTCCCAATGTGTGTCTCAAAACAGTCCTGGAGTTGAGTGGAAGTCCCTTCAGGTCATGTTTGGATGATTTTAACAGTTGGTTTTGTTTTGCTAATAAAAGATCTGCTAGGTGTGATAAATGCGGTATTTACCTTGGTGGATTCCAATTAAGGGAATTTGCCAGTATTCTTTTATCAAATCAAGTGTGGTCAAATACTGAGCCTTACTAAGTTGCTAAAGGAGTTCTTCCACTCACAATACTGGATATGTAACGAATGGAGAAACGTGATTAAGTCGATGGTAGTTATTGCAAAAGCACAAACTGCCATCAAACTTAGGGGCCAGGACTATGTGACTATACTAGAGTCTAAAATATTCCTCCATAACATCAAGGTCTAGCATCCTATTGATCTCAAATTCCACTTCAGCTCTTTTTGTTTTCAGAGTTGCACCAGAGACAAGAAGGCAAGTCCAATAAAATAGCCTTATTGTTGAAAAGGCAGAGGAAGTACCAAGGCTTTATTCAAAATTTTTCTTCTGTACACAAATATACTGTACACACAAAGCTTTGTGGCAATTGACCTGCTTTAGCTTGCTCCTTCAGGTTAAGAGAACATAAAACCTTCAAGTAGGTTCTGTGGCTGAGAAGCATCGGTTGGGTCAGATGCAGTCTGAAGAAGAGAGGACAGGAGAGATAGCAAAAACGTAAGTGAAGGCTCAGCTTTAAATGTTCTAAGCATTGTGTGACAAGCACATTTTGTAGTAAGCGTGCCACTGATCCCGTAGAGGGCTTCTTAGAAGTGTGTTTGTTTCTCATTGAAATATTGTTTAACAGAGTTTCTGTGTGAAGCTGCTGGTGACAAATGGCAGGAATGCGTAGCAGCCGCTGTCTTAGTCACAATATATATATTGACATATAAGGATGGTCGCAGACAGACTTGACAAACAAACATATAAGATATAGACAGGCTCTTTACTGGTATTTAGAGTTATACCTTATCTTGGCACAGGTAAATAGTTTTACAATATCAAGTATTTATGAATGATATCTCATGTTGTGTGGAGCTGTTGCTTTGTTGTTGGTCTGGGTTTAACTGCAAGATTTTTCATATGTTAGAAAGTATGCTTTCTTTTTGCTTCATGATCCTTTGTCTGTGGTCTGCCGCCCTTTCCTCAGTTAAGCACTTTTCTGTGTCATCTGCACCCTGGAGAAATGCATCAGTCTTTCTAGCACAAGATTTTAGATGCTAAAGTTAGCTTCTTGAAGTAATGGCTGCTCCTCAGTTGTGACAGACAATGATAGACTGGATCACATCTCTCAGGCTCCCAAAGAGAAGAGTTTGTCATCCCTGACTCTCCAAGGAAAAGCAACTTATAGCTTTTTGGTTCAGAGAGTAGGTTTCAGAGGTTTTCAGTCATTTTGGAGAGTCCTTCCTTCCTGAAAGAATCCCAGAGAGGGCACCCCAACAGAATCCCTGAACTTCTCTTAACTTCCTATTCTCTGCCTCTTTACTTCTTTCATTCTCTGCTTCTGTTTCTTCTTCATTTGAGAGATAAGTTGCATATGGTTTTTAAGGGAGGTTAAACCTTCTCTTAATTGGATTAAAGTCATTTCCAGTTACAAAATCAGTGTCTTCTTATAGGCAAATTCTTCTGTCCATCCTATTTGTCATCCTTTGTTCTTGCTTAAATTTATTTTATGCCTTCTGGCTCAAGAGGTTTGCAGACGGGCCTCTGTAGATATGTCAGTTCAACTGTGACTTACACCTTCATTATCAGGTGAAGTCCATGCAGATCCTGGTACGTGCTGCAGTTTAGTCACTTAGTTTGGAATCCAAGTAGGTTTTTTTTTTGGAGATGGATGCCTGCATCCCTTTTAAATTGCTTTTAACAGGCTTGGTATGCCACTAAAACCTAGCAGAATGGGCAATGACCACTTTATCCTACAATGATTTGCCATTTTCCATTAGAATGTCATCAAACTGCTCTATATGTTTTGGCACTGTGTGCCTGACAATGCTCTTCAGAGATGTTACAGCCACTTGCCTAGGCATGGCAGCAGGAAATATCTTCAGTCCATTAATATGGGAGTTTAAACTTCCAAAGGGTAATGTCTATTAGTTTATACTCTTACCATTTCCAGTTATGATCTTGCAAAGAATAATGAGATACTGAAGGCAAGATTCAATAAAAGACCAGTGCATGAAGGAAGAGGAAGAAACCAAATTGTAAATGTTAAGAAGGTAGAAGTCTGAAAGGCCTGGAAACAAACTGAAAATGAATCACCATAGCTAGAATCACTAATCAAAGTCAAAGGTTCAAATCAAATTTCTGTGGCTATCTTGTGTTGCTTGCCCACTTGTACTGGCCAAGACACACACTGATTCTGACTGCTTTAAACTAGCAATTTACTAATTTTATTGGTGTCACCAGGAATGCACTCCGCCTTGACTCAGTGGCTCAATGGAGACAAGAACATCATATTAAATAACAATGAATGAGAACAATATAATAACACACAAGGCAAAAATCCATGAGTAAGGGAATAACTAAATAATTAAGTACAGATTCATAAACCCCACAAAACCAAATGCACTAAACTCCTAACCACAGTCCAAAACACAATCCTAAATGTAACTGATGGTGATGAATAAAATATCCACCGACAGAAGCCTTTTGAAAGAGATTTAAAGATTGTCCTGCAATGATACTGAATGTCTGATAATAATTTGAAATGTATGCAGTGCACTCCATGGATGATGCCTTCCAGAACAGATGAAACCACATGAACAAACCAAGCAGAGCATACAGAACACAAATCCAGAAAAAAATGCAATCCTCAAGGGCCGTGGTAAAGGATGTGCAAATGAATATGTTTAGGTAGTGGTGAAAGCAGTGTAATAAAGAGCACAAAAGATGAATTCCATCCTCCTGAGCTTCTTAAATTCAGCACCTTATCTATTTTCTCCCAGAAGCCCTAACATGAACAGCACAGACACTCAAATGGCCCAGTAATTCCAAGACTGCTGGGAATTGCTACATCCTCACTAGAAAAAAAAAATAATCCAAAGCTTGGATTTTTCACAGGCAGAGCCTGAGGACATGTGTTTTGTAATTTCTAATTTTGGAATTTGTAACATGCCCATTTCTATACCAGAATAAACACAAATGATGGCAAAAAATAAAGAACCTAAAAGCACAAAATGGCTATGTGATGACATCACCATCATAACAATAAAAATAAGCACATCCCATAAAAAGCAAAAGCAAAAAACTACAAAAAATTGCAAAACAAATTTTGTAGTCCAGATGCTCAGTTTCTGGCCAAAATATTCAGGTTATGACAGTCCCTTTGTTCCAAATATAATCAATCAAATAAGAACACATGTTCTGTCAAGAGTCTTTGCTCAGATGAGTGAACTCATTAGACAATTACTGTATAATCACTTTCCTAAGCCAATAACATGAGGTGCCTTCATTTATGTTAAACATGTTAATCCCATCGATTAACTTCAAGCTCCTCAATGATACTTAACACTCAGTTTTTGTTCAGTTTTGGCAAAATTGAAAGAACCCTTTGCTTCTGATTTTACCTAATAAATATTGTGATCTGCCAAAGGAATAGTGACAATGTTACTGCAGCCATATGAAATAGTTTCATATTAAAATGAATGTTGTAATCACTATAGAAAAGCAGAAAATGAAAACAAAACTGAGCTCCATTGAGAATAATGTTGTGCATCCTCTCACTGACACTCTAGGTGAGTACTGTATTATTCAGTATAAGTATGTCAAGGAACGCAACTTTATACCAATGGCAATACATCTGTATAATGCCTCACAGAGAATGACTGGTTGTGGAAGTTGACACTCAAAACCCCTCTTTTGGAGACCTCAGAAACCAGGCAGGAGGAAGCTTCATCACAGAAATTTTTATTTCTCTTTGAAGAGGGAGTCCCTTGTTCAGCAGCTTGCACCAAAACACTAACCTCTCCCTTCATTTCTTTACAATTTACAGAAGTTCCTCTTTACATAACAAAATACTGGCATTTAGTATGATTGGTTCTGTAATACAGTATAGCGCCGTATGTGACTATCAGCACATTCACTAGCAAACAACACAGTTTTCAGCATGCTGGGCTTTATTCCTTAGCAGTCACCCTGCTATCTGACAACAGGCTGTTAGCTTTGTGCCTCGCCTTACTAAAGTGCAGCTGCAGTTATCAGGAAGTTACCAAGCAGCCTAAAAACCTTAATGCTGGTCCAGTTCAAAAGAAGCCTGCTGTCTCAACTCGAAGAGTCAGATTTGGGTGGCAACTGGCGAGAATAATCAGGAGGACGAATAGGAGGAAGAGAATCTGCATGTACTTGTGTATTTATCTTGTATTTAATTAGAAAAGTGTTTGTGGCAAATAAAAACATTTTACTTTAACCCAGAAATGTGTAGGGTAATATTATGTCTGTGGTTTGGGGATTGGTGGCAACCCTTGTGGTTAAACTATCTATTATGTACATTTCTGTATTTGCAGGTCAGTCTTTTATTTTGAAAATACACTATGAGACTAAAGATGGCACAGTAGCACAGTGGTTTGTGTTTCTACTTCTTGCATCCAAGCTCCATTGTTCTGGTTCTGGTCATTCTCTACGTGGAGTTTGCCTATTCATTGTGTGTCTGAATGGGTTTTCTTATATCACCAAAGATGTGTTAGTCCAAATTGGCCCAAAGCTGGTCCAGACATGGATTGTTTCCTTCTCCAAACCTGTTTCCAGACTTGAGCCCATGTCTGCTAGTATTGGCTCTTGGACAGTAACTATGAATTAGACTACAAAGGTTTGAGAATGTCATGGCATAATGAGAATGAAATGTGTAATAGCCCAGTTGTTCATGAATTTTTCTGGTGTGATGAACCCTTTCAACAAATTTATATTACAAAGACTAAAGATGTATTTATTGATTTTAGCAAAAACACCTTTAATTGGCAATCATCAAAAGATGGGGAGTTGTCTGAAAGTTTATAGGATGACACTAGACTCAAGCAGTATACAATATGGAAAAACAAAGAGCACACTGAAATTTTTTGTGGTACGTTTTACCTTAAAGCACTGAAACTCAAATTTTACCTTAAAGCACTGAAACTCAAAAATCCTTTTTAATTGTTAATACTGTGTATGTAATTTTGATATTAACAGTAAAATCAACTCTCTGTGTAGCGAATAGCAAAATGTGATGCAAGCCTTGGATTCTTTGAGGTTTAGGCGTTTGGTATGCAAGAGGCGGACTTTTACTGTATTTCAGTCATGCAAAAAATAGAGAAGGCATTAGAGAAAGAAATCTAACAGCAAGAGGTGTCACATTGAAATGGTGAAGAATATCCTGTTGCTGAAAAAGTCTTCCTTCTTCATACTTCTTAACATCTGCATGGGTAAGTAGATTTGTCTTTGGTTAATAAATATGCGAAGTCCAGATTATTTCTAAAAGAGGATACAAAAGTATATTTGATATATAATGATGACATACAAATGTCTTGTCAAAAATATTTAAATTCAATATCCTCTATCAAAGTAAATATATATAGTCATAACTGAAAAAAAAATCCTGGCATTTTAAAAATAAATAACTTTATGTGAAATTATATTGCAATGTTCTATATATTTTTTTTATTTATATGACTTAATTTTTACTATACAGTGTATTCCTCTATGGGATTGGACATTTGCTGTTTCCAATTCTGATATTGATACGAGGGAGGTTCAAAAAGTTTCTGCACTTTTTTTTAAATTCTATTTATTAGGAATTTCAAAAACAAATTACAAGCACTTTTTCTACATAGTCACCTTCATTTCTGATGCAATTTTCCCATCACCGTACCAACTGTCTAATGCCCTATTACTACTCCTCCCGCCTTCACCATTTCCAATGAAAATATTAAAGCGCGGAAACGTTTTGAACATTTTACTTTCTCTTTGTATGCGCTTGTTGATATACTCCGCTTTAAATTGTATTGTTAGATTTGCAAACTACCCTGTGATGGTGCCACACAAAATGGTCACAAATAATCTACTGCCATGGCTGCAATGACTGCATCTACCATACTGCAAATTATATTAAACTTCTCCTAGAATTTTTCAGTTACTTTAACTTATCATAAAGATATTTTTAGACTATAAGTTAAATGTTAATATAGACAGTAAAGTGCAGAAAAAAATTACCAGTGTAAAGTTATTTGAATTAGAAGAATTTTGGTGAGAACAGATCAATCAGCCGAAAAGAACTTGCCAGTGTTATACATTGAAATTTTGCAGAACATCACCAAACTGAAATGTGAACATCCTTCAATTATTAAGATCTGCCAGACTACATGGTAACATTTCATTTGTCTATGGCACTTGTGTGTGTAACTACTTTCTAATGTTTATATGAAATTAAACCTTTACCAATTCCCATCTGTAACACTGTGTTCTTGTAAAATAAAGAACGTATAAAAGATCCTTATAAAACTTATTACAAATCCTTTATTTATTAGCCATTCATCTTTGCTGCATTATACACTTTTCCTGTATACTTAAGCTTTAAACATTTTACTGTATTTGGAAGAGAAGTGCCACATCATAACCAAATGATTTGTAAAGGGATATGTTAAAAAATATTTTTCATTATATAAAATAGTTTTTTTTGAGGCATAAAGACATAAAATATAAGTTAGTTTGTCAATGTGGTTGCATCAACTACTTGCTTTCTCTTCAATAATTCTGTTGTATTGACTTTTTTTCAAGTTATAACATTTTCGTCCCACTATTTACATGAAAGTAATTGTGTTATAAACATTGTAAAAATAAACACTGTTTTAAGTTTTTTAAGTTGCTGAAAATCAAAGCCATTTCTGGCAGTACTGGATATAAGACAGGCAGCAAAGCAGAACAGTAAGGCATCCTTTGCAGTGCACATTCACTCACACTCAGCCAATCTAGAGCTTCAACTAAGCTAACACACAACTATCTGCAATGTGACCAAAGTTAAATTTGAATCAAGTAAAATGTATATTTCTTTGTTTTATTATACCATATTGTTTACAATCCTGAATCCATGGATACGTTCCTGAAAATGGATGCTCAAGTCAACAGCACAGTAAAATCCTACTTTTTCCATCTAAGGCGAATCGCCAAACTCAAGCCTATTCTTTCTAACCACCTCCTGGAATCAGTAATTCATGCATTCATTACGTCCCGGCTTGACTACTCTAATTCCTGCCTTTTTGGTATCAGTAAAGCCACACTTTCTAGACTCCAACTGGCTCAAAATGCGGCTGCAAGGCTTCTAACTGGAAGTAGCAGAATCCAACACATTTCACCAATTTTGAAAACCCTTCACTGGCTGCCGGTTAGATTCAGAATCGATTTTAAGATTCTCCTCCTAACCTATAAGGCATTAAACGGTCTAGCCCCCCGCCTATTTGAGTGTCTTGCTCCATTGTCACAATCCCCCTCGTGTTCTTAGATCCGCAGATCAGCTGCTCCTAACCGTTCCCAAGGCACGTTTTAAAGCTCGCGGTGAAAGGGCTTTCTCCGTCTGTTTACCCAGGCTCTGGAACTCCTGCCCCTTAGTGGTTAGGCAAGCCGCTTCAGTCGCCACATTCAAATCTCGCCTAAAAACGCACTTCTTCACATTGGCTTTTAATTCTTAACCTGTTTCATTTTCCACTTGCCTTTTGCTATTGTCTCTATTTTATTTGGTCCCTTGACCTGTTTTTAGTATCTCTGTTTTAATTCTCTCTTAATGTTTATTTTAATATTTTCCTTTTAGTCCTGCTTGTTGTAACTGTACAGCGCTTTGGTCAGTTGTAATGCTGTGTTTTTAAGCGCTCAACAAATAAATATGGTATGGTATGGTATGGTATGTCATAGGAGACCCTGGCAGCTCTGACCACAAGGCAGAAAACAGTCCTGGACAGACTGCAGGGCTCATCCAAAATCACACACTAAAACAGACAAATTTGATTTGTCAGTTAACTTACCCTAAACATTTTTTAGTGAAAAATGGGAGTACCTGGAGGAAAAACTCATGAACATATCTAAGATTGTACAAACTCCACACAGGCAATGACCAGGCCCAAGAGATGAAAATAGGATGTTGGATCTGTGAAACAGAAACACTAACCACAAGCCAAAAGTTTGTTAGAATTTATTTTTATAACATAAATTGCTTATATCTCAAACTTTTGATTAATTTAATGCTTCATATTTACGGAAAGAAATGCTGAAATATATTATTTTGCAATTACTATGCATGTAATAGATATACACTCATCAATATCTAACTTTAATATGGCTTTTTACTTGCTTCTTCATAAACAAAAACTTGAAAATAATTGCTCAAAATATTTTAAAATAAATACACTAAATAGTTGAATGCAGGCTTTGTCCTCCATGTTACAATGTATATTCTCAATAATAAGTATCATGCAGGATACATTTTAACTTACCGAGACAAAGATACACAGATTTCCATATTTATTTAAAATTCGTCTATCCTTATTTTTCAATATTTATAAGTAAACCTGTTATTTATGTGTCATTTGTGGATTTAGATGTAGGCTTTGTTTTGTTAATATTTCAACAGGCGTCTGTAAAGAGCTGGAGGTGCAGCAGGACCCCGTGATCAACGTGACGGCGGGAGAAACGGCTCACTTGCGCTGCAGCTTCAGGCCCTCGGGAGTTCGACAATCGGCTCGTTCAGATGGTACAGAGCTGGTAAACCTGCAGCTAAAGGCAAGGAGGTAAACAGCGACACACCCCCACTGGAATCGTCAGAGTGGACCATAAAACGTTCGTTCGAGACAAGGATGCCTCCATTTCTATTCTTGAAACGTTGGTGCAATATCAGGACACGTACTACTGTCAGGTAGAGCTGCTTGTAGAGAAGGGCACTGGGAACGGCACACGGCTGATCGTTAGAAAGCCAGAAAATAAACCGAACTCAGGTGAGCTTGAGAACCAAATGCTTGGGGAAGAACATATAAAATTTAACTTCTAAAGTTTTGCTTATTTTGCAAAATACAATGAAATTTTTGCTCTTACAGTAAATTGCAGTAAATTGTATTAATAGCATGGTATTATGCACTGACTAGAAATTAATTACGAATGGCAGCACAACATAAATGTTCTTTTTATTTAAATACTAGCTTACCCGTCCTTCAAAACCATTAAAAACTACAGTATCACTAACAGCCGTTTTTGTTAATCCATTCACCATTATTCACCTTTTATTTTATTTAATTTTATTATTGTAGTATTGGTTAAAGAGACCAGCACTCAGAAAATAATCAATGTTCATATAAACTATCCAGAACTTGCATGGGAACAAATATACAGTGAAAACGTACTGAAAAGGAAGAATATAAAACTTAGGCACAAGTACAGTATTAACAGTCCTGACAAATTAAAAATACTGAACTACATTTTATTTAATAGAAAACGCCAATTGGCTTAACTGCTGCAGAAAAAAATCTTTAGTGTCAAAGTTCTATGTATAAAAATAATGTACAACAAACATATCTCCTCTGGCTACATACATTTCTCTGGCTGCAATAATAAAGCAGAAACATTATACTCCAGATATGTGTATAACACTGTAAAACTGACACATGAAAGTCTAATATTTTCACTAAGTACATGCTTACAGCAGTGTAAGTTTACAGGTAAAATAAAAATTACACCTTTTACTAATGACATCCATCCATCCATTTTCTAACCCGCTGAATCCAAATACAGGGTCACGGGGGTCTGCTGGAGCCAATCCCAGCCAACACAGGGCAGGAACCAATCCTGGGCAGGGTGCCAACCCACCACAGGACACACACAAACACACCCACACTAGGGACAATTTAGAATCGCCAATCCACCTAACCTGCATGTCTTCAGATTGTGGGAGGAAACCCACGCAGACACAGGGAGAACATGCAAACTCCACGCAGGGAGGACCCGGGAAGCGAACCCAGGTCTCCTAACTGCGAGGCAGCAGCGCTACCACTGCGCCACCATGCCGCCCTTACTAATGACATGACATACACAAATGCAAAATACAGCTTAGGATAAAAATGTGGTAAAACACAACAATTTCAAACTGACTAACATAAATAGTATGGTAATAGTAATACTTGACAATCTATTTTTATTAATTCCAAATGACCAGTTGTGAAGAGAGAAATGGAAAACAAAAAACTGCAGGTAGCAGCATCCATGGAAAAAATAAACCTCTGGAATGTCCAAAGTCACAGAAGAGAACATCATAGACAAAGTCAGACACAGACACAGCTTTGGAGATTTTGGCCAACTGGCTGTCCAGTTCCTCCTGGCCATTTTACAGTATTATGTGTGTTTGTGCTGGGCAGTCTAATAAGAAGAAAGGGTCTTTCTATCCTTGAGCTCCAATGATTGTCCAACACCGAGATCATCTTCTGCTCTAAGTTAATATTTCATACCCTGGAGAAGTTACTTTGGCAAAGCTGTAAGTGGAGCTAAGAAAATCAAATTAACAAAAAACAACGAAAGCAATCATGGAAACCAATGTGAAAGAACAAGTCATTGTAGGGTGCTTTCTAAAAGTACTAAATACAGTAAACTCATTTGTATCATAATGTTTCCTTCAAATGTTGAATTCGAAAATTTATCTCTAGTGGTACCAAACATTGCAGTAAAATTCCCAAAAAGAAAAGAAAGTGAAATAACAAAATGTAAAATGCATAGATATGCAAACCTGTTTACTTAAAGTACACTACATGTAGCATTTAAAGATTCATGTCATCTCAAGGTACTTTCTATTTATTCATTTTGTTCACATTGTTTATCTCAAGTTCTCGACTTTCCAGGGATATGTCAAAGGCAGCTGTTTTCAATTTTGTTCCACAAACTTTAAAGAGGCGTTGAAAGAGGCACAACATTTTTTCTATAAATCTTGAATTCTATACCCGTTTTTAACAGACCATGCCATCTTTGCAGTATTATTTGCCTTTATTTTAATTACTTTTTTTTCTGCAGCATTGGTAAGTTTTTTTTATACTTATTAGTTGTTCATATAATCCTTTCAGCTTTGGGGATAATGAGAGATTTCTCAATATTTTTTCTTTTATATCAAATGACATATGCTAGTCTAAGTATTTCCAGTTAGCTCTTCTGTCAAAGGGTATTTTTGTGCTATTTGTTTGTGATATTTAAAAAAAATCATGCAACAGTAGGCATTTCGTTTTACTGTGACACACCCTGTAACTCTTTGGAGATACTGAGGAATCTTGGACATTTTCTGTCTATTGGCCGTTGAACTTAAGAGCTCTTTCACATTTACTGTTCACCTTTCAACACCCTCCTAGACCGCCATTATTGACTGTAGTATTAAAGTAAGTTCTGCTCGGTGCTGTCTCAATGGACTGGTCCCTTAATTTGATCCTAATCCGAACAATTTTATATGAAAATAGAGATTTTCTTTAAATTCTCTTTGATTCTGATTGAGACAAATATATATTCGATTGAGAGCAAGTACTCTGAGTTTTACCAGAGTGAACGATCTGAAAACATTAGATTTCCTCTTTGTTTTTAAGATGTTTCTAATCCTTTTGTCATTTTGAACATGTACAGATGGATGTATTTAAACCACTGTAATAGCATTACCTCAGATGATAAGACCACAAACTTTAAAGCAACAAAATATGAAAACTGTTTAGATACAAATACTTTAGTAGTGTGCAACATAAAAAATGTGTGTGCTAATGACTTCATGTTTCGGTAAAGAAATAAACTTAAACCTCTTTGCAGCCTGTGAAACTGCACAAGGCCTTGTGGTTGGAAGGGCCTCACCTTACATTTCCTCCATCGTTTTCATTATGTGGTCATGTGCTTCATATCACAAACATTTATGGCTAAGCTACACATTTAAAAATACTTGTTCTTTAATGACACTTCAGGTTCTTTACTAGGTTGTGTGGTTCCTTGTTGAACCTTTGCTTGATAAAAAATGTCACTCTGGGAAAGATTCTTTGTATATGAAGTTGGTTCTTTGTGCTTTGCAAAACTGTCTAATAGGTTGAAAAAACATGAAGTCTTTAAATTGTTGTAGGCTACCTAGCAGGGCACTACAGATTAAGAAAACCTAGAATTAGCCTGTGTGACTGTGCAACAAGAGTCATTTAAAATCAGGATCTCATTGGCAAATTACATATCTGTCACCATCTACTCTAGGTTTATTACTTAATGGAGATGTTCCACATCTAAATAAATAAAGTTTCTTTCTGGAGCCTTCATGTGAAAGGGTCTTTTAGGAACCAAAAATGGTTCCCCTATGACATCACTCTGAAGGACAACTCTGACACCTTTATTTTTAAGAGTTTACAGAGGCTACATAACACCATTTAGTTGAATATTTTATCACATTTAAATAGCATTGCTGCAGCTAAATGCTCCTTAAACAATAAACTCATGTTAATGTTAACCACAAGTCAGTCATTGCTTCCTTACATTTCATGGCCCACAATCAAGCTAACATGTTAGCATGTCATTCATACTGTGTATATACTCACAAGGATTCCTCCATTCCTGTTATAATTATTGAAGATTTTGAAAGCATACAGTTACTTTGTACTTGAAAATATTTGTCTGGAAAAATCATAAATGAAAGTTTATTTATCTCCGATTCTCAGGAATATCCATCTAACCAACCCCTAAACTTGTTTGGTTTAGATGCAACTTACATGTAATTTTTCCTATTGTCCATCAGCACTCTACTTTGTTCAGTTTTGCTAAATAGAATATGGTATTATGTAAATGAGTAAATTATTTAATTTTTGAATGAATATTCCAATTGGTATTGACTTCAATGGTACTGTATGTCTGTTCAGTGGCCAATCAGTTTTTTTGTGGATCTGAGATTATTTCCATCCATCCATCCATCCATCCTTTTCCGCTTATCCGAGGTCGAGTCGCGGGGGCAGCAGCTTGAGCAGAGATGCCCAGACTTCCCTCTCCCCGGCCACTTCTTCCAGCTCTTCCGGGGGAATCCCAAGGCGTTCCCAGGCCAGCTGAGAGACATAATTCATCCAGCATGTCCTGGGTCTTCCCTGGGGCCTCCTCCCGGCTAGACGTGCCCGGAACACCTCACCAGGGAGGCGTCCAGGAGGCATCCTGATCAGATGTCCAAGCCAACTCATCTGACTCCGCTCGATGCGAAGGAGCAGCAGCTCTACTCTGAGCCCCTCCCGGATGACTGAGCTTCTCACCCTATCTTTAATGGAAAGCCCAGACACTCTGTGAAGGAAACTCATTTCAGCCACTTGTATTCGCGATCTCGTTCTTTCGGTCAATCACCATAGCTCATGACCATAGGTGAGGGAAGGAACATAGATCGACTGGTAAATTGAGAGCTTTGCCTTACGGCTCAGCTCCTTTTTCACCACGACAGACCGATGCAGAACCTGCATTACTGCGGATGCCACACTGATCCACCTGTCGATCTCACACTCCATTCTTCCCTCACTCATGAGCAAGACCCCGAGATACTTGAACTCCTCCACTTGGGCCAAGATCTCACTCCCTACCCTGAGAGAGTACTCCACCCTTTTCCAGCTGAGGACCATGGTCTCGAATTTGGAGGTGCTGTTTCCCATCCCAGCCTCTTCACACTCAGCTGCAAATCGATCCAGAGAGAGCTGAAGATCATGGCCTGATGAAGCAAACAGGACATCATCTGCAAAAAGCAGTGACCCAATCCAGAGTACACCAAACCAGACCCCCTCAATGCCCTGGCTGCGCCTAGAAATTCTGTCCATAAAAATTATGAACAGAATCTGTGACAAAGGGCAGCCCTGGCGGAGTCCAACTTTCACTGGAAACGGGTTTGACTTACTGCCGGCAATGTGGACCAAGCTTTGACACCCGTTATACAGGAACCGAACAGCACTTATCAGGGGGTCCGGTACTCCATTCTCCTGGGGCACTCCCCACAGGATTCCCCGAGGGACATGGTTGAACACCTTTTCCAAGTCCACAAAACACATATAGACTGGTTAGGCAAACTCCCATGCACCCTCCAGGACCCTGCTAAGGGTATAGAGCTGGTCCACTGTTCCGCGACCAGGACAAAAACCACACTGTTCCTCCTGAATCCGAGGTTCGACTATATGACAGACCCTCCTTTCCAGGAGCCTCATGTATAAACGGTGCATACGCAGAGAAATGTTGTGTAAGAACGTTTCCACATTCAAATCGCGATATATAAAACCTAAACTTGGCATAAAACCACACACATTTCCACGGTACCTCATACCCTGTCGTACGCAAGTTCTCCGCTCGGTTTTGCAGACTGGCAGCACCCAGCATCAAAGCAGTGCTACTGTTCCTTTGTGGTTATCCTTTCTTTTCCTGATGCAGCTTTATAAATACACTGAAATTAACCGCATATTGTTTATTAGTTTAATGCAACTGATTATAATTAACCAGTAACAATATAATAGTCCACGAAATGGTCAAACTATTCCAAATACCATAACTGCTTTATCGTTGTTACTCTCACTGCACTTTCTTTTTCTTCTTTCAGCTGCTCCCGTTAGGGGTTGCCACAGCGGATCATCTTTTTCCATATTACTCTCACTGCACCACTCGGAGAAGCTGATCAGAAAGAGAATTATCAATATAAGCATCAAGTACACGCTGCCTTGGCCATGGTTCCTATTTGAACAGCTTCCCATATGACAAACGCTTCAAACCTTTCCTGTACGGACCTCGCGGTTCAGAAACAGTTTCATCCCAAGAACTCTAAACATACTCAATCAGTCCATCAACTGCTCCTTGTAGAACTGTTAGTACTTATTAGTACAGTTACCTCACTGTAAACTTGCAGTACAGTTATAATATTGCACAACCTGAGCCACTTTATAAAGAGTGTATTTACATATGATGACGATATAATTTTTAAGATGAAATGCAACAAAATATGTTTATTATATTATACAGATAAAACTTTAACTTCATTTAAATAATCTATATCATTAATAATTAAAGGACATGGTGTTGCTATGCTAGCAAGGATCTGGCACTCCACTTACGATAGTTCCTGCCTCACACTGTATGCTTCACTGGGACTGGCGTGAAGGAAAGAATAATTAAACATGTACTACGAAGATATTTCAATGTTCCTTAAAAGTTTTGAACAACCGGCGTTATAAGCTTACAGATGGTTTAACGTCCATTACAGAGCTGATTGTGTGGCGATCGGTTACTTAGAGAAAGAAAAGCAAGGATCGGAATTGGAGGTTAGTACGTTTGAAAGAGACAGTACTGCAGGGGCGGCCTTAGGCATGTGCAAACTGTGCACCTGCACAGGGCCGCCATATCCCAGGGGCCACCACACCAATACATATTGAATATAAAACAGAAAGAGAAAATAACGACACAACTAAAAACGCAACAGCAAATTTCAGCAAAAGTTAAATGCTTGTGTCATGAGCACGAGGTGGCTATGCAGTGTCCACAATGGATGTGGCCATCTGCCGTGCATAAGATATCATATTGACATTGGCGGGCGAAGGAGGCACCGATTCTTCCTCTGCCCATGGTCGCCACGAGCCTAGAGCCGCCCCTGAGTACTGCTGCAATAGATTATTTCATCGAAAGTTGCGCGCAATCACTGGGCCACCATGTTCCCATGCTTAATAACCGTTCTTTAACTCCCATCATCATGAAAATGATATCACATATACATCTCAGTATTTTAATGATTCAGAGAGCTGTAATATCACGAATGTAATGGATTTTGTGTCCTGTCGGAGGTAGAAAAAGACGGTTTAAAAAGCACTAATGATTCACATACATAGAGCACATAGAAGAACACATACAAAACAAAGCATTTAACATGCTACTTTACTTACGATATAATTTGAGAAACTAGTTAATTAAACAATTTTAAGATTAAGTTTATGATGTTCTACTTTAATGACAAAATAAACTACATGATTAAAGTGGAAATTTTGAGATTGAAGTTGACATTTCGTGCTTTTTCCACACTGTTTGCCTTTTTTTTTCTTTGTACCCTAATAAGCTTTCATATGACACTCAGACAGTGGGCTATGACTCGCCTTTTCACGGAAACTTTGATATCTGACAACTTTTTTTTTATTTTGGGCACTGTGCGACTTTGTGAACTTGAGCTTGTGAGTTTCTCCGACACTCTATGTCATTTGATCAACTTCCTTTTGTTGTTTATACCATTGTTTAAACCAACAAATAGTACGTTTTTCTTAGCCTTCACTTGGTATTCGCTATAATTCTTCCATTTTCCCTCTTGCTTTTGTTATTGTCATTTCACAGAACGCTGAGCTTAAGGGCTATTTATATTGATTTGCATATTCAAAGAGGCGTAATTCTGGGAGAAGTTGGGGCGGGACAGCAGGCGCGTGCACAAACATTACTTTTCACTCTGATCGGGATTTATGTAGCGGAAGAACTCGGAAGTGGGCGAACGCACAGATTCCTGCATCTGGATTTTTCTGTGCGTAAGCACATTTCAGCTTTTGTGCTTACGTCATGTTATAGTGCGAATTCTACGCACAGCGTTATGCATGAGGCCCCAGGACCCCCAAATAGACTTTTCCAGGGAGGCTGAGGAGATGTCCATGCGATGTTGCAGAGGCGTGTCAACCAAGACAGTCCTACACCACCCAGAGCCTTGAGGAACTCCAGGCGTACCTCATCCACCTCCGGGGCCCTGACACCAAGGAGTTTTTTGACCACCTCGTTGACCTCAGTCCTAGAGATGGGAGAGCCCACCTCCGAGTCCCCAGGCTGTGCTTCCTCATTGAAAGACATATTCATGGGATTGAAGAGGTCTTCAAAGTACTCTACCCACCAACCCACATCGTCCTGAGTCAAGGTCAGCAGCGCATCATCCCCACCACATACAGTGTTGACATTGCATTGCTTCCCCCTCCTGAGACGCTGGATGGTGGACCAGAATCTCCTCAAAGCCGTCTGAAAGTCATTCTCCATTGCCTCCCCAAACTCCTCCCATGCACGAGTTATTGCCTCAGCAACCACCGAAGCCACATTCCACTTGGCCTGCCAGTACCTATTAGCTGCTTCCAGAGTCCCACAGGACAAAAGGGTCCTGTAGGACTCCTTCTTCAGCTTGACAGCATCCCTCACCCCGGTGTCTACCAATGGGTTCGGGGATTGCCACCATGACAGGCACCGACCACCTTACGGCCAAAGCTCCAGTCACCAGCCTCAACGATAGAGGCACGGAACATGGCCCATTTGGGCTCAATGTCCCCCACCTCCCTCAGAACGAAGTCGAAGTTCTGCCGGAGGTGGGAGTTGAAGCTACTCCTTCATAGGAGGTTTGGTTGAACCACTCTTTGTCTCATCCCTCACCTAGGACCAATTTGCCTTGGGTGGCCCTACCAGGAGCATAAAGCCTCAGACAACAGAGCTCCTACAATCATTGGGACACACAAACCCCTCCACCACGATAAGGTGGCGGTTCGAGGAGGGGTCTGAGATTTTAGACTATGGATATTTTAGGTGAGAAGGGATATTTATTAATGATAATAATAATAGCATTCATGGCATTACATAAACATTTCTTGATTAAAGAAGGATCTCTTTAACATGTTTATATTCTGATATATTTTTATTTATTTATTTTTTATTTTGGGTGTCTGTTTTTATTTATTTATTTATTTATTTATTGCCATTGTGTAAGTGCTAGGGGCATGATGCTATTTCAGTGTGATCAATAACATCTTGATGACCATGTTATATAAGATGACTGCACTTATTGACTAAGCATATACACTTTAAGTTCCCTAATTATGAAGAACCACCATAAATAAGTGATCAAACTAAAAACTTAATAGAGTGTGTCACACACGCGCGCATGGGAGGCAGCTAAAGGGCTCGAGTTAAGGCAGTTCTGAGCCATGCCGGGATGTGGCAGAGCGCACTAACTCTCTTTCTCACTTCCCTGTAGACCTAACCCGGGAGGTTCCACCTGTCTCTCTGGACGTCACTTCTGGGACCGAGCCAATGGAGACAGACCTTGCCAGCTCCGGCCCCTGATGTCACATCCGGGACTGAACCAATGAACGATGAACACGTGCCCGACCCTTATGACCTCACTTCCTGTCTCCCCCTTTAAAAGCCTTCCCTTTTCCCTTCTGTGTCAGTCTTGTTTTGGACTCTGTTGTAAGCACTTCAGTGCTGATATTTAAAAGAAAAACGAAGTTGCAGCCGGGATACCGAATTACATGGGTGGCTGCCCCAAACCTTTTTCTGTCTTTGTCTCGTTTTGTGACAAGTGAAACTTTCTGGTTAGAATTCTTTCTGAATAATAATTCATATCTTTCTTAGTTATTTGAAATAAAACATAATTCATGTAATAGATGACAGCTTCATTTTAAATTACTCTATTTAAAAAGTCCTTAAAATGTTTGTCCATTGCTGGTGCTTTTGAAATTAACATCTTTTGCTAATAATACAAGCAACATGAACCCCAAGAGCTCGAAAGGACCCCCTTGCCTTACTAACCCCACCCTTTCCCAATCAGTCAAGTGTATATACTAACACATTATGAACAGCACACATATCAATAAAAAATTAGGTACACACATTGAAATAGAAAAAAAATCCAAAATTTATTGGGTCAACTTTATGGTCAGTTTTTTCTTCATTAGTGTATTGTAATGAATGTGATAAATTGTCAGTCTGATGAAAGCAAAATCATATCTGTGAGAAATCAATTGCCTTCTGATAGCACAGTAAAGAAACTTCACTTAAACATTTAAATGTCCAATCAAAATAAAATACCATATAAGGATTCCTTCTCTTGGCTTTGATGTTGATGAGTGTGTCTCTTTGTCCTCCGCATTGTTGTTCACGTCTTGGTCAAAGCTATCAGAATACGGATTCTTTCTACTAGAAGCAAAGATGCTTGCTGTTTTCTGACTCTCTGTAAATTTTGGTTCATTTATATATTTAAACTTAAAATGGCAGATATACTTTTCAACAAAACTAAAGTCTTACAGTTTTCACTCTTTTTAATTTTTTTCTTTTCACTGCACCACTGGCCTTTCATTTTAAATGACCATCCATTTGGACTTTTTCTCTTTTTGTGGCCCAGTAACAAAGCAAATGTACCATCTCATAAAAGTGACCAGTTACATCTGCTCTGATCATGCTCTACCCCTCATGTTTTTGTTTAAAAATCTTTTAATTTAGGTTGGATTGTACAGGTTTTACATGTGAGGATCGAAGTGGGGACACTGCTGGATAGTGAGTTGCTGTTAAGTGCCTGAAAACCTGGGCCTTTCTTGTTATTAGGCATATTTTTCTTGCATATGCTAATGCCCCCTTGCGAGCAGATCCCTAACATGTGCACCCAAATCATCCTTATGGTAGATCCAGCCAAATCACTTAAATAAAGATAAAATATAAGCAAAACATAGTACAATAGTTGATCAAAATATTAGAAATCCTGACACAAAATTAATGGTTCAACATTGGACTTCCTTGCAGGATAAATGAAAACACACCACTGACTACTGAAAATAAAAAATAAGTTTTATTTATTTATTTATTTATATTAATAACATTAACCTCAAATTTTTTTCTAGAAGTCATTTGTCTTGCAAAAGATGTACACAGGTACAGTAAACACAAACCTTTAACTGTTGTTTTCTATACCTAATACAGTTATTTTCTTGTTACAGTGGGTACGGAAAGTATTCAGACCCCCTTCAATTTTTCACTCTTTGTTATATTGCAGCCATTTGCTAAAATCATTTAAATTAATTTTCTCCCTTATTAATGTACACACAGCACCCCATATTGACTATATTAGCTCAATATATTACCTGTATTAGCTCAAAAGGGTGTTTCTACTAAATACTGAGCAAAGGGACTGAATACTTAGGACCATGTGATATTTCAGTTTTTCTTTTTTAATAAATCTGCAACAATTTCAAAAATTCTTTTTTTTGTCTGTCAATATGGAGTGTTGTGTGTACATTAATAAGGGATAAAATTAATTTAAATGATTTTAGCAAATGACTGCAATATAACAAAGAGTGAAAAATTGAAGGGGGTCTGAATACTTTCCGTACCCACTGTAATTCAACTTGTAGACTAATTACAATAAGTTAAACACAGTTCAGGAAAATATGATCAGTAAAATATTTCCAATATTAAAATGTTTACAATTAAAAAGAATTAAATCAGGCTTCATACAGCCCTTTAGTAAATAGCTCCCCCTCCTTGTCTTTTTAGGTCAGTGAACAACCTCTTATGGGGCATTTTATCAAAAACATTTTTAATACGGGGTAAAGAATATCACAAGCTTTACTATAATAAAATGCCCAGTTTCTTGTAAAACTCAAGCAAACCATTACATTCCCTTTTTATCTGTGTTGCCTGATCATGAAATAACTGGACCGTCTGTGTTTTTTGATTGCTTAGACTATTTTACCTGTGATAACATTGATGCCATTGTCAGTGCCCGACTCCTACTGCAGTTTTGAAGTTTTAAAAAAAAACCTGGGTCTGCATGAACCTTTCTGAAATGAAACCGTAGCCTGATCTTTACTTTTTTGATCTTTTTCTCTAATTTAGAGACCAAGGAATAGTTTTAAAAAAAGGTTAAGAGATGATTGAGCTTAAACTGCAGTCAGTAAATTCTTCAAAATCCAGAATGTCATCCAAAACTTTGAGTAAACAACACTTTGATTTTCAAATAGGAGAAAAAGTTTATTTAGCATTGATATTTGGCATCTCATTCTAGATTCTGAAAATGTTTGTGAAGAAGACGAAGAAAAAAGGACCTGGACTGTAATCAGAATTATCCTTTTCACTCTACTTGCAATCTTGTCTATCCCTGTGACTATCTTTGTTCATCGTTAAAAGGAGTAGAATGAGCCGATGAAAACTTAAAAACTTCCAGGTTTAGTTGCATTGCATTGCTGTTTATCTCATTTTACAGATTATTTAAATTCACTTTAATGTAGGAATAAGAATACTGTGAAAAGAAAAAAAACAGTAAATATGAACATTTTGTAAAATATGCTTGCTTTTAATGTAGATAGAGAACAATTTTGAAATGCATATACAATGCATCTCAGATTTACTTATTAAACAATTAAAAATAAAATCAAGATGAAACAAAATTGATTTGTAAGTAGAGTGAAAAAATCAATAACCAGAACCAGTGCTATTAAACAGGCAAAAGTGAACTTTGCAGAATAACATGTTGAAGATGAATATATTTTCATTCTCCTTGTCGTATCACTAAACTGCAGTATACTATCTACAAGTATTTATCATTCTGTCATTAAACTATATATTAACTCAGTGATTTTAAGATGAGTAGCAGACATGAGTCCCAGTGTGTTACATAAAAGTTTTATTGCAGTATAAATATTCTGTTTTGATGAATTCTAAAAATATTTCCATTGTATTTCTAATGTCTACAATATTGCAGGCAACAGACTAAAATGTAACAAAAAAAAATCAGAATTTATAGTTTGTAAAGATTACATTATGTTTAACATATGGTCAATACTGTAATATTACTGTAATAATATACTACGATTTACACTATATAATTGGCTTGAAACTTATGCTAACCTCTGTTGTTTTTAAATTTTCAAAATAAACATTTTTCTCAAATTGATCTTATTTGCATTTTCTTATTTCAATAATATTTGTTGTTTGCTGGATGGTTTAGGAGCAGAATAAATGAATTAAGTAAAGTTTTGCTTTTATATGAATATATTCACATTAACAAAGAACATTTATAATAATAATTGTCTGAGCTTGAATATTAGTTTAATATGGAAAACATATTTCATGAAGTACTAATTCAGCAATTACATTTTTTCTTTAGCCGTTCCTAAGGTAGGTTTAATTTTAACAAACAGTTTTAAACGTGGAGTAAAATGGAAAAAAATGTTTATTTCCTTTTCCCTCTGCAAAACAAGTAAGTTCAGAAGATAAATGAGTATTATCTTCATTTTTCTTTTTATCCTTTGACCCATATCAGCAAGACATGGATTATGCAGAAATCATTTCCTGTTTCAGCAATATCCATCACAAATGCATTGTCAATTTCAATGGAATATGTTGCAGACATCTTACATTTCACTGAGATTGCTGTCAGTTGTGTTCCTTTTAAGAATGTACATGAACTAGCTTAGTTGAAATCTGTCCTCAGTAGATTTCTGTGTCATCTTGGGTCTTATGGCCTACTCTGATTCCACTCCTTTACAAACCAACCTGTTCTCTGCTCTTTTTTGAGTAGTTGCCTTACCTGTATTTCTGCTCTGTATGCTGACTTGCTTAGTTGCCTCTTGTGATTAGATGGTGGGTAAGGTTTTTATTATAAAAGAAGCCTTTTTGGGTTTAGGTTAAAGGGAGAGAGGAGAAGACTTGTGTTTAACTGATCAAGTTATTGAAAGCTTGGGTAGGATGAGTTTGACTTTGGTGTTCTTTAAAAAAAATGTGGTTTTTTTTAAGCCACAGCAGTCCTAGTTGTAGTGACTCTTTAAATGATTTGAATGGTGTAATGTGTCAGGCTTTACAATTATGTATAGCTAGATCGTTAAGTTAGTGTCCTCCTACCTTGCTTCTGTTTCGTATGGCTGTCTGCCTCTAATTATGAGAGTGTATTATCATGGTACAACTACAACTAACCAGTTTCATTACCAGGTTGGTCTTCTCTTGCACCTTTAAGATTAACACACACACATAAACACATACACAGACGCTAACCACAAAAGTACCGTATGAATGTTGTATACACAGCCCACTATTCCCTAGCACTTTAACTCCCAAGTTCCATATGAATGATGCATGCACAGTCCATCACTCCCTAGTACTCCAAGAGACTTACTTATCAAAGGCATGAACAACATACAATGTCTTAGATATACCTGAGACCTAAATATGATCTCCAGTAATATATTCAAAAATACGAAGGCTCAAAATTGGAGTTTTTTTTGTTTTTTCTGTCCACCCTGGCCATCGGACCTTACTCTTATTCTATGTTAATTAATGTTGACTTATGTTTATCTTTTATTGTGTCTTCTATTTTTCTATTCATTTTGTAAAGCACTTTGAGCTACATTTTTTTGTATGAATATGTGCTATATAAATAAATGTTGATTGATTGATTGAAAATTCTTGGCTATTTATCAAACACTGATGTCTTACTTTAACGCACTGCTCATTATTGGACAGAGCTCTTCATCCTCAATTGATAAACCTCACAGCTCGGATCATATGGCACTTCCTTACTGGTCCAGGTGCTCTAAATATTTACCTTTATTACTTCAAGATACTTCTAGATATAAAGACAAAGTGTAGAAAGTTAAAACATTTTATTACATTTATTAAAAGGCATAACAGAAAATGTGTATAGCAAAGTCAGGATATATATAGTCTTTAGAAAAAGCTTACAAAAGTTAAAAATGTCAAAGATGAATGTCCCAGGGTGCCATTGATTTAGTGATCAATGTTGTTCATGAGAGACTTTTGCTGATGATTAGATGAAATGGTTGCACATCTCTCACCCTCTCCAATCCAGGACAAGCTCATCACACCTCCCCATTCAGGCATACTGAGCTATTTTAGAATTGCAAATTAAACTAGTCTGTTAGCATTTGGAATATATGAGTAAAGTGGAAAACTACATGGACAAAAGAGAACGTACAAACTATACACAGCACTCTGGATCTGTGTCTTCTGCTCCTGTTTATTATTATAGTTGTTACATTTCTTGCCATCAACAGTATTTTTGTTAATATCGCTCTTCTTAACACCACTTCAACCTCTGACAAAGTAATTTCTACTCAGCAATAGGGTATCTCAGTAGATCAGAAAAGCAGGATCATTACAGACTGATATTAGCATTACATCTTTTTGTGTCATGCTATTCGAATCTGGTTAGACTGAACAATCAATTACAGGCAAAAAAATGTGATTTCATATCTCATTTTGTGGGTAGTCTATTGTGACCACTCCTTACTTCTCAGTTTCATGTTCACAACAACACAGTATAATAGGTGATCAGCTACACATGTGTGAGCAGGGAGACATTTTCCATTGTGGCTTTTGTAAATTTTTTTAAATTCTGAATATATGAAGAACTGAAAATGCAAATACTTCTGAAGCCACAGTCTTGTTATCTCACAATGTCACAGTCATGATTAAATATTATTGTAAAATAATGGCCCAAATCTAACTATATTAGACATTTACCACTTTTCCTTTTGTGCCTGAAATGAAAGAAATAAGCCTTGGGAACTTCATAAACATTATTTTGGTCAGTCTTGGATTTCTACAAAGCTTACTGCCAAGCAGCCATTTCTGCATTTCACAGGGCTGACCACAGTATCTCAGTACATGATAGCATTAAAAGAATAATAGCAAGTGATAACCTATTATATTATTCCTGTTATGCAAGGTTAATGCTACAATTTTGTCATATAGCCTAAACAAAATGCAGAAATGTTGAAGAAATAATAAACATTTCTTTTGCTAAATAAATGCAATTTGTATGGAATATTAATCAAAGAAGGGTCCTTTAATTTACATAATGTTTTTCACTGCTTACATCTTCACAAAGCACTTTAAAAGCCATTACTTTAAATAAAATAATTAAAATAGAAATAAGTACATTAAAAATATGATAAGAAAAATGTGATTACTGCACCATGACAACATGCACTGAACTGAAACATATGGATGTCACAGTTTTAAAAACAGTGTCACATAAATGGTCACGTAAACTTGCAAACCATTTCCCTTTACCTTGTAGGTTATATTGAAGGACCATTTAAGTCTCCTCAGAGTATAACAGGTAAGTGGACTGCATTTATTTACATAAACAGGACAAGAAATCATTTTTTTTTACACATTTGGTAGTAGCACCTGATAAGGCAACATTCCGCTAATTAAAAAAATGATTTCTTATATTTCGATGCTTGCTCTACATGTTTCATTTATTTTAAAACTAGGAAAGAAAATCAGATTATCTCTATGAGGAATAGTCCAAAACATTTTTTAGAATTTGGTGATTAATACAGTTCTGCAGATCTCTATGCTGTGCTCGGATTGGTGTCCAGAGTAATATAAAACATAAATATGTACTGTAGGTTACTTTTTGACTGAATACTTGATTGACTTATTAATTGTATAGGAATATATGAATTTATACAATATAGAGAGCCTATTTGATTCTTTGATAATAATATATACAAAATATTTTAGTTATTTAAATAAACTTTTTATCTTATTTCAGGCAAAACCTGTATGAACCTAACAGTTGTACTGAATATTATGAAGATATTGATCATAGGACTTCTCCCAGCTGAGTTTATTGCCTCATATGTCATCAAGGCTTTCTCGTTCTAACAGAGAGATGTCTCGACAAGTTCACAGAGCTGTTTGTTTTATGAATATATGATATGCAAACAGCAGCATCTGATTAGATTCATTTATAAACAAACAGAAAATCAAATGGACCTTCTTCTTTGTTTTTTGCCCAAATGAAGGTACATATCTTCAATTACTTTAAGAGGCATTGCTTTTGAAAATCAAACTTACTGCACATCTGTGTCTTTAAGATTCTTAGTGTAAACGATGGATATGGATATGGGAATAATTTTTGTTCAGACATTTTTATGAAAAAGTAAATGCTTTGATTATTCAGAATGTCTTTCTCTTAGTTATTGTTTATGTTTGTAATGGCTCTCATGTTTTGCTGTATTAGATAGTTTACTTATTAAGTTGATATACAGTACAGTACATTCAAAGTAACTGTCGGCTTAAAAATTATGTTGTCTATAAAACATGACAAAACCTCTATAATATTATGAAGTAAGTCTGTAAATTCTACCTTTCTCAATATAGTCTAATTTTCGTGTGCCTATTTGCATGGAACATGCTGTGGAAGACAAATAAGGAAGTGGAGAGCTAAAAAAAATTTGGTGTGCCAAACGGGTTATCCTGTTTACTGTCTATGTCCAGAAAATTGAACAAAAATGAGCACAGGGTGGTTCAGTGGAAAATAACTGTAAAAGCTCCCTCTTAAGCCTCAACCGCTTCTCAAAATACTCAGCTCTATCAAGTAGGCCTGAGTCTGGAAGCTCGTTCATGTGGAACGTAGTTCCTCCAGCAGAGACGTCATCTTTCGGGATCGCTCAGATTTATGCAATCCTGAAGGGACGTGGTTTAACTCATTTGGAGGCGTAATTGGGGTGCCCTCCTTGAGTGGTTTCTCAGAGCTAAGGAAGAGAAAAGAGATGGTAAGGTTAGCTTTAGTGCCCCCACTTGTTCAAGGGTTATTGCATTCCTTATCAGTCTTTTGAAGTTGATTCTCAGACACCCATGAGTGGCAATGTCAATTTTATTTATTTTTGTGTACAGCTACTCACTCAAACCGCTATAACAAATTCAGAGATTAAATAAAATTATAGACGCTGCCAATAACAAAATACAAATATATAGTATTAAATACAGATTAGTGTAAACACATATCAAACAAAGCAAGTTCAACCTGACTAACACAAGGATCCTAACAGTGCATGTCCTTGATATTATTGCTGAGATATGGCCAGTTGAGAATAGAGGAGAGAAAAAGAAAAACTCCAGTTAGCCACATCCCTAAAGAAAATAAACCTCTGGCCAGTTAAAATAGGCAAAGTCAAAGACAATACTATATATGGTCACGGTGACCTACTGTAGGTTAACTTGCCACCTAAACTCTACTGGGCATTCTACAGTATTACATATGTTAGTGCTGAGCAGTCTAATAAAACAAAACATCCTTTGATCATAATTTTTTCAGCATTTCTAGTATTTTCCTGATGAATATGAAAACAGCCTAGCAGTGCAGTAGTAGCACCAACTACCACAGATACCGAGATGTGAAACAAAACAGAGTAAGTTTAGGTTTAGTAACATTTCTTAGTTGTTGTAATGCTGAAACTTCATGGGCATTCTTTACACAGACACATACACTGTACAATGGTTTGAACAGCTAGTGAATAATCCATAGTAATAATCAAATCTAGAAATAAATGCATGAATTATTTCTCAGAATCATCCATATTAAGAATCTATCTTAATTCTCAAGTAATTTTAAGATAAAAAAATGTTTTAATTAGTGTTGCAATATGTGTTCTAAAAGGGATACTAAAAATTTTGGGTCAACTAAGTAAAGAAACATTTTTACTTAGTGAATTAAAAAGTGATGGAATATTGTTGAGGTGTGTATCATTCTCCAGATTCATACCATTTCTACTTTTTTGTATTGAAAGGTAAGTTCTTATTGTCTATCCTTTTTAAATCTCAGAGAAAATTAGTTAAGAACACTAGGGGAGAAACTGTGAATTTAAAGAAAGAGAAAATAAATGTTAATTTTTAAAATTGTATATTCAAATAGAAGCATGTAAAGTTTAAACAGTAAAGATCAGAGTACTAAGAGTGTGGAAAAGCACATTTAACTTCTGAATATGATGGAGCACTGTTAGCATATTTCTGTAAATACTGAAGTCAGTTTGATAAATTTGAACAAAACTTTGTGAGAACAGAGAGCCAATGTGGTCAATGCTGTTGAAGGTTGTGCGTATCTAACAATATAATTATTGTAGTATTTCGTTCATTAGATAATATTAACATAATTTTTAATTATTTTAAGTTAATGCAATTTCCATATGGTAATGTATAAGTTGAACCTAAATATGCATGGTTTATCAAATTCTTTAGAAAACAATATATACATTTTAAGTAGGTCTATATATAGGTCATATATTGTTTTACTTCTTGTCTTTTCAACAATGGTCTCATAACTGACGCTTTTAATTCATTAGGAACTCTGCCAGTCAATAAAGATTTATAGATTTTTACATCTGTAGGGAAGATGGGATTGGAAGTAACCAGGGGCCTCATGTATAAATGGTGCATACGCACAAAAATGTTGCCCACTCCCATTTCCACTCTTAAATCGTAATGTATAAAACGAAAACTTGGCGTAAAACCACGCATATTTTCATGCTAGCTAAATGCTTGGCATACGCAAGTTCTCCGCTCGCTTTTGCAAACTGCTGGCACCCAGCGTCAAAGCAATGCTTTTGTTCAAGTGTGGTTTCCATTTTTTTAGATTCAAATCACTGAAGTGGGTTTATCATATAGACTGAAATTAACTGCATATTGTTTATTAGTTTAAGGCATCTGATTATAATTAAACTGTAACCTGCACCACTTTATAAAGCGCGTATTTACATATGATGATAATATAATTTTTAAGATGAAATGCAGCAAAATATGTTTATTATATTATACAGATAAAATGTTAACATAATTTAAATAATTTATATTGTTAATAATTAAACACACGAGGACAGTACTAGCAAGGAGCTGCCGCTCCGTTCACGGATTGTTCCTGATTCGCGCTGTATTCTTGCTGGGGATGGCACGACACTAGAAGGATAGATGGATAGAATAATTAAACATGTACTACAAAGATATTTCAATGTTCCTTAAAAGTTTTGAAGAATCAGAATTCAAAGCTTACAGAGATGGCTTAACATCTATTACAGAGCTGATTGTGTGGCGATTGGTTACTTGGAGAAAGAAAAGGAAGGACAGGAATTTGAGTTAGTACATTTGAAAGAGACAGTACTGCAGCAATAAATTATTTCATCGATAGTCATGCACGGCGCAGCAAGCATCTTGCGTGAGGCAGTCTCTGTACAGGGTGCCAGATCATCACATTCACTGCGCCACCATGTTCCCATGTTTAATAACATGTTTTAACTCCTGTCATCATGAAAATTATATCAAGTATACATCTCAGTATTTTAATTGTTCAGAGAGCTGCAATATCACAAATGTAATGGATTCTGTGTCCAGTCGGAGGAAGAGAAAGCTAGTTTAAGAAGTACATAGTGATTCACACACAGAGCACAAAGAAAAACACATACAATACGAATCACTTACTGTGCTACTTTAGTTACGATAGGATTTGAGAAACTAGTAAATTAAATGATTTTAAGATGACGTTTATAATGTTCTACTTTAATGACAAAATAAACACTGTAATTAAAGTGGAAATCTCGAGATTAAAGGTGACATTTTGAGCTAAATTTTCCACTGTGTTCTTTTTTTTTTTCTTTTCTCTGTACCCTAATAAGCTTCCATATGACACTCAGATGGTTGGATACTACTTGCCTTTTCACGGGGACTTTGATATCTGACCACTTTGTTTTTTTTATTTAGGGCACTTTGCGATTTTCTGAACTTGAACTTTTGAGTGTTCATTCTACTGCCTAAGACACCAAAAAGTATTTTTTCCTTGTCTCCACTTCACCAATTAGTTTTGTTTTCCTGTGCTTTTGCCATTCTTTTCACAAAATGCTGAACATAAGAGGCTATTTATATTAATTTGTAAATTCAAAGGGGCGTAATTCTGGGAGGAGTCAGGGTGGGGTGGCAGACTCGTACACGTGTGTACATTTCACGTTGACCTGTATTTACGGAGCAAATGTGCGTGGAAGTTGCCTTACACACGGTTTTGTGCATCTGAATTTATTTGCGCATACACACAATTCCTCTTTTGTCCATATGCCATGTTTTAGTGTGAATTCTATACATGGCATTATACATGAGGTCCCAGGTCTCTAACCAACAGTGTTGGCAACACAATCTGTTATAAACTACTGTATATCTCCTCTGTGTAATCTTGGTTCTGAGTCAGAATATATGACCTGGATGTCAAGGAACAAAATTTTAACTTCATAAACCCCCATCTCACTGTTACCCACTCATCTGCAGCCAAATGGGTGCTTCTGAATCAGAAATAGTTGAAACAAACTTAGTCAGTGTGATTTTCAGTTTGTTCTCATATTAATAACACAGTCCTCAAACAACAATTCTAGGTTATGAACATTTTTGGTATGTGAAGCTATAGTATCTGAACTATTGGCAGAAAAACCATGTTGTAGTTGAATCTTTGGCCATGTCTTTCAAACTAAGATTTCAACCTGTTTTATTTTTATTACCTTTTATCACAACGTTTTCTGAAACCAGATATTTGTTATGTTACAGCCAGGGTTTGTTCCTTGGTGTACTGACTGTAGTCAGTGAGTCTAAATAAATAAAGACAGAAAGAAACAGTAGAAAGAACCATGTCAAAGGGCAAAGCAAGGGTAAAAAATTGAAACAATAAAGAGGGACATATCAAAGCCAAAACAAAAAACAAAAATGGAAGTCAAGAGGCAGAGCTTTGTTTCAAAATACCAGTAATCAAAGTTCAAGGTAAGTAGCATGCTAGGCTTTCTCCAACTTCTGATACTACTGAATATGAGATCTTGATTCCAGTGCGCCAGTGATGTTACAAGCAGCACTGTCCTAGTGCTTCATAGGAAATTCCCAGGAAATTGGATGCCATGTCCCACCAAATCTTGGCACAATCCCCAAAACAAAAATGGCATTGGAAAAAGACAGTAAAAAATATAAAAGTTCTAAACCAAAGCTCTAAACAACATTCTGAATTCTTGGGTGATAAAGCCCCCCAACATGATGCCAAGATAAATAATCCAGCTTCTGGAAAACCCAAGAAAAAGATACAAAAAAACTCTTTACATAAAACACAGTTTTAACACATGGCTTATGTTTATTTTTTTCTTTTATTGTTATTTTCATTGTTTTAATTTTTTATATTTCTTGTTATGTAATTTTTGTTAATATTGATATGATTATTATTTATGTTCTGTGTGTTTAAGTTATTTGATTATGTTCCTTGCATTTTGTGGGTGGAACCCCAAGAGTTGGGGCCACCATGACTTAACTCTGTGGAACCGCCCTCAACTTTTACTGTATATTTAAGTTGAGGAGACAGTGTGATTGTTTTGGAGTACACTTCAGCTCTGAGTATTGTTGGGTTTTTCTGGTATTGTGGATACCTGCTTTGTTTTTGGATTACTGTTCTTGGGATTACAATTTGGACTTGTTCGACCTGAATTGCTTTTATAGGCAAATCCCTTGGCCCAATTTTACCTTTAATCCATTTTTGTTCACATTTTGCATATTTAAATTCATTATTTCTTTAAAGAGACTCACCATTTGCCTAGTCTTCTCAGGCCAGAGGTTTTAAGGTTTACCTGTTTCCTTTAAGAGTATGATTTTGCATCTGGAACATTAAAAAGTATTTTAATAATTTTAAAGTCTGTGGCTCATTTAAGGCCTGTGCAACTCTGAAAGCCTGCTTGTAGAGTTTGGGGTCTGGCTGCCTGGGTTGTGGCCTATTTTGTGGCAGGCATCCCCTTTCGCCATCTTGTGTCACTGTTCTCACAACTCTGTGAAATTTCATGTCTTGCTTGCATCCTGCGTAGTATCTTAATATGAGTACAGCAAGGCCATGATGACATAGTGTCCACTGATTGGTGTCAGTTTGTTTGGATATTAAAGGAAAGTGGGTGAGGTTTCATGGGTGCCATTAACAAAAAATTGCTTGTTTTGTTCATCACTTTTTATTTTCACAGTACTTTATTTTTGTGTAAAGTTAGTTAAGTACTGTTCAGATTAAGTAGATCAGATTTTATGCATTCTGAATATGAGGAGGCATACACAGGGTACACACCCATGTACAGGAAGCCATTCACACACATACTAACAAAGCCTATAAAAGTACAGTATTACAGTGTCATTACATGACATCCACGGTTGATCTGCAAGGTAATAGCAGGAATCATGTACACATTTGCTTTGAAACCAACCATATGTAACAACAGCAAGATCAGTGCAGCAGACACTAGTGATTGCTTTGGGTGCCCATATTTTTTCAATAATAGCACCAACAATCATGCATCATGACGGTCTGTGTCCAGGCAGTGAAATTATCAGCGTGGTTAATGTTAGCCATAAACATGGAATCAAACCTTGTTTAACAAATATTTAACAACTGGTCGATTAAGTGAGAATTTTAAATAGATCCTACTTATGATGCTATTTTAACCTATCTGCTTTTTATATCTTACTGTCCAGCATCTGATTATCAGATTCATACCTATATTGGTGGATTTTGACATGTTAAAATTGGTTAATTTAAGGTATGGAACAGGTTAATTGTCTGCTTTGTAGAACACTTTAGTATTTGTGTAGCAGTCTACTAAGAGCACCCTTTCATGGTTGAAATAGAAAAAGGATGGTGGAAGTTTCAAAGACAATCTTCAATATTAATAAAAACCCTTCAGATCCTCTCTCATACACTTTGGATGGATACAATTATGAATGCCACAACAAAAGACAACAAAGCAATCTTCTGAAACGCTGGACAAAAAAGCATTTAGATTATTTTAAAATAAGATAAGACTGCTACTAGTTTATAATGGTAAACTGGGATGCAGCCAAAGTAAGTCACTGAATTTGCTTAGACCATCTATGAGCTAAGGACTTGTGATATCACATAAATAAGTACTCCCTCCAGTAGCTTCGTCAGAAAACTTCACTAATAAAATAGATAAATGTAGCGACTCAGACCTGTGAGGAAATATGCAGCTAAGAAGCTTTGTGGTTTGGAGCCAAGCATACTGGAGAAGCATTAAATAAGCTGAGCTGAACAGCTTGGAAGGTGGGATGGAAAATGAAGAAAAGACACAAGGTGCTCTGTGGAAGATTTTGTATTTATTGGGTTTCTCCTGAAGCCAACAGAGAGTAACCTTAGAAGCAAAAGAGTATCTCCTGAGGCCTACAGCAGGATTTAGTCAGGGTCTGTCTCAGAGAGCTAAATAAATTATATTTCTAAGGACTAATAATTGCTGCTGGTGTCTGTCAGTTCTTCCTCCAGCATGTCTTTAGCTGTTATATAAATATCCACAAAGACTCAAAAGTGCAGATATCATCCGCAGATATAAATTCACCAAAGGAAATTTGAATTGTCAAACCATTGCATTTCACAGCTCAAACACCAATAAACTTTAATTTCTGGAATATTTATTATTTATACATGCTCACTACCTTTACAGATGAATTCTTGTATGCTGTAACTGGAAAACTGTGAATTCTAGCTTTGTCTTAGATGAACTCTATCTTATTAATATCTTCAAAAAAAAAGTTCTGCACTCAACTTTTTCAGTAAAATATTTTTAACAAAAGTTAAAAGATGATCTGGGGAAAAGGGGCGGTTTGGCAAACATTTACTCGAGCGATTAAAATGTAAAGATGTTAGTTTTGGTAAATTTAAGTCCTTTGAGTATCTCGCCGTTGTTATTCATGGAGATTCTCACGTTCTCGTATTATCCGTGTATAGACCTCCTAAATATAACGCGTCTTTCCTTGAGGAATTCTCTGACTTAATGTCAATTTTAGTTACAAACTATGATGCACTCTTAATAGTCGGCGACTTTAACTTTCATGTCGACAATCAGTGTGACCAAAAGGTAAAGGAATTCATGAACCTCCTGGACTCTTTTGATTTGAGGCAGCTCGTAAATCAGCCTACACATAAAGCAGGTCATACGTTAGACTTAGTGATTACTAAAGGACTTAAAGTTGATATAAAGCAGGTCACTGATATGGTCTATCAGACCATTTCCTTCTACTATTTAATATAGAAATAAAGATAGAAAACGCTCATGAGAAGCATTTTGTTAAAAAACGCTTCTTTGACTCATCAGCAGCTTTAAAGCTTACAACTATTCTAAGCAATCAGTCCGTTTATAATGCCAGCTATAATAGCGAGGATAATGTAAATAGTAAAGTGGAAAACTTTAATTCTAAAGTAAGAACTGCTGTTGACATAGTTGCACCTGAAAAGACAGTTAAAAATCCTCTAGTACTGTTATTCCATGGAAGACCCAAAGAGTGTCTGATTTAAAAAGAACATGTCGTAGAGCTGAGCGTAAATGGAGGAAAACTAAACTAACTATCCACTATGAAATATTAAAAGTTAAAATAACAGAATACAATAACACTGTCCGTCTTGAGAGCGCTGCTATTTCTCTAATATTATAAATAACAATGCTAGTAATCCCAGAGTCTTATTTTCAACAATTGATCGTCTGTTAAACCCAGGTAACACAAAGGAATGCCCAACAGAATACTTCCAGTGAAACCTGTGAGAACATTGCTGTATTTTTCACTCAAAAAATTAATGATATTAGAGATAACATAGTATATCTCCCCAACACTGCAGAACCTCCAAAGCCCCGGTACTCCGTTATAAACAAATTAAATGCTTTCACCAGGATAGATTTACCTGAATTACATAGTATAATCTCTCAACTGAAATCCTCCACCTGCGTCCTTGACCCAATACCAACCAGGTTTTTCAAAGAAATATCAGGCGTTCTAATTGACAATATTCTGGACATAGTAAATTGTCATTAGATACGGGGTCTTTCCAGACTGTCTTAAGACTGCTGTAGTTAAACCCCTTCTTAAGAAACATAATCTTGACCCCTCTGCCTTTGAAAATTTTAGACCCATTTCTAACCTGCCCTTCTTAAGTAAAATTTAGAGAAGGCAGTCATTATGCAGTTAAATGACCACCTAAATAAACATGCTATTCTTGATACATTTCAGTCAGGCTTCAGAACAAATCACAGCACAGAAACTGCACTTGTTAAAGTAGTAAATGACTTGCGGGTAAATGCAGACAGAGGCCATTTATCTGTTCTCATCCTCTTAGATCTGAGTGCTGCATTTGACACCATTGATCATAATATTCTTAGAAATCGCCTTAGTCAATGGGTGGGCCTCTCTGGCAGTGTCTTAAATTGGTTTGAATCCTACCTGGCAGGGAGAAAATTCTTTGTGAGTTGTGGTAATCAAATCTCAAAGACACATGATATCCGATATGGTGTTCCACAAGGCTCTATCCTGGGTCCGCTGTTATTCTCAATCTACATGCTTCCGTTAGGTCAGATTATCTCAGGTTACAATGTGAGCTACCACAGCTATGCTGATGACACACAGCTGTACTTATCAATAGCACCTGATGACTCGACTCTTTCGATACACTAACACAATGTCTTACTGGTATTTCTGAATGGATGAATAGTAATTTTCTCAAACTAAATAAAGAGAAAACTGAAATTTTGGTAATTGGCAATAATGGATTCAGCGAGGTTATCAGAAATAAACTTAATGCACTAGGATTAAAAGTTAAGACGGAAGTAAAAATTTAGGGGTAACCGTTGACTGTAATCTGAATTTTAAATCGCATATTCATCAGACCACTAGGACAGCATTTTTTCACTTAAGAAACATAGCTAAAGTTAGACCTCTTATATCATTGAAAGATGCTGAGAAATTAATTCACGCTTTTGTTTTCAGTAGACTAGATTACTGTAACGCACTCCTCTCAGGACTACCCAAAAAGACATAAATCATTTGCAACGAGTGCAGAATGCAGCTGCTAGAATCCTAACTGGGAAAAGAAAATCCGAACACATTTCTCCAGTTTTGATGTCACTACACTGGTTGCCTGTGTCATTCAGGATTGACTTTAAAATACTGCTTATGGTTTATAAAGCCTTAAATAATCTCGCTCCATCTTATATATCGGAATGCCTGACAGTTATATTCCAAATCGTAACCTTAGATCTTCAAATGAGTGTCTCCTTATAATTCCAAAAGCTAAACTTAAAAGAAGTGGTGAGGCGGCCTTCTGCTGCTATGCACCTAAAATCTGGAATAGCCTGCCAATAGGAATTCGCCAGGCAAATACAGTAGAGCACTTTAAAACACTGCTGAAAACACATTACTTTAACATGGCCTTTTTATAACTTCACTTTAACATAATCCTGATACTCTGTATGTTCAATTCTTCATAATAACTATTCATGGTGGCTCTAAAATCCATACTGACCCCTACTCTCTTCTGTTTCTTTTTCCGGTTTCTTTGTGGTGGCGGCCTGCGCCACCACCACCTACTCAAAGCATCATGATGCTCCAACAATGATGGACTGAAAGCCAGAAGTCTACGTGACCATCATCATCAGGTCCTTCCATGAAAATATGATGATTTATGTTAGGTAGAATGCCCAGAGGGGACTGGGCGGTCTCTGGTCTGGAACCCTACAGATTTTATTTTTTCTCCAGCTTTGGAGTTTTTTGTTTTTCTGTCCACCCTGGCCATCGGACCTTACTCTTATTCTATGTTAATTAATGTTGACTTATGTTTATTTTTATTGTGTCTTCTATTTTTCTATTCATTTTGTAAAGCACTTTGAGCTACATTTTTTGTATGAATATGTGCTATATAAATAAATGTTGATTGATTAATTGATTGATCTGTGCTTTATCTTAATTAATTAGCTTGAACTCTAGTTGTGTGAGTAACTTCTGAGGCTCTTTGAAAGTCCATGTAAATTATGACAAACACTTTAACTTTGATTGCTACTACAGTTACCTGTTCAAGTAGGTCTAACAATGTCTTAAGCAAGACCTAGCTCTTTTAAACCCATATTGTATATTGTTTTTATTAAAAAAATATATACATATATAGTCAGTCAGTCATTTTCCAACCTGCTACATCCTAACACAGGGGTCTGCTGGAGCCAATCCCAGGGCGCAAGGCAGGAACAAACCCCAGGCAGCGCGCCAGCCTACTGCAGGGCACACACCCACACTCACACACCAAGCACACACTAGGGACAATTTAGGATCGGCAATGCACCTAACCTGCATGTCTTTGGACAGTGGGAGGAAACCGGAGCACCCGGAGGAAACCCATGCAGACACGGGGAGAACATACAAACTCCACACAGGGAGGACCCGAGATGCGAGCCCAGGTCTCCTTACTGCGAGGCAGCAGCACTACCACTGCGCCACCGTGCCACCCCAATATATTGTGAGTTATGGTCGGCCGTTCATCCCATCCAATACCCCCACACCGCTAGATGGAGCCCTCCTGGTAGCATGGAGGTGCCCCAAATTCCAGCATGCCATCATGGATATTGAAGTTTTCCTTCACAGCCCTGCTGGATACCATGGGGGCCGCAAGGGGACGCTGCAGGGAGGCCCAGAGACTTTTATGTGCCCTATAACCCGGAAGTATGCCCTGGTCATAGGGACAGAGGAAATGACGTACTTCCGGGATGAAAAAGAAGAGTTTTCACCCGACCCAGAAGTGCTGGATATTCACGTGGACTGAGGGATCAGAAGCACTTCCAGGACATGAACTATAAAGAAATCCCAGACGAGTGAGCTGAGCTGGGTGGCAGGGTGTCAACGTATCTGGGAGAGTGGAGGATTGATTATTAGCTATTGTATTGGTGATTTATATAAGTATTGTGGAGAGGAGGGTGTTTTGTGCACATTATTATTATAATAAATCCATTATTTGGACTTTTATCTGGTGTCTGACATATTGTCTGAGGGTTCAAGGGAGCGATAGCACCCCTATCTGTCACAATATATATTCATTCATTCATTGTAATGTGATAGACAAAATGTTTGTAGGTCTGAACGGTTCCAAAAGGATGGCATCAGTGCCATTAGTACCAACAAGAGACTTTGAACAAGTACTACACTGGATAATAGATTTTCTGACCAATCTGAGATTTTGGAAAATAACTTCAAGTGTAGTCAAGTTAGGGAACAACACAATTAAATTAAAAATAGAACTAATAATTAATTGCCATAGAAAAAAAGAATAGAGAGAAAAAATAAGGGTGCATGCATGCAGGCCAAAACAAAAAAAAACCTGAAAATAAAACTATACCTGCTGTGGCACTTGACACTATGGCTGCTTGGAGGAGCTACTGTTTCAGTCTCATAGAATGAGGTATTAGATACATTCTTATTTTACACCTTCATGTATCAATCAATTTTGATGAGCTGCAAGTTGTCCAATGTCAACATACCATGACTTATCTTGCCATAAAGGATTGTGAAACTTTGCTAAACGCATTTTATTTTTAATTATTAGAGAGCTCTTGTCTTAAGATGATTTTTAATTTTCAGTTTAATCAAGGAATAATCCAAATTTAACCGATTTTTGACATACTGGGTGAGCAAGTATTCTGTGAATCACTTTCTTGCTGACTTTGACAGTTTTACGGACTTGGATTAAGTCTCCACATGGCCTCCCCTTCTCAAGACTAAAGACATTCAATTCTCTGAGCCTGTCAGAGGAAGAAATACTCTGTAGTCCCTGACTGTGTCTGCTTGCTCCTTTCTGTACAGCTTCAAGAACTGCTATGTCTTCTTAAAAAACCCTGAATGATACAGAATATTGTAGTCTATTAACCTGAATTTCTGAAAATGCAAATGTCTTTGAAGTTTCAATAAATTTATTTTCATTTAGTATGACATAAAATATTTTTTTAAGATGTTTGAACATTGACTGTCATAACTTGAGCAGTTAATGTTAGAGCAGTCTATTCATTTCTGATAGAATACTGCTAAAAGGTGAAAATTCAGCATTTTTCCTGACATGTTGTAGTTTTGTGAGATAGACTATTAAAACTTTTTTTTTTTTTTGCATTCACAGTTGGTTTTCATTTCTTGTTAGTGGTAGTGTATGTGGCAATCCATATTTTAAAAGTCTTAGTTCTACTATTAATACTTAAGGTCATTGATAGTTTTGTTGCTAGCCTATTATTTATCTTTGTTTTTGCAAAATCTTTTGGGCCCATTTTTGAATGATACACATATGATTTTTTTGTCTAGCCTTAATTTTATTTCTTGCTTCTTTGAAGAGGTGTCACTTGGCATTAAGGATGTTCAAATGAATGTGGGGTTCACACACTGATCCGGTATAACATACTGTAGCCACTTCATGCATCTTTTAGCAAAATTCACCGTCAATGTATATCTTAAATCTAAAAAAGAAACTGTGGTTTAACCTTGGAGTAAGCACTATTGCACTAAACAATGCAGACCATCATTACAATGGCAAGATGTTGCAACCAATTCAAGAGAAGGCATTCATTACCTTTAGTGTCAAAAGTGACAGAACACATTTCCTGCATGTGAACTGAGGGGCTTGTTTTCTTCAAAGAGTTTAAATCATAAATGAGTGTTTGTTTTCCTGTTCTCCTCAGAAAGCAAGACTTTAATCTTAGGCAACTGCATATAAATATATTCAAAATATTTTGTACTGGTTTAGTTTTAACTTTTATAATTATAATAATAATGCATTGATAAAGCGCCTCTCCCATGCTCAAAGTGCTTAATTTGTATACATTAAACAATGCAATATTTGACACTGTACTGCATGCAACTATTAAATAGAACACAGACTTTAAACATTATCTTTTTGTGGTGCTAAACTAATAGATTTTATAAAAGTAATAAAACTCAACTGTATGTTTGAAAATTAATTTATACCATACATTGAATGTAACAATGCGAATTGGCCATTATCCTTTAAAGCGATTTTGTATGAACTCAGTAATAGTGTGTGCAAAAAATACAATGTTACTATGACGTTCTGATAGTTTCACATCAAGTAAAAATTAGATGTAAACTATTTACATGTATTTCCTTAGAAGATGCTTTTATACAAGTGACTTGTTTGTTCAGAAAGTGTAATAGGACAGGTAATAAAAATTGATTGCCACAAGTGAAAAGATGTAATAACACATACATTACAAATCAATAAAACAATTACACTTAATTAGCCAAGAATATGAAGTATCGCAGTGCAAAGTTGTTTTTTTCTTTTCAATTAGATAGATATTCACAAAACAGATGGGTTTCCAATTGCTTATGAATACATTGAGGGAGTCAGCAGTACGGATGGAGGTGGGCAGTCCGTTCCAACAATTCAGAACCACACAGGAAAAGAGTCTGGATTGAGACCTGATACCACATAAGGGTGGCGTCACCAGATTCTGTTCCCTGGCAGACCTAAGTGGATAAGAAGGAGCCTAGCACTTCACCAGTTTCTCCATATACTCAGGAGCTCACCCATTGGCTACTCTGTAGGCAAACATCAGGGATTTGACTTTGATGTGTGGTGCTACAGGGAGCCAAAGTAGTGACCTGAAGAGAGGAGTGACATGTGCCCATCTCGGCTGGGTAAATACAAGACAGGCCATTGCATTTTGCATCATCTGCAGTGGCTTGATTGCACATGCAGGTACTCCTGCCAGAAGTGAGTTACAGTAGTCCAGACGCAACAAGACCAGTAAGATATGGACAGACTCTATTCGATACTGTATCATCCTCTGGGGGGAACAACAGGCATGGCTGTGTATCATCGGTATAGCACTAATAAGAGAACCCATGCGATTGGATGATGGAACCCTGTATGGTGGTGTAAAGAGAATAGAGTAGAGGACCCAGCACCGATCCTCGGGGTACACCAGTTTATGACTAGTGTCCCTTTGACAACTTCCCTCACATTGTGGCATCTGCCCGAGATATATGACTCAAACCATCTGAGACCAGTCCTGGTGATGCCAAGGTCAGAGAGGGTGGCAAGACGGATGCCGTAGTTGACTGTGTCAAAAGCAGAAGAAAGATCTAGCAGAATCAGAACTGATGACATGTTGTTCTGTCTAGCACGGCGTAGCTGATTGACCACACTCAGTGGAATCGTTCCTCTTGAAGCCAGTTGGTATCAAGCAGATCATTCTGTACAAGGAAGGAAGAAACCTGGTTAGAAACAGTACCTTCTATATAATATAATATAATATAATATAATATAATATAATATAATATAATATAATATAATATAATATAATATAATATAATATAATATAATATAATATATATTGAAAAATCACCAAGAATCCAAAAGACTTGCATTGTATCTGGCGGTACTGCTCCTCATTGCCCTAAAATGGATTAGTTTAAAAAATGGTGGATGAATATTTCACTATGACTTCTGCATGTTTTACTACTTAGAAATGAATCATTCAACTGTTGTTTGTCTAACTTGCTTCAGACTTTTTCGTAACGATCATGTTAATAAATAAGTGATAGCCCAAGGAAGCGGTGCTTTTCAATGACTACAGAACCTAATTTCCATAACAAAAATACTACAACGTATGTAATGCAACCTTCTCACATCCAGTTAATTCAGTTCAGACTCGAGATTGCTCGAGTAGCAATCTGGGACAGCAAATCAACCCGACCTGAATGTCTTTAGTAAAGTGGAAGAAACCCCCGAATGTCTGCCGAGAAATCCACAGATACATGCAGACTCCTCAGGGACGGTGGCCGGGCGCAGAGTTTGAATCCAGGACGCTAGCTAAATTCGTGAAACAAAAGTACTGAGTCAACTCATGTCGGTAAGAAGAACATTCGAAAATCTCGGGACAATTTCCATCGACTCGATACTCAAGCGACTGAACGTGAAAACTGGGATATCTTCTCACTGTCGCGTTAGAAAATGAGACGAGACGCTTTCGCTCGGTGTAGTTTGTGTGGTTAGGTAACGTGTCAGAAAATGTCACTGACCGACTGAAAATAAAGCGAAATATTTTTAGAGACGCAAGTTTTGGCAAAATGTGTAAAGTGTAAAATCGCGGCTATTTAAGGTTATCTTAAAACACAAGTTGATATTTAAATACGGTTGCTATATGAAAGTTGCTAGTCATTTTTAAAATATACAGTAAGCATACCGTGTACAACTAATCTTTCGTGCGCAGCGTTGTGCATCTGTTTTATTTCTTTAGATGTTTCACTTTCTGTACTTAAAGGTCCTTGGATCTAGGCAGTCATAAATAATTTTTCTGGGTTGAAATCTTATGAGTAATTACCGTGGGAAAAATTGCAACGGGTATTTTATTAAAGTTATCCAACCGTCCTATCCGTTTTATATTAATCCATGATTCTCAGAAGCCGACGAAATGAAGAGTTTAACACAGAAGGGGTGACTGCAAAAATGACTGTCATAATAAAAACACACCGCCTATAAATTACGGTATTAGTGCGCCTTACCGTTCACCCCTGTATTAGATAAAACCCAGTTATTACATTTCATGGTCATCCAGTGCCAAAACTATAGTATATCAAATTAAACTGAATGTCGTAAGTATCACCATCTGGGAACTTTAAGACAAAACCAAATGTACCTATTTGAGTGAGCGTTCCCTTGGACTGATTGGTATCCCGTCCAGTGATGGTTCTTCGTTTGTGTCGCATACTGCCGGGAAATGAGTGGCTCTTATACATTTAAAGGAAAGAACGGAAAATGCTGATTCAGAAGAAAACCGACGATTTAGTTGGAAATTAAAATATTGCACCGTAAGTGCTGAAAATGTCCGCCACTGTCCCCAATTAAACAACCAATTAAGCTTCAAACAGCTAATGTATTTTAGCTTTCCCATTTATTTATTTTTAAAATGCAGTCGCATGGAGACAGTGTTTATTTATTTAATTCAAACAACATTGGTATTTGATTTTTATTGTGTGTTCAATATGAAATTATTTATACAGTATATTGATATCGAGATACATTTATTTTGCTTCCAAAAGGCTGCGGCTCTCCAAGATCTTAAACGCAAATAGAAGATGAATGAAAAAGAAGACTTTAAAAAGACGACGGATGTAATGTCAAAAATCAAGGTGACTGACTTCAGAGCGATGCCATTAGGGAACCATTTCCGGTTCCCAAAAACTCATCCAAATGAAGGTTCCATAAAGAACATATATTTATTTAGATCCTTAATATGCTTACTACAGTAAACAACCATGCACTGATGGTAACAGATTTATGAAATACGAATGGATCATGATCTTAAAAGACTTTTGCTGCATACAATAACACGGACTTAGTTCGGGGATTCTTAGTTAATATTCAACTATATACAATACAATTAAGATTTCAGTTTTTTCCACATTTAAGGAAGTTTTTTTTAAGCACAAACAGCCTACATCATATGTAAAGATCCTTTCCCAGAATTAAATGGTTCTTTAATTGTCAGGCAATACTTCTGCGATGAACCATATAACCCAGTAAAGAACAATAAAGTGCCGTTGAATAACCAGTATTTTTAAGAGTTCATGGTGTAAATTTGTTTCTGTAAATTTAATATTTCGCTATAAAATCTATTTTTCTGTGTTATTATCGTTTCAAATACTATTAAACCCATTTCAATTTACTGAGTTCCCTGCATTGTTGCCCTAATGCTTTGCAGAGACACCAATAAACGCCAAACCCTCCACCCCCACACACACACACACACACACACACACACCCGGCCTAAACTGAATGCTTTTTTTGAGGGGGTTTCAGCACGCCGCGGTGAAATCTCTTGCCTGGTCAGAGCTTAGCTTTAGTCTTAACGTGTCGGAAAAAGTGGCGAAAGAGCTTGGCGAGAAATTCGTGAGAAATTCTTGTTGATCTCCTTCTACGCCACCCCCACGTTTTTCTAGAGAGCCCACTGGTTATATTTAAATTCTTTCATATAGGACAATACAAAAATATTTTTTTAATATCAGTAAATGTATTACATTTTTCGTTGATCCGCACAATATGCACGTTTATTTTATCTTTCCTTACAAATATGCTATATGTTTGCTACCATTTTCACAAAATATCATAGAGTTGCGAGGGCAACGCAGACTATAATTTCGCGTGCCCGTTTTCCTTGTAGTGGCACAGAGTCGGACACTGACGGGTGTTTGTCTGCTGACTGCGCGTATTTTCATTGTTCGGGGGGTCCACTCAGTCGGTCTTATCAGCTTTCACAAAAAAAACTCGATATGGACCATTTGACGTATCGTCTCATTACAAGGAGAGTTGATTCCCAGATTAATGATGGTATTTATCTTAATGTATATATTTATTTCAGTATAAACGCTAAGAAACAGTACTCTAAACTAAAACATTTCCAAATGACTTATTCTTCTAAAATTGTATAAGCCGGCACTTCTCCGATTCTCTGGTACTGAACTCGATAGCGTCGGTTTTGAATGGTGCTCAAAAGGTGTTTATTGTATGTTCAGTAGCAGTGCTTGTGTGACCTGAAAATAGTTAGATAAGCTGGCAAAATAAAGATAAAAAAAATCAAAAAGTTGTTTTTCCGTATTCTCAGACATGCCCGGTCCTGGCTGCTTTATAAATGTAAATCATTCTGAAATCAGTCTCAATACCGGGAAAGCGGCACAGTGTTGAATTCCAATAGCTTTTTATTTACCAAGTTTTTAGAGAACACCTGTAACTTTCCAGGTATTATTTTCATGATCGAAATCAGTGAGAATTATACTTCTGTCGGTAGTGAATTGTAATTGATGCAGAAGGCGTCAGGGAAAAGGCATCAATTGGCAGTAATTGCATGTTTCTCAGTTAACAGTGCCATACTGTATATGACCTTTGATTTTATTGACAAGAACATTATGATTGTGTACACAATCCTAACAATAGATAACATTAAGGAATATTTTAAGCCCAAGAGAAGCTTCAAAGCCTGCAGCTGCTCTTTTTGTTCCTAAGTAACACCATTAGCTTCATATTTTTATACATAAATTACAGTTAAGGTGTATGCTATATTATGCTCACTATAGGGAAATGTCAGAATTACTTTGACCTTGACCATTAGATGATTAGTGATTATCATTAACAAATGGCATAATAACTAAAATAAAATGTAAGACTGAGAATACAAAGTTTATTTATCATGCTGGCTATTCTTGCTACATAGTAATTTCAGACTTAAAGTATTTTATATAATTATAGTACTTAGTATTTATGTACTTTTAGTTTGTACAGTCCAAATGAATTGTGTTATAAAAACTCACACATGAAATAATATGCTTCCTCCTCACCAGTCCAAGCCTGGTCGTGTTCTGTGTGGAGTTTGAATGTTCTTACCATTTCTACATTGTTTTTCTGGGTCCTCCATTTCTTCCTCACATTCCAAAACGTGTCACTTAACTTAAATGTTTACTCTATAGTGCCCAGAGTGAATGAGTGTGGATGATGTGTAAGTGTACCGTGACATGGACTGAGTCCGCACTCCAATGCTTATCTTGCTCCTAATACAGCCAGGGTATACTCTAATAATAAGTAAAAGATGGTAATAGATTTGTGAAATATCAGTGGATTGTGATTTTAAAAGAACTCTTGCTGCATATACAATTACAAAAGGTTTTCTTACTCTGTTAATGTCCTGCTAGGTAGCCTATCATAAAGATTTCTTTTTTTCCTCCTACATATTAGGAAGTTTTTCAAAGCACAAAGAACTAACTTCATATGTAAAGAACCTTTCTCATAATAAAATAGTGCTTGGTCAAGCAGTTGAGCTTTGAGGAACCATACAGCCCAGTAAAGAAAGGCTATTCAAGAATCATCGTTTTTAAGAGTCTATACTTCACTCTTCCGTCACTGTCAGTTGGAATAAGTGGGTTCAGAAAATGAATAACTAAAAGAATGAATGAATAATCTGACCGAAGATGTGGCCTGCACCAGATACACTACATTAAATATATATAAAGCGTATTTATTTGGCCAAGTAAAAAAATGGTGTGACTTCAGTTGTGTTTATGGATTAGAAATACATTTTTGCTTTACCTGGTATACAATCAGAGCCAAATGATACTAAAATCTGCATACATTTTTGAATCTTTATTTCTATTTATATGCAATTAAAAAGTTCAGCTCAGGAAACTTCTAATCCGGGACATTTTGGCGAACTTTAAATTCATAAGTTCATTTTATTACGTTTTTTCCCCCCACTCTCTCTCTCTCTCTTGATTTTTTTAATCTATATGACTCCGAGCAGCGTGTTAGTTAATGGATAGATTGTAATATTAAAGCAGAGTAAGACAGACTGAATTTCCCAGTCCTTTTCCTGCTCTATCCAGGGAATTTCTAGGTGACTTAAGGTAGAGAATTTCAACATCTCCATTAAATCCAATTGATCGTTTGTGTAACTGTCGCTGCGAGATCAATTCACATTACAATTTCACGATTGCCCACATGTTAAACGTTAGTCAAATTGTCTTTTATAAAAACACACGCGACACCACCAGCTATAACGTTAAAGTACCCCTAAAGTCAAATATACCTTTCTTTGTTTTAAGCGAAAGCTGCTTAATGCAAAATCACTCGTGTTCTCAAAGGTGAACCAGCGGTACAGTAAAACACTTTCTCACATCTATCAGTCGTATACCTACCAAATTCACCCTGAAATCTGACAGAAATAAACATTCATGTAGCCAAATAATCAAACTAAGTGTTCAGCTCACATAAATTGAGCCCTACCTCTGAAAACGTGCAGAAAGGGACACGCTGTTGTAACCGCTAGTTTCCGTCTCCACCACCACCACCTCACGACCAGTCCTGCACAGGAGACCCACTGAACTGATAAGCTGTGAGGTGAAAGAGACGGCAGGATTTAAGTTAGCACAATGTAACTTTATGCAACAAGACACCTTTTTGTAGTTGCGTTTAAATTAAATGCATTTTAAGTAGTAATGATCTAAATTTTATATCTTTACATTGAATTGTAGCTAGAATTTTTAAATGATCCGAATTGATGAAATGAAATGATTTGTCAAAAATTTCAATTCTTTTCTGAAGCTACTGTTTTCATGGTAAAGTTATGGGTAGACGACAAAGCCCAACACTGATAGGGACATCTGGTCGCCGCCTCGTATTATGGCCGGCCGATGTTTTTAAACCCTTTATTGATTTGGCGCTTAATATTTTACCAAGCTAAAATCGCACCCTAACGCTAAGTATTGGCTAATATATTTTAAAAATATCCCATCTATCTATTTTAATTTGAAAATTGTGTTAGTTGGCCTAAAACATGGAATCATAGTATAAAAAACACTTTATGAAAAATTGACTAAATACAAATATCCATACTAATTTATTTATATTATTTTTCAGTTTATTAAATGTTATGAATTATAACTGCACCGTCAATTTTTTTTTTATCACTGCAGTATTGCATATACAGTGTTGATTGAATTTTGCTATAAGAGACATTTATATTTAATTTAAGAATTTAGCATTTTGATTGATGATTTTTGTCAGTGTGAGAACAGATGGGAAAATAGTCATTTTTAATGTCTTGTATAAAAACCTTTCAGATTTTTTTTTTAACTCAATCTGTAAAGCATGTTGCATTCTGTTTCAAACAAAAATGTTACTTAGTGAGGCATTTCTATTGTTTGTGCCCAGTTAATCCAACATCCTGCTGCAAGAATTATTACAAGAACAAGGAAATACCAACACATAACTCCAGTTCTTAAATTCTTACACTGGCTTCCAGTTAAGTTTGGGGCAGATTTCAAAATCCTCCTTTAAACATATAAAGCCTTAAATGGCCAGGGTCCGGGTTACTTATCTGAACTTATCATGACTTACAAACCTGAGCGCACATTAAGATCTCAAGATGCCGGTCTGCTTATAATTCCAAGGATTAATAAAATAACAGTGGGAGGTCGAGCTTTTAGTTACATGGCCCCTAAACCGTAGAGTGGTCTGCCTGCTACTATAAGAGATGCCCCTTCGGTCTCAGCTTTCAAATCCTGGCTGAAGACTCATTACTTCAGTTTAGCATATCCTGACTAGAGCTGCTGATTAACTGTACAGACTGCACCTCTGTTGTTGGTCATTAGCACTAAAACATAAGTAACATGATACTTATAATCTGTTAGAACCCTCACCTATTTTGTTTCACTTCTCGATACTCAGATGTGGCACTTGGTGCCACTGCCCACCTGCCAAGTTGTTTTGTCTGCATTAGGTAAAGACATCTCAGATGGAGGATTGCAGGAATTGTGGGAAAAAGGGGTCCTTTCATCGGATTGGCTGGTCCAGCACTTTCCAACAGGGGGAGTTGGCTTGATGGCTGAGGTCTCCAGGACTCTGAACAAATCCAAATCATATTATGTCTTATCATCTGCTGTTATATTCTGCTCTGTACTTGTAATATTTTTATTTTACTCTTATACTGTATTGAGGATTACTTGTGTTTTACTCTGTGTATTGTATTGTATTGACACCCTTCTTTTTGACACCCACTGCATGCCCAACCTACCTGGAAAGAGGTCTCTCTTTGAACTGCCTTTCCCAAGGTTTCTTCCATTTTTTCCCCCAACTAGGGTTTTTTTTTCCTTGACTTCTTAAAGAATCAAGGCTGGAGAGCAGTCAAAAGGCAAGGCCTGCTAAAGCCTATTGTGGCACGTTTTGTGTGATTTTGGGCTTTACAAAAATAAATTATATTGTATTGTATTGTCACTTGCCAACACTGGAGCTCACCGTGTGAAATTAAAAAGCATTGGGCCAATAGTACAAAAAGGAGAGATGTTCAAAATGAAAATACAAAGTGTCACATTAGAAGAAAACATTTCAGCTCCACTGCACCAAACTACAACACAAAACATCACACCATCTTGAGCTTGTTCTTCAAAGAAATTTGTTGGGAAAGTTTAATTTTGATTCAGAGAGTTCTAATAGAATACCCTGTACTGTGCACGTTTGTAAAATTCCAAAAACTCCCATTTAAAATGTCTTTCTAAATCATCTGCCCCAAATCACAGAATCATTACATGCAGCCTTATTTACTGTAATTATTCATTTACCTTTAAAGTAGTTATTTAAACTTGCATGTTATTTATTTTACACTTCTGATAACCGCTCCGGACAGTGAAACTGACCCGCAATACAAATCATTGAAATGCCCATAGAGTAGTGCATGAAGCTGCAGGAACTGGCCATCGCATCAGTGGCCTTTGTGCATGTGAGGGGATCTTCTGTGTACATTAGAACAACATTTCTCAACCTTTAAGTATTTGCGACCTGAGTTTTCATAACAGTTTTAATCGAGCCCCCCCTAACATTTTTTTGAAAAGTAGATGCATATTTTATTATACCTACTTAACTTTTATCGACATTTATCTAACTCTATATTTATTGTTCTAGTTTCAGAATGTAGTTTAAGTTAATTTGTTTTGGTTTCAACAGATTTTTTTTTCATATTTTTGATTCTTGTTTTTACATCTTCGCACCCCGCTTTTTGTTACTTCACGCGCCCCTAGGGGGGCCCACCCCACAGGTTGAGAACCACTGCATTAGAACTTTTCATTGGGTACTTCTTCAAAATATTTTATGTTTAAAAATGTGAACAACAATCAGCCATAGACTCTTATACTAGCAAATAACAGTTGTATATCAATTGATGCAGTCTGACAGTTGAAATAAAGCTATTTCCACCATGACAAGTTTATCTGAGGTTTGTTTAAAATGATATGATATGTAAATTTCTTTTAAACATGTACTTTACGTGTACTCCTAATACACGTAATGATATTCATATCATACTGGCAAATGAAAACTATTACACCAGAGTCCTGTTCATAGACTACAGCTTACCACTGTTGCGTGCTGTCTAAGATGACCACCAAATGTCTCAACTTGGGACTTCACACTCACCCTCAATACTAGCACTCCACAGGGTAGAGTGCTGAGACCTCTTGTGTATTCTGTGCCACCTATGACTGAGTGGCCAAACAAAGCTCCAGGTCCATCCCTTAACTTGCTGATGACACCAACATCATAAGCCTTATCACCAACAATGAATGATATAGCTTACAGAGAAGAAGTTCATTTGCTGACACAGCGGTGCCAGGGCAAGAATCTAAATCATAATCTCATCAAAAACAAAGAGCTGATCATTGATTTCAGGAACCACACAATAGACCACACTCTTATCTGCATCAAAAGGGGTGTTTTTTAGATGGTGAAGAGCTTTAAATTTCTTTGAGTGACCATCACTGGTGAATGAAAGTGGGTACAACACATTTTGGCTATTAAAAAGAAACTTTACCAATGCCTTTCCTACTTCTGAAAAAAGCTTGATGTTCTCCACTTGTTCTCACTCACTTCTACATCCTGGTATGGAACTGACACAGCCAGAAAACTTAAATCATTTCAGATGGTGGTGAAGCACTGCACAACCCAATGCATACAATATAGTATATAAAAACCATACTGTTTATACAATAACAGTACCCAATATGCATGTTGGACGTGTAAAGTATTTATGCTATTCATTTATTTATTTATTTAAGGCATCTTTATGTGGCTTTCTTGATACTGTATAAATGTCACTATTCTGGGGAGATATACAAGTAAGAATTTCATTGCTGTTCAAAGATTACAATAAACTAGAGCTTAATTAATTTTCTATTATCACTGTTGTTTTTAAACAGAAATATGATATCTCTGTCTTTGATGTAAACAAAAAAATATTAAAAATACATTATCTTTCAAAACATTAACTAAAATCTCAAATGCCCATGCATGCTATACCTTGCATACATTTTATGCCATTTCTCTTTTTCCTCTGGCTTCCCTTCCTTCCCACCTATTATTGAGTTTTCTCCTACTCACATGCCTATTCTTCTCTGGTAACATGTGGCCATTAATCCCTGCCTAGGGTTTACATCTGGACCATGGCCCCGAATTACTTTCTGATGGACTCTAATTGCAACTCTGATTCTTAACCAAATATTTAAGGGCTGGTTTATCAAGCCACCTTTCACTCCTACCTTTCTTTTCTTTGGGAGGATCCCATCTGTCCTAAATGCAGTACATCTGTTGCCAGTACCAGTTTAGAAGAGTTGTGACTCACCCGCTGCACATAATCCTTGATGTGTCTCTAGGTCTGATGCCCTTGGAATATAATTTCTGATATTATTGTTTCTAGCCCTGTGCCCTTAATTGGTTTACCTATTTGACTATAATGCATTCCCAGTTTAACCATGTCCAGGGATTATTCCTGCCTTGTGCCCAATGATTGTGGGGGTAGGGTCCAGCATCTTCACAACCCTGCCCTACCTGAGCAGATCATCCAGATGAATGGATGGATGTTCTTAAAGTGTGTGTCCCTTACACATAAATTGGAAGAAATCAACAGATTGAGTTAGACATTTGCTGACCAATTCCCATTTTCACTAATTCATGGTGATTTGTATACCCCCAGATTTATTTTATAACCCAAAAACATACAATATTACAATACAATACAATACAATTTATTTTTATATAGCCCAAAATCACACAAGGAGTGCCACAATGGGCTTTAACAGGCCCTGCCTCTTGACAGACCTCAGCCTTGACTCTCTAAGAAGACAAGGAACAACTCCCAAAAAAACCCTTGTAGGGAAAAAAATGGAAGAAACCTCGGGAAAGGCAGTTCATAGAGAGACCCCTTTCCAGGTAGGTTGGGCGTGCAGTGGGTGTCAAAAAGACGGGGATCAATACAATACATACACATTTATAACACAGTTCTTCACAGAGTAAAGATGAAGGCATCATAGGTAAGCGTTCTGTTGTTTATAAAACTGCCCACCCATACCACAAGGCACACTTGCTAAAACACAAACCACTCTGTGTGGGTAGGGGCCTCTAACTGGCTTTGTGCTCCAATCTGTCGGAAACCGGCCTCAATGGGCACAGATACACAGACTCACGAGTTCCAAAACACACGTTTAATTTCTTCTCTGCACAGTACAGTGCACCAATCACCACAATACTCAGCTCAGTCCTTTACTTTGTTTCTTGTCTCTTCTTATTCTTCTGCAGCCCCCTCTCCTCTCCTCACAAGCTCCATCCTCTGCCTCCCGACTCCGGCTCCCTGAATACAATGAGGTGACCCCTTTTATTATGCACCCGGATGTGATCTAGGTGATCCATGATAACCTACATGCAGCACTTCCTGGTGTGGCGGAAGTGCTGCATGGACACACAAGCAATCTGGGTGTACTTTCTTCCTGGTCCGGTAGCATTTAATGTTGTGGCGGAAGTGCTGCAGTCCATGTCTCTGGGACTATCCGGGTGCACCCTGGTGGTGGCCACGGGCCCCAACAGGGTTGAGCTTCAAAACTCCAATTCTGTGGTGCCCATGCAAACCAGGGCTGCTGCCCTCTCATGTCCCAGGGGAGGTATTGTCCCTTTCCTGGTCCTTCCACCTTCCAGTGTCCCGGCTGCGTAGGCTCCCCGCGGTCCGCCACAAAGCATTAAAGGAGACTGACATTATAGCTGGGGGAGCCGAGGAATATGAACAATAAAAAGCAACATCATTCCTTTTAGAGTCACAATTGTACAGTTAAATATTTATATCATACTCCCAGGCCAAATATCATAAATTGTTCATAATTTAAAGTAATATAAACTTAATCTCAATTACAATAACATAATAAAAACATTTAAATTACAAAAATGTACACACGTGTCATTAATAATATTTGAAAGACAGAAAATGTTGCTTTTTTTAGTTTGTTTGCCTACTCATTGTAATTGTGGCAAAATAAATATTTTCTTATTTTTTAAACAAGTTAAAAATGTAGGCAATGAGTACAACTATTTTGATAGTTGGAATATTTTAATCTTTTATTTAGTTAATCGAAGATACAGTTGTGTTGATTAAGTACTTTTACAAAGTGGTATATTTGAAGTGTGACAGAAGTTTGCTTAGATAGCCACACCTGTGTTTGTGCAGGAAGCACAATCAGGCATAAGCCACCGGCATGTAGCTATACAAGTATGACTCTGAAGCCTTTGCAATAGCTCTGACTGGGGATCTGTTTGCAGACATAAGCGACTGTCAGAGGTGTGAAAAAGGAAAATGCTGTAAAAAAATATACAAGTTGAAGTGACCTCACTCACTTATTATTAAGGACAGGTGATATGTAAAAGTGAGTTGCTTAGGGCAGTATGAATTTAACTATTTTTTTCATTAGCTGTGGCCTTAAAAAAACCTTTAAGGAAAATAGCACCATGTATTCAAGATTTATTTTAGTAGCAGAGTGCATGCATTGTGGGGACCATGGCCTCCAGACATTCCTTAAACTCTGCCCATGGTCCCAAAGTTGCTGCTTACTTGTTTATACTAGAAAATGTCTCTCTTTCCAAAACACCAACTGCAGTGATAGGCCAGAGGTCCCCTAGTGGCTTGTAGATACACACACACGTGTGTGAGAATGCTCCAAATGCCCAAGCTGATTTTTCTTTCTCTCATCAGCGGTTGATGTGCTCCATCCCATTCATCTGCCTTTTGGCATCACCTCAGCTTCCTTAAATTTTATTTATATACTAGGTGGGCAAGCCCCCCCCGTTGTCTTCAGCACCCAACCCCAATTTGTGGCAAGTCTGCCGCTTGTATTGTGAAGAGGGAAGCTGAACACACCCCAAGAAGACGCAGTTGCTCCTCCGAAACCACCTCTTAAATGGTGATACAATGGGAAACAAATACAGGTTTTTTTTACCTCCTCTTTGCTCGATCTGCTGCTGGCTTGCTGCTGCTGCTGTGCTGCATGATCTGCATCTTGCGTGGCGATTCGAACATTTAAAAGCCTGTACAGCACCTGCCTTTGTCATCTGCTCTTTGTCTTTTACTTCCTGCCCCGAGCATAGTTAAATCTCTTGGCACTCTTGGTTGAGTCTCATCTTGCGGGATGTGAGTTCTTGATATTTTTTAGTTTATAATTTAAAAATGTAATAAGAATCTGAAAATATAACAATATCACATTAAAGTTTGATAAATTCTGAAAAAAAAGATACCAAACATAAATATGTAGGTTTTAAAATAAGTCCAATTTAAAGTGTGACAAAAAAATGTGATATAAAATCGTTACACAAACTCGTTGCACATTTAGGCTAAGGATTTTATATATAGAGAGTAGATGTGTATATAAATATGTATATATTAAAATGAATAAATAAAAAAAAATATTTATGCAATAATTCAACTAACATGTAAATAATGCAGTTAATTCAATCGTCCCTGAACTTTGTATTTCTGTCTGGTGAAAAAATCTTTTAGACCAAAATTGTTCCTATAATTTTTATGTTAATTACTAGTAAATTGTTATTATGGCATGATTAATAAATGTAAATTATAGGTGTTCTACAGCCATTACCAACAGTTAAATTTGTAATTCTTCTCTGAACTTTAGACAATAAAATGCTGTCAAGCTAAACTATTAAAACAAATGAAACAAGGGCCCCTTGATACAAGATGTGCCTTCTCATTTCACAGTAGCAGCCCTTTGAAGTTATTTATTTGAGAAACAGGCCAAAGCTTTTGAGTGCTTTGAACTGATGGGCAATCAGACTATGTGTAAGTTAGATCATAAAGTGAGATTTGGTTTACAATGTTAGACAGAGAATATACTGTTCTTACTTTTGAAATGTACCAGTTTTGCAGATTGTTATCAATTCCACAGCTCTCACACGCTTTCTCTAATTCAGTTAAGCAAAAGTGTGGTCTTCTATGGCTTCACTTTTTTCACATCTCTTTCTGACCTCCTAAAAATTAAGTGGGCAGATACTTTTTGCTCATGGTTAAGTTATTTGTTTAAATTAAGCCTGAAATCTTAGCCAAGATTAAGACTATGCCATAACAAGAATAGGAAGGCTGATTTAGAGAATTCTGTTTATACTTTTATAATTAATGAGATCTTTTGTAATATTTTACATTGAATCTGTTTTTAATTAAGTAAATACTTGAAAGGACTTTGTACAGGTTTCAGCTTAATTTCTATTTTGTGTATATCAGGGGTATAGAAACAAAGAATAAAGGGAGAAGAAGACTGGGCTAGCAAATCATATTGTCTTGTGGAAAGTTCATGTGCATGTCATTGTGGGCTGAGAGAGACCAACAAAGGGAAGAAAGCACTGTTAATAAATGGGAAGAGACCTAAAAGTGAGAAGAGTGACCTTCAAAATTACGTTTAGGATAGTAGAAGCAAAAAAAACCCAGTTCACTTCAAGGATTCCTGACAAGAGTCCATAGAAGACTGGTAGCATGGCAATTCAGTTCTTCTAGATTGGCAGCAATATATTTTCAATAAAGATGTCAGGAAGCTTAGTGTCTAACCCAGATATTTAGTAACCCAATAGCGCCATGCATCTCATTCTTATCAGTTCTGTTAATGATTAAGGAGTGTAATTCCCACACAGGCCACTAGATGCCAGTGTGAGCTAGTGACGTTTACCTTACATGACAAAATCCCAAAGTGACTGAGGTTGTAGTCTAGAGGTAGCTATGGAATGAGATTTAACAATCGCTCTTCTTACAGGAAGAATGATAGTCTAGTGTCAGAGCCGAGATGTGAGAGGAAACATGAGAGACAGCCTGGCTGTATGATGGAGGTGGAATCATAAGGCAGCCACACCATGAGGGATTTGAGGACATAGCCTACTTAGCAGAGCCTAATGAAGCAGAAAGTTTTTATTTAGTGTTGTGTTTGATTTCCCTGTCATCTTCCCTTCCTTCTGTGTGTTTGTATATTAATAAGTGCACCTTTTTTGAGGTGAAATTTGAATGAGTCTACAAATTTTGCCTAATTAAAAAGTCATAGGGGAAGACCTCAAGAAAATAAGAACCACAACGTTGAAAGGACATTCACTGAGAATTGCCATCTTAATCCCATCACCCATTGAACATGTTGGCCTTCGTGTCGGTTCGTTAGACTGCTATTCTGTATATCTGTACTTTGAGTTATTGAATTTATGTCTCTCATTTTAATTGTCTTAGTAAACTACTGTTCAAAAGTTTATTGGAATTGCTGTGATCCACTGTACTCAAGTGCTTCTGTTTCTTATAACCCCTTTTTTTACAGCCTGTTGTATTTTTTTCTCATCAATGTTATTTAAAGTAATGCATCGGGGTGAACATATATGCCTTTGAGGATAGGGGTTTGTCATTGTTTACCTTTTCTCCTCATGTATTTATGGTTTTTATTAAATTCATTTATATTTAAGGTCTTACTGGGGGGATTGTGTGCAGCCTCATCGCTGCCTTGTCATTGGATCGGTTGCTGGACAGTGACTGTATAGTTAAAAATTTACCTTCTAGGCATAAATATTTGTATGGCAGTTGCTTGATTTTCTAATCTACTTAAAATATACTCTTCATCTTAGCGTTAGCATTATCCTCATCTTCTGCCAAATCATATAAATGTGGGGTTACTATTCTTTTGTCTCATAACATCCCAGTTTTAATTATGATGTTAGGCATAAATTATCTGGGCTTGTTTTGCTATTTAATACTTGTGTTATGTATGAGCCCACCCTTGTCAATTTTCCTTGTTCTCTTCATTATCTAGTCAATTCTTAAATTTTGATGGCTATGGACTAATTCTTGGCATTGACGCAAATGCATATATGAACTTCCTGTTACTTTCTTAGAAGGTTGGCATCCTTCAACATCTGCAATAAGATGCTGCAGATGTTCTACCAGACAGTTGTGGCGAGTGCCCTCTTCTATGTGGTGGTGTGCTGGGGAGGCAGCATGAAGAAGAAGCACGTCTCACGTCTGGACAAACTTGTGAAGAATGCAGGCTCTATTGTAGGAATAAAGCTGGACAGTTAAACATCTGCAGCAGAGCGATGGGCATTAAGCAAACTCCTGTCAATCATGGAGAATCCACTGCATCTACTGAACAGTGTCATCTCCAGACAGAGGAGCAGCTTCAGCGACAGACTGCTGTCACTGTCCTGCTCTACTGACAGACTGAGGAGATCGTTCCTCCCCCACACTATGTGACTCTTCAGTTCCACCCGGGGGAGTAAATGCTAACATTATTCAAGTTATTGTCTAATTTTACATGCATTTTTTTATTACTCTTTAATTTAATATTGTTTTTTTGTATCAGTATACTGCTGTTGGATTATGTGAATTTTCCCTTGGGATTAATAAATTATCTATCTATCTATCTATCTATCTATCTATCTATCTATCTATCTATCTATCTATCTATCTATCTATCTATCTATCTATCACTTCTCCCGCTACATCAGTACCCCTATTCCATTCTACCTAATGCCCTCTGCAGGTTTGTGACTAATTCAAATTTACTTGATTCCCTTTGGTTTCTGAAACTTACTGCCAAGGAGTTTTTACTGTACCAGACATCACCCCTATTCCACATTAGCATAGATCTTCATTTTGCAGTCACTCACTCAATCATTTTAAAATGTCTGGATGCATCAGTTTCACACTCTGACCATACATGTGTTTTCTACCAGTTTTATTTCTTGTCAGCACCTTCCTGTACAGTTTATTGGAGTAATTTATTATTACTTTGTGATCTTACATACTGTCAGAAATGATCAAATGCTTTGAAAGGATCATCAGTTTCAACTCTGGCTCAGAGGATGAATCTGCATATACTGTATCTGGCTAGCATTTAATGGGTGAAATTGCAAACGCACTATTATATAAGCTTCCAAACTGGCATGGTCCTTCAGACAGAAAATCTTTCACTTAATATCATAGTTCACTGCTCTGGAGAATAACTGTCCCTGTGTGTTTAACCCTGATTATAAGTCAGATTTCCTGAGGTATAGATTGACTTTTACTGTGAAGTATGGTGAGCAATGGCCATTGTGCATTACCAATAGTGTGATACCATAAAATGAAAGCAAAAAGCCTTCCAAACTATAAAGACATAGAAACAAAGCATGCTATTTACAAACGTAAATCATACAACATTTTTTAAATGAAAAAATGAATATCATGAAGATGTACAATAAGCCAGGAGGCATTCTAGGCATCATCTCATTGGACATTGAATTGCCAAATATATGAAAGAGCATACATTTATCTAACATCCTGCCTTTCTTATGCAACATGCTGTATAACTGCACTGAAATTTTAGTCACCAATAAAATAAAGCACATTACCCTGTACTCTCTTCACTTACCCCTAATTTTTATAAACTTGTGAAAAACAAAGCCTGGTTACCTGTAAGAAAGGCAAATGGACACTAAGGTTTACACTATAATTTCTGGTAATAGATTGTCATCATGAACAAAAAAAAGAACTGGGTCTCAAGGCCAAAACAGTTAGAAACTACTGCTCTAAAACATCTTCTTAATTTTTAATTTATCTCCAAATTAGGTCTGTTCTTAGGTCTCATAGTGTTTCTTTGTTCTCTCTTTGTTGGGCGTCTATCTCTTAAAACAAAGTCTGTTCTGTATCATATGCAGTCTTGTGAAACATCACTGTTAAGTCAGCTTGGGATCATGATTCTTGTTTGGAATTTATTTTTAAAAAATATAATTTTTTAGTCTATAAACTCAAATCATCAACATCAGGTCAAGTCAGCGTGGTCGAGCATCCACTAATACAGCATGTTGCCGCATCTACCACATGATGAAATACCTTGGGATCCCGACTGGTAACCCCCCAGTCCACTCCAGTCCCCATGGAATGACCATCTATTTGCCTCAGCCAGATGTTATGTAGGCATCCCTTTGCCCTGGTCCAGCTGTTTAGGTCCTCAACAATGAGGATCCTGTGAGTTGGATAACCTTCGAAGAATCGTGCCACAAGGCAGTAGTGCCTTAACTGACACTCCCTCACAATGCAGATAATGTGCATTATTTGGGATACCTTGAGCAACTGCTCATTCGACACAAAGTCAAACTAGTGGTAACCAAAGATTCCCTGAAGAGACACAGGAGACAAAGGAGTCCAGTCTTGGTCTCAGGTCATTAGATAGCATCCATGTCTCGCAACTGTAGAGCAAAACACGAAGCAGCAGCACTCTGAAGACTTGTACCTTCTTCAGATATCAGGAGCGCCACACACCCTTTCCAGTGACCTCATGACCCCCATGAAATCCCATGGAAAAACATTTCCATGATTGGCTCAATTTACCAAACACCTTATTTCATTCTGAGACTCTGGTATCCATTTGAAGTGAATCTAGCTAGAGTGGAACAATAATCAATGGCACAGGCGGAACTGAGAAAGTAAGGTAATGTGGCATATATTCTGGGTCTAAATCCCAGCACTGACACTGTGCATGATAAAATCACTTGGATAAATGTGTCAGCCAAGAAATATTAAAATGAAGAGCAGATTAAACAATATGCTATTAAACACATGATATTGTTTAGTTTTTTTAAATTACTTTATTTATACATGATTAATTCAATCTGTTGGAATGAACCTTTTAGATCAGAGGTGAGCAACATCAGTCCTGGAAGGGCAGCAGGTTTTTGTTCCAATCCAGTTGCTTAATTAGAAAGCAGTCCTTGCGACTAAACAGTCTCGCCTCATTCAATGGTCAGTTGCTGTTTGAACTCTGCCTTATCAGGACATTCTTATGTTGCTGATTTCTTTCTTTCTAGGGACTTCATCCAAGCGATTTGTAGCCTTAGACAGATGAGTCATTTTCAGTCCTTCACATTTTTCTCTTCAATTTCCTACTAAGTATTTTATTAAACTAAATGGTACACAAAGAATTCACACAGTAAATGGAAACAAATTAGTTGAAGAACTGCTGGTTCCTTTTGCATTTGCATCTTAGTGCTAATAAGGAGCCATTAAAAACAGTGGATGCAGCTGATTAGACTAAAATAAGCAATTAAGGATTGCAAAATGTTAACAAGTGAGACAAATAAAATAAAGCAGAAAAATGTCTCGAGCATATGTGCTTCATCAGCAATAATTCACTTCTCATGAAGCAAATGGGTTATACTGAAACCCTCCAGGACTGACATTCCTCACCACTATAAGATTTTGATCTTTTTCATTGGAAAACAAATGCATTGTAAAAATACTTGACTTTTTAAAGTGTTAACAGTAACAACTTCTCAAAAAAGGTATACAAAAAAAAAAGGTATAAAAAAAGGTATACAATCTAAACAATGTAATAAACATATAAAGTGATAATATTTAAACATTTTACCTTCCACTTTTCTTGTTTATTGGTAAAAGCAAAGATGTGAAATATTTATACTTTAATTTATACTTTAAAGCCTTTAATAAGTAAAATTAGCAGAATGCTCTATACTTGCATTTCCATTATTGAGTATGGAGCAGAACAGAGAACTGTAGAATGGCCTCCCATCTGTTTGAAACTTAAGCTCAAACTTATGTGGGCCAGTGCTGTAGATAAGTAAATGAATGCAATAAAAAGTGCAAGTGGGTCGGTGGTATTGTGCATTTTATTATTGTGGGTTCAAACCCAGTGATATGTTATTTGGAAAGGAGGAACACTTTACTTGAGCTGTCATTCAAATGTCAAAGTCATTACCTGACTAGCTACCAGTTCCTGTACCTAAATTAAACTAGAAATCATTGTCAGCTCTGAACGTCATAGATCGACATCATTTTACGCATCTGTCATCTATCATTACATACAGCCTCATTAGATCAGGGCTCAAATCTAAGTTTAGTCACTGTATGTGTGAAGTTTGCATTTTACTCAAGGAGAATGGAGACAAAAAATGCACCATGTGTTAAAAAAGCACAACATATTTGTACATGGTATGGCCTGCAGGGAGCACTCCAGCCAACTGATCCTAATACAAAGAGGTGCAGACACAAGCTCAGAACAGCTCACATTTATTTAGCTGTGGGAAATTCTTCCCACATCGTTCCCATAGCAAAGAACATTACAAAAGAACCCATTAAGCACAAATCACAGTACAGTACTTTCTTCTTTTCTCTTTCTCATTCCTATCTTCCACTTCTCCTCCAGCCATATTTGTCTTCTACCTCCCAACTCTGGCTCCCAGAGTAGTGGCAGCTGGCTCCTTTTATTCAGGAACCCAGGGGAACTTCCAGGGTCTCAACCGCGTGGTCCAGAAGCACTACTGAGCAAGGAGGAAGTCCATACAAAGAAGAGCTCTGCAGCCTGGCAAGACTCCCGAGGCACTGTCCCAAACTTTAACTCCCATGAAGCCTTGTGGGAATCAATGGCACTGTTTCAACCCAGGAGGGCTGCCACTTAGTGATCTGGGGGAGATAAGGTAAGGGTCCTGGCTCTCCATTTCTATAGTTAACCTTTTTTTGCTATAAATGCTACCCAGAATGTAACAGAAATCCCTTTAGTGGAATATATTTTTAATGTCTTCAGATAATTACATTTTTTAGAATAACATAGCAGCACATTGATAGACCTGATGTCTTCTGAATTCATAATCCTTGGTTTAAATTCTGTACTTAGCTTTGTCTGTATGGGGTTTGCACATTTTTTCTGCTGCTCTGCTGGTTCTTCTCTGGTTACTTCCTTTTTCCTCCTAAAGATGTGCATGATAGTTTTAATATATGATTTAAAATTGGGCCTGTTATGCACTTTTGCTCTCCCTATGCTGTCAGGTTAGGCTCTGGCCTTCAGTGACCCTGAATTGTTTTAAGTGAGAATAAGATCTGTTTATTTTGATATGTTTTTGTGATCTTTAGTATCAATACATTTTTGCTTCTATACACGTATTTTATGTCTTTCGAAATGAAAAATATTAAAATTGTCTTTTTTCTTTCCTTATATAGAATGACCTTTTATATGTTTATTTTAATGTCTGTGGAGGATTGTGTGGACCTTAAACAGCCAAAATATGTGTAAGTGACACAAGGTTGGCACACAAAAGAAGCGAGGTACATCCTTGGCCAGACAAATCTATACTGGGAAACTGTATTCTAGCCTGGGGAGAAGAGTCCAGCCAAATAGAACTATGTTCTGCTCGTGTAGTGAGTAATCTGGGAGCAACATATTGTAGCTCAAAGAGAGACAGCAAGACAGAGTGAGGCCACGGTCTGTCTCCAGTTTGACAAGGCCTGAAAATCTTCTAGCTGGCAGCTAATAGTACATAGGTCCAACTCAGGAAACCAAACACAACATAAACGTAAAAGATCAGTAGGAGTCCAGTCATTTCCATTCATAAAACAATATGGCTAGCATTCAGTCATGGAGTATAGTAGAGCACATGTATTGAACATGTAAGAAGATAAGCTGGATGAAATCTGCCTTCTAGAACCTTTTCTGTAAAGGGATTCAAGGATGAAGGGAAACCAGGGGTCACTAGAGGGAAATGTAACTTGGACCCAAAGCAGCACTGCTTTCTTAACAGACATCGGAATGAAAAGAACTACACAATCAAACTAATTATTCTGAATAACTTCATTTAAAGAGAAGTATGGCACTTTCTGTAGTCAGCAGACATTTTTTCATTTAAGGAAACCATTTAGTCTTCAAAAGAAAATTTAAACATTGAACAATTCCTCCACCTTATTCTCAGCAGGGTAAACGGTGGTGACTTTTTATTAATGCTGAGTTTGAGGTTAATGTTTGAGATGCTTTAACTAATTAAGGTTAGATAGTGAAAATCAATGACAAGATAAAAGATCAACATTATTTTCCTCCATTACAAAAAAAGAAAATGTATACATGGCATAACAACAACAACATTTATTTATATAGCACATTTTCATATAAATAATGTAGTTCAAAGTGCTTTACATGATGAAGAAAGAGAAAAAAGAGAAAATAAATAAGAATTAAAATAAGGGAACACTAATTAACATAGAATTAAAGTAAGACCCGATGGCCAGGGAGGACAGAAAAAACAAAAAGAAAAACTCCAGATGGCTCCAGAATGGACCGCCCTGCCCATTCTAGGCATTCTACCTAACATGACGTAAATTACCTTAATCAGTCCTCATGGTATTCAGGGTTCTCATGGAAAAACTTGATGATGACGGTCATGTGGACTTCTGGCCTTTAATCTATCAATGTAAGGACATCACGGTGCTTTGATCAGGTGGTGGTGGCGCAGGTCACCACCCCAGAAAACCAGAAAAAGAACAGAAGAGAAAGTAGGGGTTAGTTCAGATTTTGAATATGAATACCATGAATAATAATGATAATTAATTAAATATACAGAGCATCAGGATTAAACTAAGATGAAGCTATGAGAAAGCCATGTTAAAGTAATGTGTTTTCAGCAGTGTTTTAAAGTGCTCTACTGTATTAGCCAGGCGAATTCCTATTGGCAGGCTATTCCAGATTTTAGGTGCATAGCAGCAGAAAGCCGCCTCACCACTTCTTTTAAGTTTAGCTTTTGGAATTCTAAGCAGACACTCATTTGAAGATCTAAGGTTACGATTTGAAGTAACAACAATAAGTAGTAGCAATCGAATGCATTCATAGAGTCGGTTAGGTGGTTAGAATGTTGGAGTATTTTCTAGTCACTTCATAGTACTAGGATGTTGTACCATGTTAGCCATTATAAATGTAGTGAGAAGATAAGAAAAATGACACCTTTTATTGGCTAACTAGAAAGATTACAATATGCAAGCTTTTGTGGCAACTCAGGCCCCTTAGGCCCCTTCTTCAGGCAAGATGTACTGCTTATTGCAATCTTTCTAGTTAGCCAAGAAAAGGTGTCATTTTGCTTGATAAGGCCGCAATGTGATAATGAAAAAATAATACTTTTTATTTTGTTCCTTATCATAGTTTACATAGATATTTATCAAAGACTGTTAATCTGTTTAACTGTTTTGGGTGTTTTAGATAATATTAAGACATACTGTAGGAGTGTTAAAAGAGTATACTGTGCCATGTTTCTGTAGGTTGATTGGTGTAAAGTGAAATACCTCTTGAATGTGTTATGTTAATGAACCTAATTTACCACTTGTGTGATAGATTGTTCAGTCTTGTCACAATGCACGAGAAGTGCACATGGCAGGCTCTATTAAGTTTGATGTAAAAAAAAAACATTTATCTTGAAAACATTTGGTGATTGTGACTCATGAATAATTTTTTACAGAGTATTTTTACTAATAGTATTGTCTGTAAAACATGTTTTAAATAGCATTTTACAACATCATCAGGCTGAAATTGTTTTCATAGACAGCAGATTCTGACTCAAGTGATGACAATTGTTATTGTTAGTTGTTAGATGTAGATGGTATGTGGCTAATCATAGTTCATATTTCTTACACATAAAATTATTCAGAGTACTGGATTTGTTTCAAGCAAATATTATTGGTTGCATCCAAATATGGTAGATGTCATGAGGCTGTGGCACTTTGTTTCTAAATTACAGTGTCAGAGAAATAGTGAAACATTATAACCCTTCTATAATTAAGAGGTATTAGTTTTTAGTGTAATGGAAATATTGAGTACACATTTAGTGAGTGAGTTATTTTTCATACATTTCTCTGTAAGTCATGTTGCTTCTGTTTTTTACATGAATACCACGTCACATCAATTCCAAGGAGCAGGAGAAGTGAGATGCTGCTGCTGAGGTTTACACAAGATGCCACGCAGAGAAGCACGGGATGGGGCGGAGGCAGAAATAAAATCTAGCCCTGTATTTTTGTAAAGTAGTGGAGGCTTCTTACCTTATGTGGTGATGAATGAATAAACAATATCATAATATTACTACTTTGAATATATGAACAACATAATTATTAGTAAATTGAATAAATACACATCAAACATTGTACCTTACTTACTTGTATATCCAACCCTATATACATCTGGCTCCGCCTCATCCCATTTTTCGCAGGTGTACTTCCTTCAGCATGGATAACTGCAGATGTTTCATTGTTTTGCCATCACCAACAGCTGTCAAACAAGTAAAAAAATAAAAATATACAAGTTGAAGAAACCTCTATCATAGTAACATTTGAAGGAGTACATTTCTCATCCGGGGTGTCCACAGACCACTAAGGGGACCCAGTAAACTTCCAGAGGTGCTGCAAGATAACTGCAAATAATTATAAAATGTCAGAAAAATAAAATGCTCAAAGAAATTAAAGGAGCACTTTGAAAACACATCAGGTCTCAGTGGGATGAAAAAATCCTGCTTGATATCTGTATTGATGTGGACTGGGTAATTTGTTAGGAATGAAAGGATGCCACATCGTTTGATGGAAATGAAAATGATCAACCTACAAAGGGCTAAATTCAATGACACCCCAAAAATCAAAGTGAAAACATGAGGCAGCAGGTGAGTCCATTTTCCCGAAATTTCATTGCAGCAACTAAAACCGTACCCAGTAGTTTGCATGGCCCCAATGTGCTTGTATGCATGCCTGATAACTTTGGGGCATGCTCCAAATGAGACGATGGATGGTGTCCTGGGGGATCTTCTCCCAGATCTGGACCAGGGCATCACTGAGCTCCTGGACAGTCTGAGATGCAACCTGGCAGCGTTGAATGGACTGAAACATAACATCCCAGAGGTGTTCTATAAGATTTAGGTTAGGTGAGTGTTGGGGCCAGTCAATGGTATAAATTCCTTCAACTTCCAGGAATTGCCTGCATATTCTCACCACGTGAGGCTGGGCATTGCTGTGCACCAGGAGGAACCCAGGACCCACTGAACCAGCATAGGGTCTGACAATGGGTCCAAGGATTTCATCCAGATACCTAACGGCAGTCAAGGTGCTGTTGTCTAGCCTGTAGAGTTCTGTGCATCCATCTCATGGATATGCCTTCCCCAGACCATCACTGACCCACAACCAAACCATTCATGCTGAACGATGTTACAGGCAGCATCATGTTCTCCAAGGCTTCTCCAGACCCTTTCACGTCTGTCACATGTGCTCGGGGTGAACCTGCTGTCATCTGTGAAAAGCACAGGACGCCAGTGGTGGACCTGCTAATTCTGGTATGCTATGGCAAATGCCAATCAAGCTTCACATTGCCTGGCAGTGAGTACAGGGCCCACTAGAGGACATCAGGCCTTCAGTCCACCCTCATGAAGTGTGTTTCAGATTGTTTGGTCAGAGACATTTACACCAGTGGCCTGCTGGAGGTAGTTTTGTAGGGCTCTGGCAGTGCTCATCCTTTTCCACCTTGCCCAAAGGAGCAGATACCAGTCCTGCTGATGGGTTAATGGCCCTCTACATCCCTGTCCAGCTCTCCTAGAGTAACTGCTTATCTCCTGAAATCTCCTCCATGTCCTTGAGACTGTGCTGGGAGACACAGCAAACCTTCTGTAGTGTAGTAGTGACACTGACCATAGACAAATGCAAAATGAGTGAAAAAACAGTCAGAAAAGGTGAGGAGGGAAAATGTCAGTGGCCTCCACCTGTTTTGGAGGTCGTCTCATTGTTGCCCCCCTAGTGCACCTGTTGTTAATTTCATTAACACCAAAGCAGCTGAAACTGATTAACAACCCCCTCTGCTACTTAACTGACCAGATCAATATCCCAGAAGGTTTATTGACTTGATGCTATACTCTGATTAAAAAGTGTTCCTTTAATTTTTTGAGCAGTATATCACTAAATATTCAGCTACAGTAGATGTGCCAAATTTATCTTTTATCAATATTTGAAACATGATGCAATGACTGATAAGTTTCTCCAAGAACCTCATTAACCACATTAAGCTGTATTTAATATTATCGTACATTGGCTACACTACTGTATATATGGTTGAAACAATGCAGCTCTGAAGCAGAACTTGGCTTAGGACTTGCTGGCTATTCAAATAAAGACCACCAGCAGGAACGACAAAAGGAGTGCAACGGGGTTTGCATTAACCAAAGGGATAGATCGATGAGTGAAGGGAAGAGGTCTCCCAGACAGAAAAATAAAACAGAGTGGCTGTGAAGCGGAAGAAGAAAAAGATATACAATCAGAATGAAGATGGTGGTGAACAAAACCACCATATAGAGGTTGAGTGGAGGTGTTGCTTCACCAAGAGCTGAAAGGCAGAGAAACAGATGAGAAAGTGCCATGTATGAGTCCAAGAAAAGCTTGCTTTAGTCAGATAAAATGCTAGTGCTGCTCGGTTTAGGCATCCACCACAGCCAGAACAGTGAAGGAGATTACATATTTTACAACATAATTTTTTTAAACCTGTTCTTTTCCTGCACCATTTTTACTTCTCACCCATTTTGAACCTCACATGTTAATAAACTTCTTTTTTGGTAGACTACATTCACTGACTTATGGGTCTTCTTTTACCAATGAGGAAAACACTAAAATGTATAGATTGTATCCATATATAGATTAATTGGATTACATTTACATCTGATATTGAAATGCATCTCCAGTCTGGATAGAGATTGGATGGACTCCCCATACATACACAACAATTTTGGAGTTAGTGTTAACTTGCATTTACCTGAACATGAGTGTACACAGCTAGTTAGAATGGAAGTGGGATGCTGATAATGACCTACCAAGAAAAAAATAAAAAGAACTTGATCTGAAACATTGATATGAAAAGCCTTAGTGTTTTAGCATGATGGAAAAGACCTGACAGTCTCACACACTGATGCTTTTAAAGGTGGACAGGTGTCAGGGTTGCCCACCCTTGTATGGTTTATGTTTTTTTTTCTGTTGACCTAAATTTTAAATTACGTATTAATCAGATTACCAGGACAACATTTTTTCACTTAAGGAATATAACAAAAGTTGCATCTCTTATAACTTTGCAAGATGCTGAAAAATTAGTTGGTACTTTTGTTTTTTGATGAGTGGATTAATGTAACTCACTCCTTTCAGGACTACCCGAGAAAGACATCAATTGATTGCAACTTGTGCAGAATGCATCTGCTAGAATCTTAACTAAGAAAAAAAAATTTGAGCACATCTCTCCAGTTTTGAGGTCATTACATTGAGTACCTGTGCTGTTCAGAATTGACTTTAATATACTGCCTGTGGTTTACAAAACCTCCTATATTTTTCCTATATGCCTGTCACCTTATACTCCAAATCGTAACCTTAGATCTTTGAATAAGTGTCTGCTTATAATTCCAAGAGCTAAACTTAAAAGAAGTGATGAGGCAGCCTTCTGCTGTTACGCACCTAAAACCTGGAATAGTTTTCAGATAGAAATTTGCAAGGTGAATACAGTGGAGCATTTAAAAAACTTCTAAAAGCCCCTTATTTTAACATGGCTTTCTCATAGCTGCATTTTAGCGTATCCCTGTTAAACTATATGTACATTGAATTATCATTTTCATCAAGGCTCCGTAATCCATGCTAATCATTACTATTTTCTGATGTTCTTTTTCCGTTTTCTCTGTGGTGGCAACCTGTGCCGCCGCCACCACTTGATTAAGGCACCATGCAGTACATACATTCATAGATTGAAGGCAACAATCCAGATGTCCACATGACCATCATCATCAAATTCTTTCACATGAAGCCTGAAAACCATGAGGACTTATTTAGATCATTTATGTAACGTAGAATGTCTAGATGGGGATGAGCAGTCTCTTGGCCTTGGAACCCCACCAGATTTTTTTTTTTTTTCCTCCAGCCCATCTGGAATTTTTTTTTTTCTGTCCTCCTGGCTATCTGACCTTACTTTATTCTCTGTTACTTAATATTGCCTCATCTTGCTTTTGTTTCATATGACCATTTCCTTCTTCATCTTGTAAAGCACTTTGAGCTACGCCGTTTGTTGTTGTTGATGTGTTATATGTGAAGAGAAACTGCATTTCCATTTCAACTCATGTTGAATCTACAGTATAACTGAGTACATTCTGTAATTCTGTTTTAAAAAATGCCTACAGCAACTCATTCTGCATTTTAAAAATTAGTTTTGATTTTTTTAATTCAGAAATACCTAATCATTTCATTCTTAATTTAAAAAGTAACATATAAACCAAGTGAATAGTGAACAGCTTTTGTTATCAAAAATATCTGCAGTGACAAATTCTATATTTTGTTAATTACTGGTTATGAAGTATGTCTAAAAATGCCTTCTCATTTTATGTTATGGTTAAAAGAATTCATGAAAAAATAAAAAAAAATCTTTTATTTAATAAAAAACACCGGTCTAATAATTTTATTTTATGCTTTAAAAACACAAGCAGTGTAATAGCAGTAGAGGCAAATTTTGCTTTGTTAACAAATGTAAGTTAAAAAATGAGTACCTTTGTTATGAATGCAAGAAAAGATTAAAAAATTAAAAATCATACACTCTGTAGGGTGGTCCTCACATATTCTAGTTGTGTACCGGCGACCCTGGAGGAACGTAGGTTGAAAATCAGTGGCCTAAAATGTTTCCCTGTTTTCAGATTGACAAGTTTGCGAGTTCACCAATATTTTTCAATGGGACATTCTGAAGTTTTCGGTAATGTGCTTGGCACACTGTATTCAGGATATCAAAATGAAAATTTCACTTTCTCAACAAATTCTCATTTGCACATTGTGGCCAAAAAGTTATATTATGACTTCATCCGTCCACAGTACTTGTTTCCAAAATGCATCAGATTTGTTTAGATGTTCATTTGCAAACTTCAGCTTCCTAATTTTCTGGCTGGGATGCAGGAAATGTTTTCTTCTGCTGATTCTACCATGAAGGTCATGTTTGTTCAAGTGTCACTGCACAGAAGAACAGTGTACCACCACTCCAGAGTCTGCTAAATCTGCCTGCAGTCAAACAGGCGGTTTTTATTTGCCATTCTAGGAATTATCTTTCAGAAAGTTTTTATTGGTCTTCCAGACCTCAACTTAACCTCCATCATTCCTGGTAACTGCCAAATCTTAATAACATTATGACTCAAAGAAACCGCTACCTGAAAATACTTTTCTCACTTTTTGTAGCCTTTTCCTGCTTTGTGAGCATGAATTATTTTATTTTTAAGTGCTAGGCACCTTCTTAGAGGAGCCCATGGCTGCTGATTGTTGGAAAAAGGTTCGAGGAGTCCGATAATTTATACATCTTTGCAACATGCACCACCTGGGGTTTCCATAGTCCCAATGATCTAGTGAAGGTCTGGGACCTTGGTAAACATTAACTGAAACCTCAGGTATCTTGGGGTGCCAAACATTTACATGGTGCTCCTTTCCTTTTTTCATTGTGCAATTGTACAAAGCTAAAACAATACATAAGTGTTGCATTAAAAAATGCAATCTTTAACTTTATGCCTTTTGGTGATCAGTTCATGTTCTGTTCACTTAAATATTCACAGTAATACACATTTTAAGCAAAGGCACCCAAACTTTTTCATCTCACTACGTGTGTGTGTGTGAGTCTGTATGTGGTTTTAATTATGTGTACCTTTCACAGGAAACCTGTAACATAATTTGCCTTTTGCTGTGAAATTAATCTTTTTTGTATTCCAATCACCATCTTCTTTTCCGTGTTATTAATGAATAGTTTATGTGCTGGTACATTTTACACAAATTTTAGAATTAGAAAGCCAGTTTAAGAAGTTCCCATGAGAATACAGTAAGCAGCGTGCTCCTAATTACTTAATATCATGCTGTGGCTGCTATATCTCTTTTCTAATCAGGCCATGTCCCCATTTCTAGTGTTGCTTTTGTTTTAAAAAGAACCACCTGCTTTTTCAACAATTCTTCAGCTTGTGTTGTTGTTTCCAAGCTCAGCTTAGTTTTTTTTATTTTAGTTATTTTAATATTACTTGTTTTACTGCTGTTATCATATTCTCTGAATTGTGATCCAGTGTTACCTGTTTGTAACAATTTACACCACACCGCATTGTGCAAAATGAACTTCAAATTTCAGATGCCCAGTTAGTCTTTGTCCTCATATAATGATCAAAAACATTTGGTTGTTGCTGAAAAGATAAGATGATGAGTAAAAAATACATAAATTAGGTTTCCCTATAATGGCATCGAGGTCTGCAATGTAGGTGCACCAGGGACAGCCCAAGAGGAGGACACACTAAAGCAGAACCAGGAAAATAATGGAAGATTTAAGTGTTACAGTTGGCTTGGAAAAGCTAGAAGAAATTTCAAGAGAAAGGGAAATTAATCTGTCCAACATGTTGCAATAATACTTCACTATTAAAAGCAGTTTAGACAAGAAAGTTTAACTGGGAGTATGAACTTTTAACTAGCATCAATAGTTAATCTATAATTTTAAATTGTATAATTTGAAAAAAAAGTTATGATAGCTCCTATTGTTATTTTATTAGCAAATTTATTTATTTACTACTTATTATCAGGCTGATGCCTTTACCCAAGGCAACTTTCTTTTGTTTTTTCAGTTTGTTTTCCCATACAGTTCAAAAACAATCCCAGGAAATTCTCTAAATACATGTATATATATATAAAATCTTACCAGAGTGAAAAACCACTAAAATTCAGCTTGTAAGGTAAGCCCAAGCAAAGAGTCTTTAATAAAGGAAAGATTTATGTACCAATTAGAAAAAAGTACAAACTCCAAAAAGAACTAAAAAAAGGACATTATGGAATAAACAATTTCAGATCGAGATGAAAAAGCAAAAACAGAACAAAACAAGAAAAAACAAAAACAACAGCAAACATTCAGAAAACAGGAATATCAGTATCTACAGATATTTAATTGATGAACAAAAATCAAACAAAGAACCTCTAAGGGATTCACTGCTCACAGACTTTATAGGGTGAGGGCAGTCCTTTAGTAATGATGTAAGGGTGGTCTGCCTTCTGGGCTCCACCCACAAAATCCATGGAACATCAGTGAACACATCATACTTAGATAATAAATAATACATAAACAGAATTATATTAACAAAAATTACAGAAACGCATGCCAAAAAAAAAAAAAAAAAACATTTGAGCCAGGAAAGACACTTGTCTAAAATATAGCAACCAAAACCAAAATGAAATTCAAAATATAAAGTAGACAAACAAAGCAAGTCATAAACAGAATCCTAAACTAAAAAATGATTGTTTTGGAATTCTTTTTTATCATTTAATATATTAAGTCTTGTCTTTGTCAAAAGAATCTAAGTTCAGACTCTTTCTTGTGAGCATTACCAGGTTGTATATTTCAGGCTAATTATATCACACAGCAGATGATTCCCTCTCACATTGATTTTCAGCTGGTAACATTTCTATAAACAATATGGTGATATACAAAATCACAAAAAGAATGATACATACCTGTAATAATAACAAAAATAATAAAATAAAAATTGTCCTCTTTCTCCTTTGTCCTTCTCCCAGCCATATATGTCTCTTCATTAAGTCAGCAATTACCTGAGAGCTCTTTTTAAGACACTGTTGCCAGGGCTACTTTGCTGTGACATTAGCTCCAGAAGTTGTGTTCTTTGGTGTCCCTTTGTTGTGTTTTGCTTAGTGTTTGGCTGTTTCTGCTTTTTACCTTTGCTCTGATTGTCTGAGTTTTGAGTTTTGGATTAATAGTCTTTGGAGTTTTTACTTTGGTATTTTATGTGCCTTTTGAACTTTTTCTTTGTTTATGTTCTATTGTCCTTTGTTTAGTGTAATTTAAACATTTTGGTCACTTTTTGAATATTTTTCATTTATTTTAGTGGGTTGAATTCAAAAAATCTACAAGCAGGAGGTTCCAAATGCAATCCCAGCAATTATCAACACAGAGACAAAATCATTCACCATAAAAATATAATGCACACATTTAGAGACATCTATAAGTCCTTATATTTTATTCAGTTTAAAGAAGACAATTCACAACCTAATGTGTTTTTCAATACATTACAGATACCACAACTAGATACTTTCAGTGTAGAGGAATTGGATAAACCTCTGGCACTATCAGAATTACTAGATGCAATAAACTCACTTCAGAGTGGGAAAGCAGCAGGCCCTGATGTCTACCCTGCTGAATTTTATAAAAAATTCTCAATTAAGTTAGCTCCCCTTTTATTACTAACATTTACAGAAGCCAGAGACAATAAAATTCTACATCAAACTTTTCACCAAGCATTAATTACCATCTTTCCTAAGCAAAATAAGAATCTATTACAATAGAAATCTCACTTCAGAATAATGATGTTAAGATACTCTTCAAAGTCCTAGCTAGAAGGATTCAAAATCTGCTTCCTTCAGTAATATCACAAGACCAAACTGGATTTATTAAAGGCAAACACATAGCTTCCAATCTTTGATGCCTGTTTAATGCAATATATTCACCCACAAATTCTAACACCCTAGAGATATTATTATTGTTGGATGCAGAAAAAGCATTTGATATGGTTGAATGGAACTACCTTTTCACTACATTGGAGAAATTGGGGTTTGGCCTGAACATTTGTACGTGAATCAAACTACTGTATACCAGTTTGTATTAACAACATTATTTCAGACTACTTCAAACTAGAATGTGGTACTAGACAAAGATGCCCCTTGTCACAACTGCTTTTTGCAATTGCCATTGAGCCACTGGCAATTCACTGTTGAAATGCTTATGAGATAAATATGATTATCAGAGAAGGACTTACCGTATATACTCGTGTATACCTGAAAAATCAATCATAAAATCAGAACCCGACTTACCCGTTCAAAAAGTGACACTTATTTTTTTCTTTTTACATCTTCTTGCCTCCACCAATCTTGCATCAGTTTCTCAGACATATTGAATTTTGTTGCAGCAGCACAGTTACCAGTTTCTTTTGCCACCTCAACAAATTTTAATTTAAAACAAGCTTCATATTTTCTTCTGATCTAATACTCCATTATAGATAAGGAATGCAGTTACGATAAAGGTGTATGAGGGTGTGAGATACAAAAAACACAAAACAGTGCAAACGTTGCTTCAGAATAGTTTGGGTATTACTGTGTGGTCACATAAGCACAATACATAGAAAAAAAGGCAGTGTACTCTGTGATTATTTTCTCAGGAGGACATTAGCATATCATAATCTCTTGGACAAATAGCGTGAGTTTTACGCATTCGACTTACATGACAAACATAATAAAATACCAGAAATTATACCAGAATACCAGAAAATCAAGCCCCGACTTATCCGTGAGTATATATATGTTTAAACAGAAACTTTTACTATATGCAGGCGATATGATACTGTATATATCAGAGCCACAAATAACTGTACCTGCAGTACCAATAGCCCTAACAGAATTTCAATAGACTTCTGAATTAATTTGAATAAAAGTGTGCTTTTTCTAGCGAATTCTCAAGCACACAATATTAGATTGGACACCCTCCATTTTATCATCGCAAATCAGTTTAAATACCTAGGGGTAAACATCACAAGTAAACATAAAGCTCTTTATTAACACAATTTTGCCATCTGCATGAAAATAATTAGGCAAGACTTGTATAGATGGTTTACCCTTCATCTTACTTTAGCTGGAAGAATTAACACTGTCAAGATGAATATCCTTCCTAAGCTTCATTTTCTATTTCAAACCAATCCAATATACATCATTAAATCATTTTTTCAGAATGATTCAATCATAACCTCATTTATTTGGTATTCAAAACATTCGCATATCCAAATGGAGGCCCTACAAAGACCTAAGGCAGAAGGTGGCATTGCTATACCTAACTTTCAATTTTATTACTGGGAGGTGAATATACAAACTATAAAAACCTGGACATTGACACAAATAGATGAACATACTCAGGCTTGGTCCGCAATAGAAATAAAATTCTGCAGTACTTTTTTATATTCCTTGCTTTGTTCCCAAATAAATACAAGTTATCTATACTAATAAAAGGCAAAGCCCTAACTCACTCACTCACTCACTCACTCACCCACTCAATCATCACTAATTCTCCAACTTCCCGTGTAGGTAGAAGGCTGAAATTTGGCAGGCTCATTCCTTACAGCTTACTTACAAAAGTTGGGCAGGTTCATTTTGAAATTATACGCGTAATGGTCATAACTGGAACCTATTTTTCTCCATATACTGTAATGGAGTTCAGCTCGATGGCCGTTGGGGGTGGAGTTTCATGTGACATCATCACGCCTCCCACGTAATCACGTGAACTGATTGTCAGCGCAGTACGTAGAAAACAAGGAAGATCTCCAAAAAGCACTGAAGAAAACATGCATTATACGATTGAGAAGGCAGCGAAACAATAAGAAGTGAGCGAGTGACACATACAAGCATATTCATAAGTGCAGCTACTGCGGAAACAAAGCACGGTGTAAACCTAAAGTTTAAATTAAGTTCATAGACAGGCTGCCGCTGGCGTTTGTCATGCCCACGACTAATGCAGGATACAAGTTTAATGAGAGGACGCAGGGTATAAACGAGAGTTTTGATCACTTTGTAACTAAGTTAAAATTGCTGGTGAAGGGCTGTGCTTATGCAAATTCCAAGAGACTGTGTTTGTGGGGGGATTGACAATTGAGGCGGGTGGGGGAGTGATGTCATCCTCTCCCCTCCCATTCACCTCATTTCACTCTGAGCTGAGCTCCGCACCTAACGCGGTCTTGCGGAAGCAACTTTGTCACGCTGCCACCAAATACTCACAGAAAAATCCACAAGTTAATACACACGCTGTCTAGAGTTTCTCCACACTCAATGTAATCCTTGCATCCCCGTTACACCCTCTGATCTCCCATTTCAATTCAGATGCCTCCAATTTCCAGTAAGGCTCTGCTTTGCGATGAGAAGTAAGAAGTCTCAGGGACAGACCCAACAAAATTGCTTTTCTCCTGGACAACTATACCTTGCATTCTCAAGAGTGAGCTCGCGCAGCTTCGTCATATTACAACCAGAGTGCTGAACTGACAACGTGATATATAAAGAGAACTATAATAATCATAATAAACGAACAATAAAACAGCGGAGAACCCGTGGATTAAATAAAAAGGCAGCTTTCTTGGCAAAGCAAAGAAAGAGGATGGCTTTATATGTCGTTCGTTTATAAAACAGCAGAGAAGCTGTGTAAAGGCTGCTTCACAAAAAGCCAGCGGAGCGCCTTATATGAGCAGGCAGTCAGCTAAAGAAGGGAATCAATAAATATCTCTAATCGTGATCGGGATTAAATAAAGGAAATAGGTACCTGAACAGTACAGTAAGTCTCGAATAGCTACACAATAGCTATAAGAATCGTAATAAACGAACAATAAAACAGTACAGAACCGCGAAGCAAGGAGAAACAATGGCCTTATATGCCGTTTGTTTATAAAGCAGTGGGGAAGCTGTGTGAAGGCAGCTACACAAAAAAACAGCAGAGCACCACACGCTGAATGTATTCCTTGCATCACCGTTATACCCTCTGATCTCCCATTTCAATTCAAATGCCTCAAATTTCCAGTAAGGCTCTGCTTCGCGATGACAATTAATAAGTCTCAGGGACACACCCCACAAAAGGTTGCCATTGATTTGACGCAACATTGCTTTCCTCCTGGACAAAACTAGACGTTGCATTCTCAAAAGTAATCTCAGTGCACAGCTTGGTCATATTACAACCAGACTGCTGAACTGACAACGTGGTATACGCGGGGATTTTGCTATATACAGTATATATATACAGTATGTAGATATATACATATGTATGTATGTATGTATGTATGTTTATATATATGTAGATATGTATATATATATATATGTGGATATGTATATATTGATATGTGTATATATGTATATATACGTAGATGTGTATATGTATATATATAGATATGTGTATGTGTAATTATGTGTATATGTAGATATGTTTATATGTATATATGTATATGTATATATGTTTATATGTGTGTGTGTGTCAACAATTACATTAACAATCATGTTACGTTATTTTTAAAATGTTTCCTTTTCTTTTTCATAACTTCTTTAACACACTACTTCTCCACTGCGAAGCGTGGGTATTTTGCTAGTATATACTAATAAAAAGCAAAGCCCTCACTGACTCACTGATCACTAATTCTCCAACTTCCCGTGTAGGTAGAAGTCTGAAATTTGGCAGGATCATTCCTTACAGCTTACTTACAAAAGTTAAGCAGGTTTCATTTTGAAATTCTACGCGTAACGGTCATAACTGAATCCTACTTACGTACATATATACGGCCATAGCCTGCAGCTCGGTCGCCGTGTGAGGCGGAGTTGCGTCCCCCATCACCACGCCTCCCACGTAGTTGGCTGCCTGCCTATATTGCGTCCGCCATACCCATGCCTCCCACGTAATTGAGTGCCTGCCCATATAAGGCCGCCCATCAGCAGCAATCCAATAGACACGCTGCCGCTAAATATTCGCAGGCAAATCAAAAAGTTAATACCGGGAATGCCTGTTAAACATCTTAGATTCACAAGTAGCGATTTGGGTGGTGAGATGTCTATTGAGGTGATCACTGTAATATTTATATGTAATTGAAATATATTATTATCAGGCATGGTTTAGGCACCTATGTCATCAGGAAGGCACCAGAAAAAAAGACCTCAAGGTTACTATTATGGAAGTTAATTTAGAGCATGGATGCCGTGAATGTCAGAGCTGTAATAGATAAAGTTCCCCTGCATACTTTAAAAGAAAGTCTCGCCATCATTTCATTTTTCACAATTTGTAAAAACAAGACATGGTGTCAGAATAGAGGACAGTCATGGATTTTGTTGGAGTTCCCTCACCACGAATTGACTGGGATTCTCTTAACCTGCTGGGAGAATGGAAAAAGTTCCAACAGCACGTGGAGCTGATGTTTTCTGGCCCGCTAAAAGGCAAAGATGAGAGTGAGAAATGCAGCTACCTGCTCCTGTCGACTAGGGAAAAAGGAAAACACATTTTTAACACATTGACTCTCACCCAGGAGGAAGCCAAGGTACTGAAAACTTATGACCGTTTTGAGGCATTTGTCATGCCTAAGATGAATGCGATATTCGTGAGATACAAGTTTAATGAGAAGACGCAGGGTATAAACGAGACTTTTGATCACTTTGTAACTGAGTTAAAATTGCTGGTGAAGGACTGTGCTTATGCAAACAAAGATGAGATAGCACGAGCACAGCTGAGAACCTTCGATGAATGTAATCCAAGCAGCTCATGTAAACTGACTGTGAACGCAGTACGCAGACAACAAACAAGAGCTCCAAAGAGCGCTGAACAAAAAACGCATTACACAATTGAGAAGGCAGCAAAAGAATATGAAGCGTGTGACGCATACAAGCATATTCATAAGTGCAGCTACTGCGGAAACAAAGCACACGGTGGAAAAAGTCAATGTCCAGCTAAAGGAAGACATTGTACAAATTTGTGGTAAATTGAACCACTTCGCTAAAGTTTGCAGGACTGGGAAAGGTAAACCTGTACATGCAGTGTGTGATGTCTCAGATAAAGAGGAAGACGAGCTCTTTATTGATGCAGTAAGAAAGGAACAACCCTCTGAAGCTGAACAAGCCTTTGTAGACATATCAATAGGAAAGCAAGGTGTAAAGCTTAAGTTTAAATTAAGTTCATAGACACGCTGCCGCTAAATATTCGCAGGCAAAACCACAACTTAATACCGGGAATGCCTGTTAAACATCTTACATTCACGAGTACTGATTTGGGTAGTGAACACTTCAATGAATGAAACCTGTTATCTTTACAACGGTTGACAAACACGGAATGTAACTTGAACACAACACATCCTCCAAATACGAACCTGATTGAAAGAAATAATGATAATCAAATCCTTGATGACAGCAACACTCATAACAGTCACAAAGCAATTACATTGACAATCATGTTACGTTATTTTTAAAATGTTTCCTTTTCTTTTTCATAACTTCTTTAACACACTACTTCTCCACTGCAAAGCGCGGGTATTTTGCTAGTCACCAATATACTAACAACTCAATTGTGTTTCATTCACTCAGAACATGGAACTAATGTAGGAAATGCATTCAGATGGAAAGCTTTTATCTGTTGCAGCTCTGCACAATAACCTCCTTCTTCCACCCTCTCAAATGTACGCAAGTTTTAATGTCTGGAAAACATTTGGGATTAAGTCACTTAAAGATCTGTACACAGACAATGTCTTTGCATCCTACAAACAATTACACTCCAAATTTAACTTTCCAGCAACACATTCCTTTCACTACCTTCAAATTTAAAACTTTGCTAAACAAAACCTGCCCAATTTTCCTCACCTCCCGCCTACTTCTAGTCCAGAAAAAATATTGATCAGTCTTGAGGACTCAGAGAAGCATTTCTGTAATATACAAAACTATTTTAAAGTCCCTTCCTTTTAAAGCTTCCAGAGTGCAGTGGGAAAAGGAGTGGAAGGCAGCAATGCATAGAATTCACACAAGATCCATATGTGCAAAGCATACAATTATTCAACTAAAAATTATATTTTGAGCACATCTGTCTTGTTTAAAATTGTCCAAAATGTTTCCAGGGCAAGATCCAGCCTGTCAACGCTGCAATCAGGTTCCAGCCTCATCGGGCCATATGTTTTGGGAGGCACCAAATTGACATCATTTTGGACCAAAATCTTTAAGTGCCTTTCAGACAGCCTGTCACAACCTCTCCTAATCCATTAACAGCTGTGTTTAGTGTACTTCCAGATGGGCTTAATGAGGAGAAAGACAAACAAACTGTAATTGCCTTTACTTCACTATTGGCACATAGACTTATCTTGCTCAACTGGAAGAATCCTAGCCCACCTCTTATAAGTCACAGGGTAAATGATGTTATACAGTCATATGAAAAAGTCTGGGAACCCCTCTTAACTCTTTAGATTTTTGTTTATCATTGGCTGAGCTTTCAAAGTAGTAACTTCCTTTTAATATATGACATGCCTTATGAAAACAGTAGTACAGTAATCCCTCCTCGATCGCGGGGGTTGCGTTCCAGAACCCCCTGCGATAGATGAAAATCCGCGAAGTAGAAACCATATGTTTGTATGGTTATTTTTATATATTTTAAGCCCTTATAAACTCTCCCACACTGTTAACATTATCAGAGCCCTCTAGAAATGAAATAACACCCTTTAGTCAAAAGTTTAAACTGTGCTCCATGACAAGACAGAGATGAGAGTTCTTTCTCACAATTAAAAGAATGCAAACATATGTTCTCTTCAAAGGAGCGCCGTCAGGAGCAGAGAATGTCAGAGAGAGAGAGCGAGATAAAAGCAAACAATCAAAAAATCAATACGTGCTTTTAAGTATGCCGAAGCACCGCGATAAAGCGTCATTTTGCAGAGGAGCGTCCAAACAGCCTCTGTGCAAACAGCCCCTCTGCTCATACCCCCTCCGTCAGGCGCAGAGAATGTTAGAGAGGGTGAGAGAGAGAAAAGCAAACAATCAAGCACCGCGCGGGAAGCATATCTTATATCATTGAGGAGTTTTAGTGAATATGTAATACATGCTCTGATTGGGTAGCTTCTAAGCCATCCGCCAATAGCGTCCCTTGTATGAAATCAACTGGGCAAACAAACTGAGGAAGCATGTACCATAAATTAAAAGACCCATTGTCCACAGAAATCCGCGAACCAGCGTAAAATCCGTGATATATATTTAGATATGCTTACATTTAAAATCTGTGATAGAGTGAAGCCACGAAAGTCGAATCGCGATATAGCGAGGGATTACTGTATTTCAGCAGTGACATTAAATTTATTAGATTAACAGAAAATATGCAATATGCATTATAACAAAATTAGACAAGTACATAAATATGAGCACCCCAACAGAGATATTACATCGATACTTAGTTGAGCCTCCTTTTGCAAATATAACAGCCTCTAGACGCCTCCTATTTGATGAGCGTCTGGACTCTGGATGGAGGTATTTTTGACCATTCTTCCATACAATATCTCTCCAGTTCAGTTAGATTTGATGGCTGTAGAGCATGGACAGCCTGCTTCAAATCATCACATAGATTTTCGATGATATTCAAGTCAGGGGACTGTGACAGCCATTCAAGAACATTGTACTTCTCCCTCTGCATGAATGCCTTTTCGATTTCGAACTGTGTTTTGGGTCATTGTCTCGTTGGAATATCCAACCCCTGCATAACTTCAACTTTGTGACTGATGCTTGAACATTACCCTGAAGAATTTGTTGATACTGGGTTGAATTCATCCGACCCTCAACTTTAACAAGGGCCCCAGTCCCTGAACTAGCCACACAGCCCCACATGATGGAACTTCCACCAAATTTGAAAGTACTGTAGTGTGGTCTATGGCCAGCTTGTCATCCCGGCCAATACCCCCAGGCCACCAGATGGAGCTCTCCCTGCAGCATGGAGGTGCCCCGGATACCAGCAGAGAATCATGGACTATGGAGTTTTCCCCTACAAACCTGCTGGATACCCCAGGGGCCAACAGAGGACGCTGCAGGGAGACCCACAGAGTCACATGTGCACTATAACCTGAAAGTGCGTCACAGGCAAAGCGACAGCGGAAGTGACGTACTTCCGGGATGATGAAGGAGAACTTTTTATCTGACCCGGAAGTGATAAGGAATCATGGACTGAAGGACTGTGGGAACACTTCCGGGTCAGGGACTATAAAAGACTGAGAGAGACACCAGAGCATTGAGCTGAGCTGGGTGGAAGGGTGGCAACGCGTCTGGGAGTGGTGGATTGGTATATTGTGATTATTGTGGTTTATTTAATGAGTATTGTGGAGAGGAGGGTGCTTTGTACACTGTGCAATATTAATAAAGTCAATATTTGAACTTTTACCTCGTGTCTGGCGTCTTGGACAAGGGTTCAAGGGAGCGATAGCGGACCCGAACTGTCACAGTAGGTAGCAGGTTTTTTTCTTGGAATGCGGTGTTCTTCTTCCATCATGCAAAGCGCTTTTTATTATGACCAAATACCTAAATTTTTGTCTCACCAGTCCAAAACACTTTGTTCCAAAATGAATCTAGCTTGTCTAAATGAGCATTTGTATGGAATGTTATTTGATTTTAATAAATTAAAAAAAATTCTTATTTAAAAAAACAAAAAAAAATGCAATCATGTCCTATTACTCATCACATGCATAAACAGCATCAGGGCGCAACATTCAGACAAACTCGGCCATCCAGATATTAATCTAATTCCCACAATGCTCTATGAATCAAGCACATGTGTCATGTATACGTGAAACCTGAGGCCTTGTGAAGCCATGTCTCCTCCAGAGATGTGACACACCTCCTCCTCCTCCTCCTCCTCCAGGTAAGTTTTCCTATTTTCTCAATAGATATTTAAAAATAAATATGGCTATAGATAGCTATATTGTGATAAATGATTATCACTTTCATGGTGAAAGTCTTCTTCAGTTGGATGGTGAGTCACATCTTAGGGAGGATATCCGGATTCATCTGGAAAGCATTAGCGAAATAGCCCTTTTTTTAGGAATGTGTTATAGACGACCCTTCGAATACAGTAATTTCAATGTGTATCTTTTTTTCTAATATCAAAATGGAAACTTTACAGGGGAATATTATTGTCACAGGGAGCTTTAAATACACAAATATTAATGGGGCTAACCTTACAAATACAGGTAGATGTAGTACAAGAGAAGGAGTTTATAAATTCAATCAGCGACTTTTTATTTTTAACACAGTATGTTAAAGCATCAACGTGAAGGGAAGCCTGTCTAGATTTAGTATTTTGTAATGATCAGGACAGAACTGAAGGTGTAGATGTGATTGAGCCACTAGGGTCAAAGGACCATTATAAAATATTGTTCTTAGTGCTTTGGAAGAACACAGATGCAAAAACTTAAACTGTTCTGTTTAACTTTGGTATGGCAGATTTTGAACAGATGCAGCAAAGTCTTAAAAAGATAAACTGGAATAAGCTTTTAAGTGTGGAGACCACCAAGGAGCAGTGGAACAGGCTTGAAAACATTTTACACATAATGCAGGATAAGTACTCCCAAAAATTGTTATTAGTAGGATATTAAAAGTAAGTAAGGAGATAAATGATTAACTGCTGTATAAGGCGTATAAGACTAATAACTCTAAAGATAATCGCTTATGAAAGCATTAGGACAATCATTAAGAATTATATTAGGGAAGCTAAAAGGCAGTTAGAGAGAAACATACCAGATAAGATGAAACATGACTCAAACAAAGAATTGTCAAGAAGGATGTGAAGTTTATCATGAATCGTAAAGAGGAACTAAACCATGCAGACAGTGAAACAGAGGATACTCTAAACTTGCATTTTACTGTGGTCTTCACATGTGAGGAAGTGGGTAACCTCCTAGTGGTGACAGGTACTACTAAGGATGTACTGAGGGATTTGGAGATTGTAAAGAGAGAATTAGGCTTTTAGAATGTTTGTAGGGATTGAATAGGTTGAAATCAAACAAATCAGCAAGGAACTGTTAATATTTATCCTCACTTTAGGAATTCAGAAGGACTGGAAAAGGGCAAATGTTATTCTATTATATAAAAAAGGGCCAGTAAGCAATAGGCCAATAAGCTTAATATGCATCCCAGGTAAATTAATGGAAGGAATTATTAAAGAAAAGATTGAGCAACACACAACAAAAGCAGGAGTTTTACTGAACAGTTAACATTGATTCAGACAAGGCAGGTCATGCTGGAATTCTATTAGGAAGTAACAAAAGGATACAATCAAAGTGGTACATGTGATATCAATTTATATTAACTTTCAGAAAGCATTTGATAAGGTCCCGTATAAGGGTTGATCATCAAACTAAAAGAGATATGAGTTCAGTGTGTAGTGTGTAGATGGGTGCAGAATTGGCTAAAACACAGGAAGTAGAGGGTTATGGTGTGAGCAGCACTATCAGAATCGGGTGAAGTTAGTAGTAGATGTCCCACAGGATCAGTGCCAGGGCCACTGCTATTTTAATATATAGTATGTATAGGATTTGCACAGGAATATAAATTACAGGCTGCTTAAATTTGCAGATGATACTAAGCAAGAAGTATTAGTAGAGAATCTACAATACAATACAATACAGTTTACTTTTGTATAGCCCAAAAATCACACAAGAAGTGCCGCAATGGGCTTTAACAGGCCCTGCCTTGACACTCTAAGAAGACAAGGAAAAACTCCCAAAAAAACCCCAGTAGGGAAAAATAGAAGAAACCTTGGGAAAGGCAGTTCAAAAAGAGACCCCTTTCCAGGTAGGTTGGGCGTGCAGTGGGTGTCAAAAAGAAGGGGTTCAATATAATACAATGCACAGAACAAAACAAATCCTCAATACAGTATACAAATAACAATTTTAGAAGTACGTAGCAGAATTTAACAGTAGATGATATCACATAGTATGATTTGGATTTGTTTAGGGTCCTGGGGACCTCATCCATCAAGCTGCCTCCCCCATTTGGCCATTCCACAGCTGAAACAGTGCTGGGCCAGCCAATCCGATGAAAGGACCCCTCTTTCCCACAATTCCTGCGATCCTCCATCAGGGATGACTTTACCTTAGGCAGACAAAACAACTTGGCAGGTGGGCCGTGGCACCAAGTGCCACATTTGAGTACCGAGAAGAGAAACAGAATAGGTGAGGGTTAGTATCCAATTATAACTATCATGTTACTTATGTTTTAGTGCTAATGACTAACGATAGAGGTGCAGTCTGTACAGTTAATCAGCAGCTCTAGTCAGGATATGCTAAACTGAAGTAGTTAGTCTTCAGCCGGGATTTAAAAGCTGAGACCGAAGGGGCATCACTTATAGTAGCAGGCAGACCATTCCACAGTTTAGGGGCCCTGTAACTAAAAGCTCGACCTCCCACTGTTATTTTATTAATCCTTGGAATCCTAAGCAGACCGGCATCTTGAGATTTTAATGTGCGCTCTGGTTTGTAAGTCATGATAAGTTCAGACAAGTAAGCCGGACCTCGGCCATTTAATGCTTTATATTTTAAAAGGAGGATTTTGAAATCTGCCCTAAACTTAAACGGGAGCCAGTGTAAGGATTTAAGAACTGCAGTTATGTGTTCGTATTTTCTTGTTCTTATAATAATTATTACAGCAGCATTTCTGATTAACTGGAGGCTGTATAAAGAACTGATTGAACATCCAGTGAACGCCGCATTGCAGTAGTCAATCCTGCTAGAAATAAATGCATGAATTAATTTCTCAGAATCCTGTTTATTTAGAAAGCGCCTTAATTTCCTAACATTTTTAAGATGGAAGAAACATGATTTGGACAACTTTGTAATATGCACTTTAAATAACATGCTAGAGTCAAAGATAACTCCTAGATTTCTGGCTGTTTCAGTGAAATTAATGGTGATTCCAACTGAGTTAAATGATGACAAAATATTTTTGTGATCAGCGTCATTCCCTCCAACAATTAACATCTCTGTTTTATCTGGGTTTAAAGACAAGTAGTTCTCATCCATCCACTCCTTTAATTCGCTAACACAACTAATTAAAGACAACATTGGAAAAACTTCATTTGATCTAAATAATAGGTATAACTGGGTGTCATCTGCATACGAGTGAAAATTAACATGATGTTTCCTAATGATAGATCCCAGAGGAATCATGTAAAGTGAAAACAGTAAAGGTCCCAGTACTGAGCCCTGCTGGACACCATATTGAACTTCTGTGTATAATGATGGAGTACTGTCAGCACATTTCTGTACATATTGGAATCGATTTGATAAATACGAACTAAACCAAGTGAGCACAGTGCCTGTAAGCCCAACATCATTTTCTAGCCTGTGGTCACTGGTGTCAAATGCTGCGCTTAAGTATAACAACATAATTACAGTAGAGTTTCCTTCATCAGAGGATATCAGAATGTCGTTTACAACCCACCTTAGTGCTGTTTCTGTACTATGACCAGTCCGGAAACCAGACTGGAATTTCTCACATAAATTGTAATGCGTAAGGTGTGACTGAAGCTGATTGGCGACTACTTTGTCTAGTATTTTAGAGAGAAAGGATACATTTGAAATAGGCCTATAATTATTTAGAATTTGTTGAGTTGTTAGAAAGGGAATTGGACAGCATACAGGCTTGGCCAGATTTGTGGCAGATGAAATTTAAGTTTGCATAAAGTATTACATGTAAGAAGTAAAAAACACAATGAGAGGTTTGAAAATTGAAAGTATATGTTGTGAGATGGATTTATGAGTCATAGTGGACTCATCACTATCAACTGCAAGACAGTGTTCAGAAGCCATTAAGAAGGCTACAGAATGTTAGTTTATATAACACGACATGTAGAGTACAAGTCAAAGGAGGCCATGCTGAAGCTTTAGAAGGTACTAGTTAGACCTAATCTGGAGTAATGAATACAATTTTTGTCTCCAGGCTATAAAAAGACATAGAAGTGATAGAAACAGTCGAGAGAAGACCAACTAGGCTGATCTGAGGACTGTAGCGGATGTGTTTTGAGGGTAGATTAAAACAGCTGAGACTTTTAAGTTTAAGCAAAAGGAGACTAAGAGGTGACATAAGCGAAGTGTTTAAAATTATGAAGAGAATTAGTATAGTGGATCGAGGCTGTTATTTTAAAATAAGTTCAACAAGATCATAGGGACACAGATGGAGACTTGTTATGGGTAAGTGTTGCATAAACAGTAGGAAATTTTTCTTCAAACAGAAAACTCAACTTGATGTTATCTTGGAGGAATTAATTGAAGAGGAATGGTTATCTTTGTTGGACCGAATGGCATGTTCTCATCTAAATCTTTCTGTTGTTCGAAATGATTGACAATATGAAGATCAGGTGACAATGAAGCACCATTTTGTGCAATTTCTTTTGTTATTATTTAATTTGTACATATATGAAATTTTAGTTCTTCATTTAAAAATATTTCTGGGTCTCTGGTATCACTGGTCACTGGCATCATCAGGATATTCATCAGTTATGCTGCGTGATATTTTGCCCTTTGGTATTTGATGTCACTGTGGCTATTACGTTATATATAGTAAAAGTAAATTTTGCATTTATGTTTGTCTGCATTTTGATTACTCAGATCAAATATTCACCTCCAGTAGGTAGTGAAATATTTATTGACTTAGCAATTTGGTTAAAGTGTGCATGTATGGTTGATGTTTGTGTTACGACATGTAGAGAAACAGTACACCTGCTCTGCTAGTTTCCTGCACACTGTTCAAAATAACAGGTGAAAAAACAGGGGACAAGAACCTTTTCAAAAACCCTTACAAAACGTGCTAGACCACAGACTGGATAAGTAGTGTGGACTGAGTCATCATTGAGGAAAAAGGAGTGTTAATGAGCCACCATGAAAAAACAGGGAAACCAGAAGTGTATGAGGTGCAAGCAAAGCTCAGTATGGGAAACTGTTATTGAAACACCAGGGTGTCTAAGGAACAGCATGTCCCTATGCCATAACATCAGGATGAGGCTGAGTGTGTCATCGTGTTCTGGGGCCAAAACACCAGTATCTTCTGAATAGTACGAGAGTAAATAGTGAAACTGCAAGTAACTCCTATAAATACGCAACGGTTGGTCTTCAAACTAAGTACAATTTTTTTGAGCACTTTCTTTTTCTTCACATTTCCCGAGGGTTGTTACAATATTGTAATACATTTGAATTACCTGTAAATTGCTGCTATCTTATTGATATCAACTTTCTAAGATTTTTGTTTTTGATCCTTAATTGTTTTTGTTTGTAATTTTGGAAAGCATTTACCTTTTACCTGATCTATGCAATGTAATTGCTTCAAACGTTTATGATCTTCGAATACAGTATATGGTTCTGTTTGATCTAGATTGAAACCTAACCTGGATCATATTTGGACTTCATTTTATCGTGGAATTTGTTTAGCATAGTAGATCCACCAAAAGTACAAGGGTGGTGATGATAAAACTCTTAAGAATCCATACAGCTCACCCCAAACTAATGCTTTATGGTAATGACTTCCTCCATTCTTAGATGTGTTTTTAGCTTCTTTCATTTTTATAAATCACATTTTTATTTGAGGAGTCAGCATTTCATATTTTTAGGTGCTTGGAATTTTGTCCGTTATTTTGATCTCACGTTTAGATTAGTGTTTTGATTTAGTAATTTGATGTACTGGATTTTGATTCGATATGTTTTATTTGAACTTGATTATCGGCTTCATTTCCTGGTCTCGAGAAGTTTTGTCTTAGTTCTGTCTTTTAATTGTTCATGGCAGAACTGTTAATTCATCAACTCTAATTGACTTAACAAAACCTGAGCATTCTTTAGATACTTTGGTACTGGTGAAGTCCTATGTAAATCAAGCCTCGGACACTTTAATTAATGTGTTCTGTAATTCATTTTTCCCATACGGTGGTTAATTTAGTGTTGTCTTCATCTTCCTAGGGAATTGGCATTAGTAACTTGGCCAGTATGTGTCTTTGTGTGTGTGTGTGTGTGTATGTGTATGCATGCATGCAAGTGTGTGTTTACCCTGTGCAGGACTGGCACCCTGTCCCCAGGGATTGTTCCTACCTTCTGACCAGTGCTTGCTGGGACAGGCTCCAACTTCCCTGCAACCCTCCCCTATTTTAGTATGTTAGGAAAATGGATGTCCTTAGACATTCACTTAGTTTTTTTTTTTCACCTCTGCTTTATTTTCTTAATCGTTATATTAAATGTGAGTGAGGAGCTAATTTACAGATCCCTGATTAAATATTGATTAGCTTTTTAATGTATGTAGGATTATGCCATCCATTTTCCGACTTGGTTAATACATTTTAGGCCACAGGTGGTGAAGCCTGTCCTCGTGGCATCAGACAAAAAGGCTTCACCTTTCTCTGCATAGAATACCTCTAATGGAGTTTCAAACATTTACACAATATACAGATTTTTGCATTTCAGCAATGTTTGTTGTTTCCTTTTTGATTTTTCTGCCTATAGTCTGCTCAGCTGCGCTGCTATAAACAACTGCTAAAACAAATGCCATACAGAGACTCACTCCAAGAGCAGTTTTTGAAGCATATAGGAACAACATGTGACAACATCTTTTTAATCAGTCTTGTACAAATATTCAGACCATTAGCAAGATTTCAAAAATTGTTGGATTACAAATAAGACTTCCGTATTTTGTTCCAATCAATATTTTTAATCTCAAGATCAACGATTTTTAAGACAAAATTTATAATTTGTTGACACGTGTATTTATTCAGTTACTGAGCTTGTTATGCTTTTATGGTTGTGTTTTAAAATGATCATTTTTTATTTGTGCACAATAGTTTTCTTTAGTGATAATAAATAGCTAGTCAAACCAAAGGAACAAGAAATACACACATAATTACATACACACATAAACTGGTGTTTGTGCTTTATGGTTAACATTCACAATTTGTAATTGCTAATGAGCAAACATTGAGTCTTGATGTCTACGAAAGAATGGTGTGTTCTCAATTTATTGACAGAATAAAGAAAAGTAAATAAATAAAACTTTTCAATTATAAAACACACAACTGCAATTTCTGCTAAATCCTACTCTGTTCTATATAAGTAATATAAATCCTTTACACTTTTCAGCATTAAGCATAGAGTGCAGGTAAGATGGCTTCAGTTGACCATCAGTTTTGTTCTCTTCCTTATAAATATTTATAAATTATTTTTTTATCAATCTACATGAAAAGAAGAAATTTGAAATGCTTAAAACAATTTTATTGAAAAAGAAAGTCAAATGTTTATATATATATACTTAAAAAAACGCAATGCTGCGTGTTGATCGGCTTAGTATCGCTCGTAGGTGACCTTGGATTTTGAGATTTGAGGGGGAAAAAAGTAACGTAGTGTAACCAGCTCAGTTATTTATTGTCTTTGGCACCCATTTTTTAAAAACAGATTTTGTAACAATACAGAAAAAGCCCAATGAGTGATAAAATAAACGTTTTACAACCTTTCCCTTTCATATTTCTTTGTATTGATTTAATTAGAAACAGATAACATTCCATACGGTCAAGACAAATTTAACAAATCAAAGCAAGATTCGACGTTTTTGCAACATTTTCATAATTGCCTTTTATCTGTAGTCAAATTGTAAACAAGTCATGCAGTTTAAAGCAGGTGTTATTGTTAGCTTCCTATTTCTTTTACATTAATCGGGCATTAACGAACTATTAAATGAATCAATTAGTCAATGGATCAATCAGCGTTAGGGAAAACTGTATTTTGTCTTGCTTGGTCACAGTCTGTGTCTATATATATATAGTTAATTCTTCTTCATGTTCTTCTTCTTTTTCTTTTTAAAGCACACTTTACATCACTCTTTGTTGACTGACCTCTACAACCGCAGCATACGTCTTCAGCTGGCTGCTTGTGTCCTGCTGATAAATTCAGTGTCACTGCGTGCTGTGGCATTTCCTGACAGATCAGAAAAGCAATGGCTTACCATCTAATGCTCCTGGTTCTCATTTGCTTTGGTACGGTAATTTTTGCGACGCGCTGTTTTATTTCCGATAAGAATGGCATTAATTGTTTTTATTTATTAATTATCTCATTTATTATTTGATCTTATTCTGGCATTTTAACGATAGGTATTCTGGCTAATGTTTAACAAAAACGGGTGTGAACATGATACAATTCTTCATTTTAATTCAATTTATGTGTTTCTTCTTAGTCACAAAATGTGATTTTACACAAGACATTGGATCGGAAAACGTACTATCAACAAGAAATTTCAAACATTATCATTTAAACACAAACATTTTCATTATTGATATGTATTAGTTACTTTCTTTGGTTTTCGTTTCACGCTGCTATGTTAATGAACAGATAATTCATGAATCATATATAATTAAATAATTTACAAAGCTCATTTTAGTAACTAACTTTCATTGTTTCTTTCAGTTGTCAAAGAAGGAAACACGCCTTATCTGTGTCATTCTAAAAAAGTAACCTTTACCTTTAACACGTGCATTTCATCTTTGTGCACTTTTATGTGCTTTCCTGTGAAACTGGCCCCCTATTCATGAAATGCATGATAACCCAGTTACCTTGTTATCTTGTCTGGATAAATACTACTACTACTACTACTAATAATAATGCGCTATATAGGTTTTGAACCAGCCGAGATCCGGGGTGGATGAAACTGCAGGTGCAGGTGCAAGTCTCAAAAGGTCTACCTGCATAGGGCCACTTCCTTAACAAAGTGCAGAAGCGGTCAGATTTTGGACTGGTGGTCGTCCCCTTTAACAAAGGGAACTATTATTGGTTGTATATAAAGAACCATCCACATGATGGCTCCTATTTAGATCATTATCGGGATCCGTTAATAACCATATTTATAAAATATCATTGGCTTCATCCGTAACTATCCAGGTATCCCACTAAACATTAAATATTTATTCCGCATACTATATTAGGAAACTTTTCTACGCCAAAGATCGAGTTTCACATGCAAGCAATCACAGAATGCAACGGCTCTTTATACGCTATGACTCTAGGAGGAACCACACACAACTCATCTAAGTGCCATTTTAGAACCTCTATTTTTAAGAGTGTATTGTTCGTGCAGATCTGCATGGCACTCAAACACACCGTCGGTTTAATATATTACAACAGATTAGTAAGATTATACCGTGAAGCCTTAAATATCTCCATATCCATTTCCAGACCTGCTGAATGCATGCGCACGAGTGTGCTGGAGCCTATTAAGACATCTGGTATACGACAGGGACTATCACCGGACGGGACACGATCTTGACTAAATAGTGAATATTTTCTTTCAGCCTAAATAACTATAATTAAAACATGTAAACTTGGACATAGTATTTTGATTGGTGAAGTTCTACAGAAAGAGAACAGTTGCAGGAAGGGTTTATATTGAAAACGTATACCCGTAACTTTCGGATTTTGGAATTTCTAACCATAATTTAGGTGCATTCGCCTTCTCTCTTAAGTAATATACAAGATTAGCCAATTTTTCAAAACCCAATTTCGCCTTACACTTTTCTGTGTAAGCTGCATAGTGTAACCCGCACAAATAAACCTGGACCTGAAACCACTCGAGGGAAACTTCTGTCACAAGCACACCTCCATCGGGCCGAGTTACAGTTGACTATCAGTGAAAACCTTTAGGAGCAATCGGAAAAAACGAGAAAAATATACCCGCTTAACAAAGACAGTGACCGCGCCAGGACTTTCGGTCACGATCCTTTGATTTCTAATGCGTCTGGGTTAACCGCAATGTATTGTTGTTGGCATTAATCTTTATATGTTATATGAATTGACATGTGTTTAATTAACAATATTGAAGGAATTATTAAGTACTCCGCTTGTAATTGGAGAAGAATTGGACTTTATGTATCATTCAAGATTGGCACCCTGCTTTTGGGTTTAATGCATTGGCCGCTGGGTATGATGTGAACACATTTTCTGAGACAGATAGATGTGAAAGACACTATAAGATAGATAGATAGATAGATAGATAGATAGATAGATAGATAGATAGATAGATAGATAGAGTGCATCCGGAAAGTATTCACAGCGCATCACTTTTTTCATATTTTATGTTACAGCCTCATTCCAAAATGGATTAAATTCATTTTTTTCCTCAGAATTCTACACCCAACACCCTATAATGACAACATGAAAAAAGTTTACTTGAGATTTTTTCAAATTTATTAAAAATAAAAAAATTGAGAAAGCACATGTACATAAGTATTCACAGCCTTTGCCGTGAAGCTCAAAATTGAGCTCAGGTGCATCCTGTTTCCCCTGATCATCCTTCAGATGTTTCTGCAGCTTAATTGGAGTCCACCTGTGGTAAATTCAGTTGATTGGACATGATTTGGAAAGGCACACACCTGTCTATAGAAGGTCCCACAGTTGACAGTTCATGTCAGAGCACAAACCAAGCATGAAGTCAAAGGAATTGTCTGTAGACCTCTGAGACAGGATTGTCTCGAGGCACAAATCTGGGGAAGGTTACAGAAACATTTCTGCTGCTTTGAATGTCCCAATGAGCACAGTGGCCTCCATCATCCGTAAGTGGAAGAAGCTTAAAACCACCAAGACTCTTCCTAGAGCTTGCCGGCCGTCTAAACTGAGTGATTGGGGAGAAGGGCCTTAGTCAGGAAGGTGACCAAGAACGATGGTCACTCTGTCAGAGCTCCAGAGGTCCTCTGTGGAGAGAGGAGAACCTTCCAGAAGGACAACCATCTCTGCAGCAATCCACCAATCAGGCCTGTATGGTTGAGTGGCCAGATGGAAGCCACTCCTTAGTAAAAGGCACATGGCAGCCCATCTGGAGTTTGCCAAAAGGCACCTGAAGGACTTTCAGACCATGAGAAACAAAATTCTCTGGTCTGATGAGACAAAGATTGAACTCTCTGGTGTGAACGCCAGGCATCACATTTGGAGGAAACCAGGCACCGCTCATCACCAGGCCAATACCATCCCTACAGTGAAGCATGGTGGTGGCAGCATCATGCTGTGGGGATGTTTTTCAGCGGCAGGAACTGGGAGACTAGTCAGGATAAAGGGAAAGATGACTGCAGCAATGTACAGAGACATCCTGAATGAAAACCTGCTCCAGAACGCTCTTAACCTCAGACTGGGGCAACAGTTCATCTTTCAGCAGGACAATGACCCTAAGGACACAGCCAAGATATCAAAGGAGTGGCTTCAGGACAACTCTGTGAATGTCCTTGAGTGACACAGCCAGAGCCCAGACTTGAATCCGATTGAACATTTCTGGAGAGATCTTAAAATGGTTGTGCACCAACGCTTCTCATCCAACCTGATGGAGCTTGAGAGGTGCTGCAAAGAGGAATGGGCGAAACTGGCCAAGGATAGGTGTGCCAAGCTTGTGGCATCATATTCAAAAAGACTTGAGGCTGTAATTGCTGTCAAAGGTGCATCGACAAAGTATTGAGCAAAGGCTGTGAATACTTATGTACATGTGATTTCTCAGTTTTTTTACTTTTAATAAATTTGCAAAAACCTCAAGAAAACTTTTTTCACGTTGTCATTATGGGGTGTTGTGTGTAGAATTCTGAGGAAAAAAATAAATTTAATCCATTTTGGAATAAGGCTGTAACATAACAAAATGTGGAAAAAGTGATGCGCTTTGAATACTTTCTGGATGCATTGTAGATAGATAGATAGACATTTTATAAAATTAACAACAGTGTGGCAAGACAGCAGTTTGTTCTGTTCTGTCTTCATGATTCAATAGATGGCTGACAATCCTCTTTCATAGGTGGTGTATGTTTGGCTTTCCATTATTTTTAGTTAGCATTTTTTTTTTAATTTTCACAGTTCACTCTTTAAAAATAATGTTTTTTTAAGGACACTTTACCTTGTTGTGTGGTTCCTTATAGATCATTTGTTAACAAAGTTTCTTCTTGGCATATGAAGTTGGGCTTTGGATCCTAATATGTGGACAAAACAGAAATCTTTAATTTGAAGTATACCTAGAAGGATACTTAAGAAAACCTGAATTGAGCCTGTTTTATTATTTGCAGCAAGTCATTTTAAAATCATAATAATATTGGTAATTTATAAATCTGTTATCATCTATTAATGGCTAATTATAAATGTGTCTTTCTGGAATCTTCATGTGGACAGTTCTTTTGGAAAACCAAATGGTTCCCTATTACATCACTATGAGGAACCACTCAGGCACCTTTATTCATTAATATTATTCATTAAGGGGTGTCTTCCAGTCTAGATTTGAGAAAAAGCAAGTGTAAAAAAGTGAAAAAGAAGAAGAAGCCCTCTGTTTCAAACTCCCTCTTTCAGGCCTCAAAAGAAGTCCTGGTTAGGATTTTTTTGATTTCCACTTCCTATAATTAAACCTTTTGGTTTAACTGAACATGCTAATATTGTTTTTGTTGTATTTGTTATTAAACTTTAAAACATCATGTTTATACAGCATATATGGTCTTTACACAGCACATGGTCTTATAGTTTCTTTTAATAATTGGATGTTCTTCATTTCAAGCCTGCATATGCTGGGTTCATGTCCAAGTATCTGTTAATGGCGTTTCATTTGATAGCAACGATCCAGCCAGCTCTTAGTATTTGCCCTGAGTCATATATATATATATATATATATATATATATATACTGCTCAAAAGAATTAAAGGAACAACTTTTAATCAGAGTATAGCATAAAGTCAACGAAACTTATGGGATATTAATCTGGTCAGTTAAGTAGCAGAGGGGGTTGTTAATCAGTTTCAGCTGCTTTGGTGTTAATGAAATTAACAACAGATGCACTAGAGTGGCAACAATGAGATGACCCCCAAAACAGGAATGGTTTAACAGGTGGAGGCCACTGACATTTTTCCCTCCTCATCTTTTCTGACGTTTCTTCACTAGTTTTGCATTTGGCTACAGTCAGTGTCACTACTGGTAGCATGAGGCGATACCTGGACCCTACAGAGGCTGCACAGGTAGTCCAACTTCTCCAGGATGGCACATCAATATGTGTCATTGCCAGAAGGTTTGCTGTGTCTCCCAGCACAGTCTCAAGGGCATGGAGAAGATTCTAGGAGACAAGCAGTTACTCTAGGAGAGCTGGAGAGGGCCATAGAAGGTCCATAACCCATCAGCAGGACCAGTATATGCTCCTTTGGGCAAGGAGGAACAGGATGAGCACTGCCAGAGCCCTACAAAATGACCTCCAGCAGGCCACTGGTGTGAATGTCTCTGACCAAACAATCAGAAACAGACTTCATGAGGGTTGCCTGAGGGCCCAAATGTCTACTGCTCCCTGTGCTCACTGCACAGCACCGGGGAGCTCAATTGGCATTTGCCATAGAATACCAGAATTGGCAGGTCCACCACTGGCGTCCTGTGCTTTTCACAGATGAGAGCAGGTTCACCCTGAGTATATGTGAAAGACGTGAAAGGGTCAGGAGAAGCCGTGGAGAATATTATGCTGCCTGTAACATCGTTTAGCACGACTGGTTTGGTGGTGGGTCAGTGATAATCTTGGAGGCATATCCATGGAGCGACTCACAGACCTCTACAGGCTAGACAACGGCATCTTGACTGCCATTAGGTATCAGGATGAAATCCTTGACCCATTGTCAGACCCTACGCTGGTGCAGTAGGTCCTGGTTTCCTCCTAATGCACGACAATGCCCGGCCTCATGTGGCAAGAGTATGCAGGCAGTACCTGGAGGATGAAGAAATTGATACAATTGAATGGTCCCCTGACTTAAACCCAATAGAACATCTGTGGGACATTATGTTTCGGTCCATTAGGCACCGCCAGGTTGCTCCTCAGACTGTACAACAGCTCAGGGATGCCTACACAATTGAGCCCTCTGTAGGCAGAAAACTTTTATTTTCATTAAAAGACTTGCCATCCTTTTGTTCCTAAGACATTGCCCTGTAGTTATTTGTATAGATATCCAACTTCATATTGAGATCTGATGTATCTAATGTGTTTCTTTAAAGTGTTCCTTTAATTTTTGTGAGCAGTGTATATATATATATATATATGTTCTAATTAATTTCATTAGTGGATAAGGATATTCAATTTTTGACCTACTGTATGGACCTTGTGAGATCATTTGGTCCACATTGTAAAATGTGAATTAACAGTTCTTTGAGACAGACTGTTACTGAAGATTTCAGTTCATTATTTTGTTCAAATACATAGTCAAGTCAAGTCAAGTTGGGCAGCGTTGCCACACCCACTACACAACGAAACAACTCATGATCTCGGTTGGCAACCCCCCAGGCAGACACACAGTCCAGTCCCACCCTTCCAGAAATGATCCTCTGTCTGCCGCAGCCAGGTGTGACATGGGCAACCCCTTGGCCTGGTCCAGCCACTCGGGTCCCCAACAATGATGATCTTTCGAGTTGGATCACCTTCAGGGAAACGCGCCACACGACTGTAGTGCCGTAACTGACACTCCCTCACAATTCAGGTAATGTGACTCATTCGGGACTCTGTTAGCAACTGCTCATTCGTCCCAAAGTCAAACCAATGGTACCCAAGAATTTTCCAGAGGGACACAGTACTAAAGAATTCCAGTCTTCATCTCAGGTCACTGGATAGCGTCCATGTCTCTCAACCATATAGCAAGACAGGAAGCACCAGGACTCTAAAGACTTGGACCTTTGTCCTTTTGCATAGATATCAGGAGTGCCACACACCTCTTTCCAGTAACCTCTTGACCTACATGGAATTAAATAAACAAAATAAAAAAATGATTATAAATCCATCCATTTAACTTCAAGTCAAAGCTTCACAAGGTAGTATCTAGTTAAAGACAGAAACTACTTAAGACTGGGATGCTTGGCCACATTTCAGGACAATTTACATTCTCCACATGCCTAGTCTCACATATTTTGCATTGTAATACTAATATTAGTAGTAGAAACATCATTGTAAATGTCATCTGGAGAGAACATACAAACTGCATACACAAAATACACCAGCAGAGACAACTAACATCTGCACCAGTGTGCCACTCGCAAACAGTTCAAAATAAATGCAAGGAATGAAATTTTAAAATAGTGCAAAAGCTTTATAAGACATACTGTAGCACTTTTCTGTAAGCACTTTACTAGTCCAGAAATACAATACTATTGCTTACAAATCCTTTTTCCTAGCAGATTGAGTGATTTCTCCAGGGTCACACAGGGAAATTTAAATCAAACTGCTGGAATAAACTAAACCATGAATTCATTCATCCATTGTTTTTCTATTCCTGCCTAGGTGACTACTGTGAAGTATACTTCTTCCATTTGTAGAATCAGAATAAAAAAGAAACCAATTAAGTGTCAAGTTCAATTAAATGTAGTAGTTACACTTGAATACAGAATTGGCTGGATTAAAATAAAGAAGACATAGCGTTCTCCTGGCCTTTTATACACTGTATTTCAGCAATGACTTCAAAAGTGACAGAGCTAATTATAATTGAGAGGCATGTAATTTGTAACATTAAAAAGAACAGAAAATGTACTGACAATAAAAAAAAAACCATAAAAATGTAGAATGATTTTCTATCTCTTTTGAAATAATTGCCTTTGGGCCAAATAGCCTGATTTTGACCAAATTGTACAAATGCTGACATATTAGAGCTGCATGGTAGCTTGGTCTTAATTCTCAGCCTGCCTCTTCATAAAACTTGTCTCATGGGGCTTCTACAGATATGATGGATCATTTCTAAGTAAAGTACTAAAAAAATCAGACTATGTTGATTGCTAATTCAAAACAGACCCAGGATGAGTAGCTGTCAGCGTGTTCAGGAGTGAGTTTTATCAGGAGAGTTCATCTCAAAGCTATTGAGTTGAACTCGTTGACACAGTCCTGAATGGATGAAGAAGGCTACCTGTCTTTCATTAAAAATGTAGTTTAATTTATTTGCTGCTGAAGGGATTCTTACCTGTGGTTCCTGCCCTTTTCTTTGGCACATTTCCTTAAGTAATTTGTTTTGTGTGACACCTGTTTTTTAGATACTTAATTGTTGCTCAAAATTAAATATAACCTGCCATCCCAGGAGTTTTATCAGTTGAGTGGTTTTCTGTTTTCCTGTGAAACAGAAGGAAAGATTCAGTGAAATACTATTAATAATGAAGGATGTTTCTAAAAATATCAAGAATTCCCCATCACTGCAGCGATAACACGTTTACCTCTTTTATTAAATTCTTTTGAATTTTTAATGGTTTACATTTTACTAAAGGACAGAAAGTGGTTCTTACTGAAGTTCTTACAATCTTGTACGGGCCTTAAAAACCAATATACCACATTAAGGATGTAGATATAGTTGTCTTTCCACAGGATGCTTGTAAAATAAGAAACCACAACCTGTCTTCTGCAAGCTCAAAACAATGCATTTTTGAGGTCACCAAGATTTATGTGGAGCGATTAGTATTGACAAGTGCTACTTAATGTGAAATGTCTCGTGTTTGTATATTTAGGTGTTCAACGATTTTCTGCATTTCCTGAAATCATGCGGTTTGTGAGATGTAGGTTGCTCTCATGAAACCCTGACTTCTGTATTTTTAAGCTTGCTGCACATTACTCAGCATTCACAAAGAAATGAAAGTTTCTCTTTTATAGCTTTAAATATTATCTAGTGAGAACATCAAATTCACACTAAAACTGAATACAAAATATGTTTGTTGGTTTAAATATTATTATTTCAGTTTTAGTGGTGCTAAAATGTGACACCTATGCACATTCCCCATATGTCACTTTTTTGTGTACTCCAAATTAAAAGTTTCCTAACAATTTATTTATTAGGTTTCACTACTGTGTAGCCACTGAAGCTCATTCATTTGTAAAATGGACTCAGGAAAGTCTCAAGGTTGCTAGTCCATACATTAGGAGTCATTTAACATCTATACCAGTTTTAATGCAAGGGATCTCGAGTTTCGAATTTATAAAAAGCCAGTGAGTACTTTACATGCTATTCTTGTGGTTTAACATTTTTGAGAAACCCTCACCTCATCTATTCTAGGCTTCAAATATGAGAACTTTAGCAAATATGAAGAATGAGAACTCTGAGGTGGAAAACTCTTAACAAGTCCTGAACTCCAAAGAAATGCTGTATCACCTCTAGTCATCTTTTTCTTCTTTTTATAATTTGTATTCTAAGCATAAATAATCACATGTACTCATAGACAATACAAACAGGAAAGCCATTAATTAATTCATTGTTTTCCAAAACTTGTGTTTTTCAATCATGGAAAAATCAGGCACAAGGCAACAGGCAATAACCTTGAACAGAATGACAGCCTCTGTCAGATCACAAAAATGGACTGGTTACAAATAAAATGCTCACGGATGTGATTAAAGTGTATTACGATAGTCAGTCGTTAAAAAAATAGTTTGCTGGATTTACCTTAAACTCTTTCAGCAAATAGTTTCATGAAAATAAATGAGATGATAAGAATAATTAATGGTAAATACAACTAAACTATCTTAGGTTAAACCAACCAAAAGTAATCACAGTTACACAACACAATTACAACAGTTGGTTGTATTACTTTCAATTAACTTATTCTTTTATATGTTGAACTCCAGTACAATACTTGCAATAAATGAAAAAAGGCAGGCAAACAATAACGTTTTTGGTCACCAGATGGTGAACCCCATAACACTGGATGGAAAAGAGTGTTTAAAAATACAAAAAATGAAATAAAAGCCAGTCCTGTGACGAGATGTCTTCTGAGAAGTGAGTTCAATGACTGACTTCTTTTGGTGATGGCATTCTTTTTAGGTTGGTCCCAAAGAGGGGAGTGGGGTTCACACAACTGGAAGCAGAAGTGATGCCAAAGCTCCTTATGACGCTGATCTTCTTCTCTGAGAGAAGGGAAGGAAAGTGAGTAAATGACACCATCAACTCTTGACTCAGGGTGGAATTACAGGTTGATAAGCCTTGAAGTCGTCTCCCATTCACACATGTGTGACATAGCATTCAAATAACTTGTAATAATAAAGTTAATCAAAAACATATAAGAAGAAATGAACTAAAGAAACATTTATTTTAGTGATAAATCACAGTAATGGTTTAACTGATTTTTATTTTGTGGCTTGTAAGTCTTATTTAAAAAGACTTAATTTTTCATTTCAATTTCAATAAAAACTGGTTAAAAAGAAATATTTACTGTACTAACAAAAGATAGGTTGTAGTGGTCATCATTGCTGACAAACATGCACTACCACTTAGGTGGACTAGCACGGTCAGCTAGGGCAGCCACGTCTGGGGTGAGACAATTTTTCCATGTTCACAGACCCTGATTTACAAGCACTTGAGATTACATGTTTGTTTGATTCACCAAGGTGGCAATGTGGACTCCCCACCGCTCTCTCTGATCTAATATAAGTATATCTCAAAACTCAAAGGGGGCGCATATTACCAACTCTTTCAGATATGGCACTTACTATCAGCAGTGAAGTGTTTACTCTTCAGGCAATGTCCAATATATGAATATCTGTGTTGTTGAAACACCAAGGGGAAAATGCAAGATAACAGCACATACCACTGTGAAACCATCAAACTTTGTTTTTAATATAGTGCCAGTACAACCTGCTACTCTCATCGTTTTTTTTACAGGAAACAAGAACATACATCTACTTTTGGCAAATATTGAAGAGATTATTAGTGAAGGCTCCACTTGCCCTTTCTCAGAATGCACAATTTGTGAAGCCCAATGACTACAAGTACTTTTATAAACAGAATTGTCTCTTTACCTGTGAATGTTCATTACTGATTTCATGTCTGCCACAAGAAATTAAATAATAACTTCTTCTTAAAAATATACATTACAGTACAACACCATTTTCAGGACCACCTTTGCATGTGCTTAAAAACATTGTTATGCAGTGCTGCAAAAACAAGTGATGCATATCAAATTAAGTACAGGAAAAGGTGCTGGGGTTTTCTGTTAATCTGAAATGAAATATAAAATGTGCTTAGTTTCTTGAGGAACCTCCATACTGTATGTTATAAAAACAGCAGTATTATCAAAAATACACAGCGCCCCCATAGTTTCTTTGATTTACCCCTCCGCTCCACAGTTTAAAATTACAAATCAAACAATTCAAGTGTGATTAAAGTGCACATTGCAGGCTTTAATTTAAGGGTATTTGTATACATTTCGGTCACACCATGTAGAAAAGACAACACTTTTGCTACATGGTCCCCCATTTGAGGATACCATAATGTTTGGGATGTAGCAATGGCAGGTATTTTTAAGCAGTCATATTTAGTTGTTAGAAGCAGAGTCCTTCTATGTAATGGTTCCTTGAAGTCTGTGATTCACAGACATCACCAGTCGCTGAGTATCTTCACTGGTGATGCTCTGCCAAGCCTCTAATGTATCCATCTTCATTTCCTGCTTGTTTCTGGATGGCATTGCTCATTTGGATTTAATGTTCCATTTTTTAGCTTTAACTCCTGTGTCGCCTTAGCAGTATGTCTGGAATCATTGTCTTGCCGTAGGATGAAGCACCATCACCTGTTTAACATATGAGGTGGTTTGCTATGGATCTTGAGCATAACCTGTTCGTCTCCAAAGTTTGCTCTTGTCATCACTCTGATACATACTCATCTTTATCTCCTCTGTTCACAAGACCTTTTCCAGAATTCTACAGGCTCTTTTAACTACTTCTTCACAATTTGTAATCTGGCCATCCCGTTCTTGTGGCTAGCTAGCGGTTTGCATCTTGCAGTGTGGGCTCTGTATTTCTCTTCACGAAGACTTCTGTGGACAGTAGTCTCTGATCCATACATCTCTGCTTCCTGATCTGTTGAACATGCGTTTGGGGCTTTTCCTTTACCATAGTGAGGAATCCTCTGTCATCAGCGGTGGAGGTCTTCATTGGTCTACCAGTCCCTTTGCAATTACTGAGCTCGCCAGTGCATGCTTTCTTCTTAATGATATTCCAGACAGTTGATTTAGGTAACCCTAAGGTTTTAAGAATGTTTTATAATGGCTTCTTCGACTTACATTTGGCATAGCTCTTGCCCTCATGTTGAACAATGGCAACTACAAACTCCACTGGGTAGAAGCAAACCTACATATCTTATGTCTGCAGTAATGAAGCAGTGAAACACACCTGAGTAATCACAAACACCCGTGACAACAATTGTCCCAGACATTATAGTGCAATGAAGGGGGGTTGGGGCATGTATAAAAAGTGTTTTGATTTCTACATGGTGAGGCTGAAATGTATGCAAATACCCTTAAAATTTGCAATGTGCGTTTTAATCACATCTGAATTATTTGATTTGTAATGTTAAACTTTGGAGTAGGAAGTACAGGTAAATCAAGGAAAATGTCTCTTTGTCTCAAACATTATGGAGGATATTGCAAGCGTATAGTAAGAAAAATATTTTTATATCAGAGTTATATTGTAAAAAGGGTAAATAATAGAATAAATAATGCTAATGAGAAAATTGCTTTTTGGCATGTCTTTCCAGAAGAATTCTCTGGCAGCCAAGTGGTCTACCAACATCCAGAATTAGAAGTGAATGAAAGAGATAATGTGGAGTTGTGGTGCAGCGTAAACCACACAAATGAAAGACTTGTTGGCTCTTACAAATGGTATAAAAATGGCTCTTCAGGAAAAGAAGTTTCGAATGAAACGCATCCAACTGGCATACTTAAGGTGCACCCTGAGACATTCTCCAAAGACAAAGTTGCTTCCATTGTTATTCTCAGTGCTCTGGAGGCCTACTCTGGCATATACATCTGTGAAGTGGAACTGTTAGGATCAAAGCTCAAGGGGAATGGGACTAAGCTGAAGGTTATAAAAAGACATGACAACCCAGGTTTGTTTAGAATTTCAATTTAAATATTTTGACATATATTTTGTGTTAGTTAAGCCATATTATTTTTACCTGTACTGAAAATGCTAAAAATATTTTGATTAAGATATACTACATTTCTACAGTATTATTAAATGATAACACATGCTTCTTTTGATATTCTATATATTTAAATATAATATTACATAATATAGTGAATAGAACAAAATAATTGAAAAAGATTAAACTGCTTTGCAATTAAATATTTCCTAATAAAAGTGTAATATCTTTACAGGAATAAGTGCCTTGATACACTTCTAGCCCTGTCTAATTGCATTACTGCAATAGCTTTAATGGTTTAATTAATTAAGTTCTCAATGAAATGTCAAAGTGCTTTTTTATTGGTTACACAACAAACCAAAAACAAGAACTGAGTGGTATGCATATTAAGGGAGATGTTGTGCATATATACCAGTTTCTCTCTCTCTGTGAAAACCACTGCACCTATTTCTACAACATTTTCCAGTTATTTTCAATGTCCCACATATACATATCTTTAAAAAAATAAAAAACTGAGACAACCTCACTAAATCTTACCATTTCCATTGGATCATTGTGTCCTTTGAACTTTATCTGAATGCTTAACACTCTATTATATAAAAACATGTTTAGAAGCAACAAGACTTTTTTTAGGAGACGAGACTTTTTGGAAAAGACTTTGGCCATGAGTTTTTTTCAAGTCACTCCCTCCTATCAACCATTTTCAAACAAGACCACAGTACTCTCATCTCTCAGTCTTGTGAATGCTTTTGTCAGACACACTTCCTGCGCTCTCAGTTCTTATAAATTTTAACATTTTCCTAACTTTAAGTTCCCAATTAAAAAAAGACATTTTATGTCCAAATCTTATTAAAGAATTTCATCCCGAAGGGTTATCAACAGATGAAATGAGTACATGGGCAATTCTAGAACCAAATAACGATGAAGTCAAACAAATTAACGCAAAAATTGTCGATCAGTTACACTGCAAATTGGTTAAATGCATATCAATAGACTATGCTGAAACAGTTGATGGTGATCATGCAGAAGATGAAAACAACTTAAAATATCACGAAGTATATCTACAACCATTAACACCATCCGGTATTCAACTGCACGAATTACTGTAGAAAAAAGGATGTATCCAAGAAAGGCAATACAGTAATCCCTTTTCGATCGCGGGGGTTGCGTTCCAGAACACCCCGCAATAGGTTAAAATCCACAAAGTAGAAATTATATGTTTGCGTGGTTATTTTTATATATTTTAAGCCCTTATAAACTCTCCCACACTGTTAACATTATTAGAGCCCTCTAGACATGAAATAACACCCTTTAGTCAAAAGTTTAAACTGTGCTCCATGACAAGACAGAGATGACAATTCTTTCTCACAATTAAAAGAAGGCAAACATATCTTCTTCTTCAAAGGAAAGCGTGTCAAGAGCAGAGAATGTCAGAGAGAGAGAGAGAGCGAGAGAAAAGCAAACAATCAAAAAATCAATACATGCTTTTGGGCTTTTAAGTATGCGCACCGCGATAAAGCGACGCAAAGAAGGGAGCAATGTGAAGGTAGTCTTTCAGCAATTTTTAGAGGAGTGTCCGTATCCTCTAGGCAAACAGCCTCTGTGTAAACAGCCCATCTGCTCACATCCCCTCCGTCAGGCAGAGAGAGTGATAGAGACAGAGACAAGCAAACAATCGAGCTCCACACGGGAAGCATATCGTATATCATTGAGGAGTTTTATTTAATACATAATACATGCTCTGATTGGGTAGCTTCTCAGCCATCCGCCAATAGCGTCCCTTGTATGAAATCAACTGGGCAAACAAACTGAGAAAGCATGTACCATAAATTAAAAGACCCATTGTCTGCAGAAATCCGCGAACCAGCGAAAAATCCATGATATATATTTAAATATGCTTACATTTAAAATCCGCGATGGAGTGAAGCCGCGAAAGTCGAAGCACAATATAGCGAGGGATCACTGTATAGTACATCTTCCGCAGATAACTTTAGACAACAAAGAAAATCTTGATATGCCATTCGTATTAAAACATTAACAGTTTCCCGTTAGAATAGTTTTTGCAAAGACAATTAATAAATATCAGAGCCAAACATTCGAAAAAGTTGTTTTATTTAACTATGAGAAAGAAACGAAATTCAATCACAGGCAGTTATACGTCGCTTTGATGAAAATGTAACACTTCACATGAAAATTAAAATCTGTTTAAATTGTACATCCACATCCCAATATGCAAGCGGCAGAACCACAAAGAGGCTAGCACGTAACACTGGCTTGGGGGTTGGCAAACGAAGCGAGCAGGGGCCGAAGCCCCCTATTTTTATAACAACAAAAAAGTTCCTATTCAATTTTTCTCTAGGACTTATCTGTTATGAATCTGGTCTACCAGGAGCTCTGCTCAGGGAACAGAAGGGTATATGTGCTACTCAAACGCCTTTGTTTCTCAGTGATTGACTTGTGCTTTGTTAACTTGGTGCATTCCACACAGTTTAAAATATTTCAGTATCATAAGTGAACTATTAAGATAATTATTATTCCTATTCTATTAATTATTTTTTGATATAAAATTACTTCTTTGTCTTTAAATGTTACAATATAATTTTATTTATTAAGCACAAACTATACTTATTATAACAAAACACAACCTGTTTAATAAATGAAAGTAACATGTGATTTATTCTCTTTTCAAAAAAAAAAAATGCACTGGCACCACAAAATATCGGAAATAATATTTATACTTTATTTTTTTCTTGTAGATCTCCAAGGAAAGACAGGTAATTCAGATTGCTCAAAAAGAACCATTGAAGATGCTGGGATTATCATCAGGACAGGATTATTTAGCCTCTAATTGTCACCTCAGTCATAGTCACTTATGGATTGGCACACAAATCTACATAGCCGCAAACAGTGGAGTATGCAATGACAAAGAGCATTAGACAAACTATATCCAAATACGCTCTATTAAAATCTATTTAAAAATATATATATATATATATTATATATATATGCAAGTTTTTTCCCTTAAGCTTCTTTTGTTTGTTAATGCATTACTTTGAATGTAATTTAGTATACATATAATTTCCACTTTTATACAGAAGTTTTATTAAAATATGTGAATCATAGTTTATAAACATTAGCTTAATATGTTGTTAAATTTAGAATAAACATTTTGCAGCAAGTAAATATTGTTTTGTACCTGATCTATTTCATATATCTTCACTTTATTTTAAAATATTTATATGAACTAAATCTTATAGAACTGGTACCATACCCATGTTAGTTCCTATGTTCAACCCAATGCTGTCACTGTATACATGGGCTATTAGGATCCCTATAATGGAAATGACATTTTCATTTAAAATATGATGGATGTATGGATACATAGGAATTGAACTGTTTTGCCAATCAATAAATAAAATTTCCTACAATATGAAAATAATGATTGTTTATTAGGGCTTATTGGAAACTGAAGTGTCCAAGTTAATGAGCAGGATGAAACAAAAACATTTCTTTAATTCTTTTTTGGCAGATCAGTTTATATTTTGCATTTATTATAACCTGCACTTCTTTGTCTGTTACTAGCTAACAAACAACATTACAATGAAATTTATATTTTACATTGGCTTACAAATATATGTTTAATTCTAATTTTTAATCCTTTGTTTGTTTCATGCCTCTGGATTAACAAATGTTCTACTTAAAATTTCCCCCAAGCTTTGTACTCCATTTTGAAATAAACAGAATCTGAAAATAAATAAAAACAAGTTTGAGAAAACAGTTGAAAAATCCGACAGACAAATCTATGAATGGAAGATTCACATCAAGTCATTTCTATTTTAGATCTACTCTGTTGGTTATCATTCTACTGAGCAGACATCAAAAAGGTTGTACATGTTGCAAGAATGTGGGTTCAAAACCAGAATAACCACAGATCAATCCTCATAAACATGGGGAGTATGTGCAAACTCTACACAGTCAGTGTTCATGCAGGAAACTGCAAGACATAAGCAACATTTCCGCCACTTTCAGATTTGTGACACAAGATTATATTCTAGAAAGGGACAGAACAATGTGGCATTGAGCCTCAGTTCAAATCACAGAATGGTCAGTGTGAGAGAGACATCTGCACTTTCTCCCTGTTTTTGTGGGTTTGTCCTCCTAATACTCAGAATACTTTCCAATAAGTTGACCTTGCATAAGTGAGGCTGTGTGTAGGTATACCCTGTGACAGACTGGCAAAAGTTGCTTCATGTCTTGCACCAGATTCCACCAGGGTGTACTCTTTCTCTCTGTGTCTCTGTAATGAGCTAAGTGGATTTTGAAATGGAGAAATCAGTGTTTGCAAATCCCATTAAGATTATTTATCAAGCAGAAAAAGTCAGACACCTTTTGAATCTGAAAGATCAGCACCATGGACAGAAACATGTCTTCCAAACTTCTCTATTGTTTAACAGTATTGCGCAATTACTTAGTTACTAATGGTTCATGTGTTTGCCAATGGAAACTTACCCACTAATTTAAATTACTTTTTTATTTTTATTTTTGCAGATATTCTGTGCATGCGGCGTTTCACTGATGCCATCCTAAACTGCACAAAACTGTTGTTTGTCATCTTTGTCCCGATTGAAGTGTGTGTTCTATTGGTTGTTAAGAAATGTTCATAAGTTTAACTTTCTCTGAATCTGTTAATTGTCTGTGCTAATTTGCCACATATTATAAGTACAGCATTGAAAATATCTGTAACCATTTGTCTTCTTTAATTTTACCATATAGTATATTAAACTTCTATTCTTTATGAAAACATTACATCACCAGTATGGTTTATCTTAGCAGTTCCCAGTATATCATTAAAATACATGTAACCATTCGTCTTCTTTATTTTATAATACAGTGTATTAAACGTATACATGAAAACATTAAATTACAAACTATGTCTATCTAAGCAGCCTCCTCCATTCCCTGCTTGGCCTTTGTTGATTTGTCTCATATGGTAATGGGAAATCTACACTACAAAGAACATTTGCAATTTTTATAGAGGAAGACCTTGTTGGGACAAGAACTACAAGCAGCTTTATATCATTCAGAAGAGAAGTGCTATTAGAAAGTAAACTGGTATAGTTGGAATGTTTCCATCACAACACATTTAAATACAAAATTGAAATTGAATTTAATTAAAATTGAATAAATTAGACATTATAAGGAATGCATTAAATATTATTCTAATCAAATTAACTTGAAAACATTGGGTCAATCTAATAGCTTGTTTCCTGTCTTGTGCCCTGTGTTGGCTGGGACTGGCTCCAGCAGACCCCCGTGACCCTGTAGTTAGGATATAGCGGGTTGGATAATTGATGGATGGATATATGCTACATATAAACTTCTCTATTTTTTGTCACTTATTCATTTTTTTCATCCAAAACTATGTTTGGTGTCCTGTCGTTTGTACATCCAGCAGTAAGTCATCATCATGCTAACTTCCCAACGTCCCTGGTACCTTCTTTCCATGTCCTTGATATCCTTATGGAATATTTCACCCTATTCTTTACTCACTCTAAGATTTTCAGGGAAAAATTAAAAATGCAAATACAAAAGGTGAACTTTAAGAGTCATATTGCAATCCAATGTCTTAAACTTAACTGATCAATTTTTCTCAATTTCCTTATAATTTGGGTATTTATTGTTACATAAAAACTTAGAAATTACTTCTTTACATGACAGCCAAACGTCTTGCTCATGACACCATGAAATTCTACATCAAAAATCAGTTTTCTATTATCAGGTCCATTTTTTCAATTTATCCTCAGACAACCCAGAAACTTTCAACACAACCACATAAAACAGCCTCCATCATTTGATTGGGCTTTGACAACTGTTTCATTAAACCAAGAGATGATAACAACATTTTATCTGGATCAGCCAGGCTAGGTCTAAGATCGTTTTGGCAAAAAGCTGTAGTTTTTTTTTCTAGCTTGGTCATATTTTCTGAGCCCAATGTAAATTCTTGGCTCTTATGTTCTACTTGTTTGTTAGAGAAATCTATAAGCAAGTGACACACCATCTATGGTCTAGTGACCCACGTCCTGCTTACAGAGGAATCCAAGCATTACGCACACTTGATTCTTGGAGAGTCGCATTCAGGGCAGGTGATGGAATGGTCCTTACAGATGATGCTGCTGTTTAAAGCTGATCCTCCAGCTAGGACGTTGGACATCTCTGGGTTCACAGATCTTGAAGATAATCTTTCGATTAGCTGTGAACCACCCAATCTTACTGAGATTGCACAGGTGGTGAACCACCTGAGGATAGGGAAGGCTGTTGGGATCTGTGGTATCCAGGGTGAACATCTCCAGGCTGATGGTAAGGCTGTCCTCCTGGATTTGCAAGAAAACCTTGCTTCCATTTGAGAGACAGGCATCATCCCAATTGACTGGAAAACAGAAAAGGGAAGGTGATCGCCTGGAATTTGTCAAAATCTACAGGGGAATAACACTGCTCTCTGTGCCGGATAAGGTCATTCTCAATAGGATCTGTGATCACTTGTTCACCTACCAGAGACCAAAGCAGTCTGGTTGTACATCTAAGAAGTCTAATATTGACTGCATCCTAGAACTGAGGGTTCTCATTGAGCACACATGTTTCTTTGAAGTCTTTGTTGGTTTTCGTAAAGTGTTCGACTCAGTTTATCAAGCTGCCCTGTGGGACATTCTGAGACTTTACGGGATACATTGGTACTGTGAGTGCTATGCAGAGTGGAGGCAGAACCTCTGTGTTTTTCCCAGTTGATTCTGGGGTTCATCGGGGGTGTGTCTTTGCTCCTGCTCTTTTAAATTCTTGCATGTACTGAGTGTTGTGGGGTCCAACAGCTGTGGGACATCTGTTGGTGAAGAAAGATTCAATGATCTTGACCAATGCTGCGGCGATCTTTGCAGAGTCAATGGAGGCTCTGATCGGGGCTCTTGAGAGACTGAGCGAGTAATCGGAGTGTCTAGGCTTTCGAGTGTGCTGGAAAAAAAAAACAAGATCCTAACCTTTAATGACCTCTTGGGCACAGCTATCAGCAGTGTGAATGTCTGCAGGGAGACTGTCGACCTCGTCGAGAGGTTTACTTTTCTCGACAGAGACATTCATGTCTCTGGTGACTCTTCCTATGAAGTCAGTAGATCATTTGGGAGAGCATGGAGGGTAATGAGGTCAGTGGAAAGGCGTGTGTGGCACTCCCCATATCTGTTGTAAAGGTTGAAGGCCCAAGTGTTTAGAGTCCTGGTGCTTCCTGTTTTGCTATATGGCTGCAATACATGGATGATATGCAGTGTGAGCTGAGACAAAAACTGGACTTCTTTGGTACTGTGTCTCTTCAGAGAATGTTTGAGTATCGCTGATTTGACTGTGTCAAACGAGCAATGCTTATGGAGTCCCAAATAAGGCACATTATCTGCATTGTGAGGGATCATCACTTATGGCACTATGGCCAAGTGGCACAATTCCCTGAAGGTGATCCAACTTGCAGGGTCCTCATTGTTGGGGGCAAGAATGGCTGGACTAGGCCAAAGGGACGCTGTGGCGGGTGGCTGGGGCTCTTGTCCAGCCGGGACACCTGGAGGATGGAAGGACTGGGAGAGAGACAATACCTACCCCGGGATATGAGGGGGCAGCTCCCATGGTCTGCATTGGGACCACTAGATTGGAGCTTGGAAGCTCAACCGTGTTGCGGTCTGTGGCCACCACCAGGGGGTGGCTGGAAAATTGTGGAGCCCTGGAAGGCAGCACTTCTACCACACTTGGAAGTGCTGCCAGAAGTATATCCAGGGACACCGGCAGTGATTCCGGGTGTCCAGGCAGCACTTCCACCACACCAGGAAGTGCTGCCGGATGATTGTCAGGTAGCACCTGAAGCGCTTCCAGGGGCAACATAAAAGGGGCTGCCTCACTTCATTCGGGGAGCCGGAGTCAGGAGGTGAAGGACAGAGCTTGCGAGGAGAGAAGTGGAGGCAGCAGAAGAATACAGAAAGAAAGAAAGAAAGAAAGAAAGAAAGAAAGGACTGAGCAGTGTTTGCTGGGGATTGTGCACTGTGTGCTATAAAGGAAAAAGAAATAAAAATGTGTGTTTTTGGGACTTATGAGTCTCAGTGTCTGTCTGTGCCAAGGCTCATTTTCCACAACGCCCACGTAACACCTGGCTGTGGCAGATACAGTAGATGGTAATTTCCGGAGGGTGGGATTGGACTGCGTGTCTGCTCGGGGGTTGCCAACTGGGATCCCAAGCTGTTTTGTTGTGTGGTGGGTGCGGTAATGCACTGTATCAGTGGATGTTCCCCAACCTGACCTGACCTAACCTTGTTCTACTTACAGAATAATATGGGGATTGTGTATGCCCTGACTGCTAACCCAGTAAGGTGCACAGAACATTCAGATCCTACAAACATACGGACCTAGAACACTCAGGCTCAACATCAAGTTTTTGGCTGAAGGTTTAAATAGAGACCTCTAGGTTAACTGATTACAGTTTAAATTATAAATAATTATGTAAAATATATTTTTTTTCTTTAGAGAAATGTGAAATACAAATAAATAAATACATAAATAAATTAATCCTGCAAATACAGGTAAATTCCTATTTAGTTTCTGAAATTCCCCCTCTCAAAATTGTATTTTTTGAGAACATCTTGTAAATAGACATTGCTATAGGCTACCAAACATCCCCTTGACATCCTCAAAATGACAATCCACTGTTTTGTATCCAAACCCTCCATATTTCACTCTCCCCAGTCCTGTGTCACCTCTTGTGTCTCTGGGTTTGTATATAGTGGTCTGTCAATGATGATTCCACTCAAAGAGGGTGGTGTGGCACTATTTACAACTTCGCCTAGGGCAGCAAAAATGCTCCAGCTTTTTCTGTATGTGTTTTAATTTCCTTTATGATGAATTACTCCTTTAAGGCTTCTTTTAGATGAGTCTAAAAATAGTCTCTATTCTGCATTGTAATGTCTGCCAAGTTTCTACATAATCTATTTACATCAGTGCACTAAACCAAGGATCCATTTATCTTAAAATTTACTGTATTTACTTTCTATTTCTGAATGCAATATGTTTTTATCTTACAATTGGGAGTCCATATGCTTTGCGGAATCTTTGGGAAGGCCTAATGCTCTTGCTAAATCATTATGTTCATTATTATTAAAAAAAGAAAGTTCATATTTAATTAATTATAGTGTGGAAACAATAAAAAACTGTATTTGATAGGTAAAAATGTGTTTTGTGAAAAAAATAGTACATCATGGAGAAAAATGGTTTTCATCTTTGAATTTAGTGCCCAAAGATATTTAAAAATCACATGTATACCTGTGTAAGTAGATTTTATTCCCAATATCTCGATGGGATCTCCCAGTAGATTAACAGTGGCGGCACTTGTAAAAAGTCAAAGTTATAGAACTTTCCACGATGCTAGAGGGCTGTCAGATTAGAGGGATAACAGGACTTACTGTCTCCTGTCAATAAAACACATGGTGACAGTGAAACCCTTGATGTTTAACATTTAATTAGTGTTGATGTAAATGAAATCATATGAGAGGATTATCCAACATATGTTCAGTTCAATAGACCATAACAGAGACCTTTTATGTTTAAGATGCTCTCTGCTGCTAATTATAATGGGCAGGTGACCTGGAGGTTGCTCACCTTTTCTATTGGAAGTTTGAAATTTTGACACTTTATGTCACTAAGTGGAAGTGAAGGAAAATGGCCCTTGTGGTTCCAATGACCAATCTGGATCTGAAATATCTTTATTAAGATGTTCTCTTCCAATCAAACATTAAACTGTCAGATGGATTGTGGTAGAAGCCAGAAAGAGAAAGAACTGTACATGAACAAGCAAGGAGAGGCCTTACTTAGGTAATTTTGGCTGGGCAAGTGGAGCAGACACCCAGCCAAGTAGGTACGACAAGGAAACAGATAAGCATAAACCCAAAATGACTACTACTTATTTTGTAACTTCCGTCTCCATTTACCTTGTACACTTTCATTTACACTATCAATTACTTTAGCAAAACACAGCTTTTGTTTTTATATACTTTTCTCTCCCTCACAATATATGAATTCAAGAATGGCTTGAATGTTCTCTCTGTCATTTACATCTTTAAAAAAGAAGTTGTTTTACATCACCTGTAATGACAAAACTTGCAATTGTTAATTGTCTGTTATACTTTGATAAACTGATTATTCTTTATAAAGCCTTACAGTCTATTTGTGCTAAATTAGGCGTAACTAGAATAAACCAGGTATTTAATCAATGTAATAAAAGTATTGAGTTCAGTTCTGTTCTATACTAAATTTTGAAGGATGCTTTATAAACAAGGGTTTAGAAATCCTTCTACATCTGCCCAGGCTAACATATAATTAAGTATCCATTGCATCAAGCCTTTTTAAAGTAGTTGTAAGAGCCAATTTTAGAAAGTTAATGCTTAAAGTTAAATTCATATAGTGTTTGCAGCTGCGAGTCATACCTAGCCAAGGAGATGGCTCTCATGCTGTGAAGAATGCACTTGGATGGGTGGTCAGTGGGCCATACAAGGAGATAAATGACCTCACAAAGCAAAGTGGTAAGCTGCCCGAACATTCAGCCAATCGTGTGTCAATAACAGAAATTGAGGATATGTTGCTACAACAGTATAACACAGATTTTCCAAATTGCAGCTGTGAAGAAAAAGAGGAAATGTCACAGGAGGACATCAAGTTCATGTGCATAGGCCTCAGAATCTGCAAGACTGGTAGGTGGCCACTATTGAATAAATTTGCCTTTGAAGAATGAAATACTTAAAATACCGAAGAATCGCAGGTTTCCCCAAACACTAAAAAGCCTTCATGAAAGACATTATTGAGAAGGGTTACGCTATCAAAGTACCCAAAGAAAGCCTGAATTGCAATGAAGGCAGGTTGTGGCACATCCCAGATCATGGTATGTAACATCCCAAGGAAAATAAGATTAGAGTGGTCTTTGATTGCAAAGCCACCTACCAGGGGACTTCACTTAAAGGAACAACTGTTAAAAGTTCCTGATCTAACTAACACTCTCATTGCCATCCTTACAAGATTCAGAAAGAAGCCAGTAGCATTAATAGTAGACATTTAATCAATGTTCTACCAAGTTAAAGTCCCAGATAAAGACACTGATCTCTTTCACTTTTTGTGGTGGCCTGAAGGAAATCTAAGTAAAGACCTGGAAGAATTTAAAATCACAGTACATCTTTACTCAGTTGTGCTTCTTGTGTTTTGTGTAGAATAGCTGACGATGCCAGACTTAAATTTCCTGAGGAAGCCATTAACACTATACTCAATAATTTCTATGTAAATGACTGCTTAAAGTTGTTGGCAACAGAAGAACAAGCAATAAAGCTTGCAAAGGACCTTCAAACTCTATGCCTCAGAGGTGGATTCCACCCGACCAAATGGGTGTGTAACAACAGAGAAGTTAAATTGTCTATTCCTGAAGAACACATAGCTCTTGAACAAAAGGAGTTAGACTTGAGCCACAGTCTGCTTCCCACAGAATGTCCCCTGGGTGTCCAGTGGTGCACAGAAACAGAGAGTTTCAAATTTTATATACAGTTACACAACAAGCCAGCTACAAGGTATGGTATTCTGTCTGGTTTTAGCTCAATTTATGACCCCCTTGGCTTCTTAGCACCTGCCATACTGCTGGCAAAGTTTATCTTGAGAGACTTGTACAAAGATAAATGTGGGTGGTATGAAGAAGTAGAAGTCAAACACATAGATAGATAGATAGATAGATAGATAGATAGATAGATAGATAGATAGATAGATAGATAGATAGATAGATAGATAGATAGATAGATAGATAGATAGATAGAAGAAATGGACGGATGACTTACAGTTACTAGCAGACTACTATGTGAACAGATGCTTCAAGCCTGCACAGTAAACCATAAATTCAGCACAGATACACCATTTTGCAGATGCCAGTGAAGTTGGGTATGGCACTGTCACATACCTTCTATCGATTAATGAAGAAGGCAAAAAACATTGTACATTCCTGACGGCCAAGTCAAGAGTTGAACCATTGAAGCATTGGAGCTGACAGCAGACATTGTGACAGTCAAAGTGGACAAAATACTAAAAGGTGAGCTTCAAATACTTCTACAAGAATCCACATTTTGGACTGACAGCACCACAATGCTAAAATACATTTCAAATGAAAGCACTAGATTCTAGCCCTTCTGCCAACAGAATCTCAGTGATCAGAGATCACTCACAACCCTCATAATGGAGGTATGTCACATCTGTCCTTAATTCGGCTGATCAGGTATCCAGAAGGGCTAAGCATAGAAAGCTTTCTCAAAAGCACCACATGGTCACAAGGTCCAAGTTTCTTTTTGAAGCCTGAACATGAGTGGCCAAAAAGACCAGATCAACTGAACAATTCACTTTCTGAAGATGATCCAGAGATTAAAATCTATGCTGTTAACATGGCATGAATAGAGGAGCCCATCAATACATTAATCATATACTTTTCAGAATGGCTACACTTGAAGAAAACATTGGCTTGGCTCCTCAGGTTTAAAGACATACTGCTGCATTTTAAAAATGAAAGAAAAACATTTCAACTAGAAGTCAGTCCATCTGGGAGTAAACCAGAAGAAAAAGAAACACTTATCACATAGCACATGAAAAAGTATAAACTGACTTTAAAACCAAGCCCAATTTCTTCAGAAGACTTGGCTAAAGCAAAAATAGAGCTTATATGCCTTAGTCAACTGCAAAAATTTCCAGAAGAATTAAAGGCTTTGAAGAAAAAGAACAGTCAACATTTTAAACTTAACCCAGTCCATACAAGATGGAATAATGAGAGTTGGAGGAAGACTCAGCAAAGCTGCTATGCCAGATGAAGCTTAATATCCTGTAATTCTTCACAAGCATTTACATATTGCCTCTTTCATAGTGCAGCACATTCATTAAAGCAATTGGACATTGTGGGTGCTTTGTATATGCTTGCACAGTTATGCCAGAAATATCAGATATCTGAAGCAAACTCGATTTATCGGAAGATCGCCTAGTACCAGATCAACTGCCTTTCTCCAATGTTGGTCCCTTTCAAGTTAAAAGTGGACAAAGTCTGGTCAAGAGGTAAGGAGTAATAGCAGTAGTTGAATATTGTTTCATCAATCAAATTAAATACTATTTACTGTACATAACATGTGCGAAAAGCAGTCTGTACTTATATGAGGGCTGATTGAAAAGTAATCAGATTGTTCCTGATTCTGTCTCATGGAGGCAGACATGGGAATGTGTGCAGGAGTTTATGAATTACATACATCAACGTGTGTGAACTTGCAGTTGGACCACCATATTCGGTTGCAAGAAAACTGCTCAAATGTCAGAGAGGATTCCTGATTTCTTAACCTTGATTATGATGTGTGAGCCTTCTGTATTCTTGAAACACTTCAATAGCATTGGCAATGTTGACATCCATAACTACAGTGGATGGCTTCCCCCAAATGCACTTTGTCATTCACTCACATGTTTTTGACTTTAAAGTGCTTTCACCACTGAAATGCAGCAGCGTGGCTAATTGTTTCATCACTGTCTTCTTGTCATAACATTTCAAATGTTTCATTACTGCTCTTCCCAAGCTTAATTCAAAATTCAATCAAACACCTCTGTCATATTCTCACAGGAATGTCTTCTTCATCTGCCACGATATTATGAACAAGGTGCTTCCACTCACTGTGACAGAATGCTGAAGAATATGGCTGTCAAACTGCAGGTTCTTTCTGAAACACCTGCACAGCATTCCCATGTCTACTTCCCTGAAAGTGAAACGGGGACAGTCTTGTTACTTTTCAATCAGCCTTCATAAATAAGAAGGAGGAAATAATCTATTTTTACTAAAATCCCAGAAAGGTCACAGATGACTATCCAAATGCTAGAGAAACTCTGCCTTCCTGGAAGATGGCAACTAAAGAGGATTCCCAGCAGGAAATATGAAGGATTAGCTCTTTACTTCACTGGACAGGCAGCCAATAAGTACAGTACCCCTAAAGTACAAATAGCAGCTAATGACAAAAAGTGACATATAAACAATATAAGGAATCGTATAATTTACAGGTGGCACCATTAAAGGGACTTTAGAGATATTTCATAAATGCAGGTGGATGTTGTCAGTATACAGACAGAGACTAATTGGGTTATACAGTATAATGAAATTTTGTACAAGGCAAGTACTGTAAGTCCACGGTGCAGAATCTCAACAAGTGGCTCAAGTGACACATCTAAAGGAGGAAAGGGGAAAGCAGAGAGCACTGCCAGCATAATTTCATGAGGTTAATGGCATAGGAGATTATGAAATCAGTCACAAGCACTGTACTATAAGTGAAATATAACATTTTTACCAATCTCGAAAATTCTGCACAAACGTCCTGCTTGTCTTGAATATGCCAAAGGAATGAACAGCTCATTGAAACAAATGCATTTTTAACCTCCAGTGAGGAACACACCACAGGATATCAAAAAGAAGGCTTTGTGTTAGTGACATGTTTTAAAACTTTGAATACTGTTTGTGTTATAATTCTTAGTTTTTTGTGGTTAACAATAATTTTTGTCCATTGTTTTCTATCTTTAATTATGTTGTTGATATATTGTCATGTCTTTTTGGGGATGTCTTTCAGATGCCAGTTTTAGGTTCTAATTCCTTTGAAGTTCTCCTTTGTGTATAGAAACGCTGCCTTTTGCTGGTCATGTGGGAATGCCATATGATATTGAGGTTGAGTAGTGTACATGATTGCATCACACCATCATTATAAAAAAAAAAACATTGCATGAACGTTACCTAGTATGTTTCAACCAGGGTTCCATCTTGTATACGGCTTTTTAAAGTATGTTTCGTTTATACTTTATGTGCAAGCTAGGGGGTGGGACCATCTGATGCTACAGGTAAGGGATCACCTTCAGGGTTTTTTAAGAAGTAGCTGCGGATGAAATGGCAGCTTCATCTTAGATGTTCATCTGGTCTTGTGTATTGTGCTTTTCATTTTAATTTTTGGAATTTCTGATTTTGACCACTGCTCTTAGTATAAGAGGCTGTTCCTGATTTCTCACTGTTGGGCATTGCTCACTGAAGGTTTATCTTTTTGGAAAACCTCTTTTGTTTTCTTCTTTATGCCTGCCTAAGTTTATTTGTGATCATTTTTTAATTCTATTGAATCTTCTTAATACATTTTTAAAAATTCAATTATCTTGCCTTGATTTTATTGGTCAAGAGGTTTTTTATGTTTTTAACTTTCCCTCTAATTTTACGACTTAAAATCTGGTTTGCCCCATTTTTGAGCCTGTGCAAGTCATATACCTGCCTGATGAGCAGATGCCAGGGTGTCTGCGTGGTGAGGCCTACTTGTTAAATCTGACCTGAGGTTAACAGGAGGGTTGGCAGGTGTTTCTTGAGGTCTGCACAGTTCTTTTTGATATTTTTGAAAAGTAGGATAACAACATACATCCAAGATCCAAACCCCAACATACACATTTTTGAACTAACTAGTTATTTAGAGAAATAATTTTTAGGTAGCAAGGGTTCTTTTTGCTCTGACTCTTGTTTTTTTGTCTTGCATTTTGGGTTTAGTCTTAGTGTTATTTGTCTTCATGGTTTTAAGCTTGGTCTTTTTGAAGAATCTTCTTTATTTTGAACCGTTATTTGCCATCATCTTTTGTCACAGTTTTCTTTATTATTTAATATATAATTGTTTTCTTCCATCACAACAATCTGGGGCTAGACAGGAATGAATGACTGCAGTTTGATGTGTGTGATCTAATATATGTATCGATGAAGACCACAGACTAAGGCTTTAGTCAACAGTTTTTATTAAAAATTCAGTAAAAGAACTGGTCTAAAATTTTCACATAGGGAATTTATCACACTTCATTGTATTGACTCTAAAGCTAAAATCGTGTGAGTGAATGATAAATTTAGTATTTGAAAGAAAGAAAGGAAGAATTGTTTCTAAAACAATGATCTTAGTGTGGGCAGAATACCTTTGATACAATGGATTCTCCCCTTTTTTATGAATACCAGTGCATCTTTCTATAGTCCATTGTAGTACCATGGTTCAAACAGGAACTTTCTGACAACCTTTAAGAAAAATCTGGATGAGATATTGTGACAGCTTAGCTGTTAGCTAAACAAAAGAGCTTTATGTACTGAATGGCCTCATTTCATTTGTCATATATCTTATATTTCCTATGTTTCTAATGTAAATTATTTTAATTTGTATTTGAAAGTTGGCATACTGTTTGCCCATTGGACATTAATAATTGCACCCAGTTTGGGAAAAAATGGTGGAATATAATTCATTATGAAGGAAGTGTAAGAATATAAATGAACTGGAATAAACACCAAATGCCATAACAGCTCTTCTTTGAAGTCATCATTGGTTCTGTGGTCAAAGAGATGTTAACAACTTTTCCAACCTGCTCTCTTTCTTTTGTTCTTAACTTGTACAGCCTTGAAGATTTTCCTGTTGTGCATGTGTGACAATAGTCAGTAATATTTGTTTAATATTGTTTATTATTTAGTGAGCCTGCAGGTGTGGTTTGTGAATTTTTATAACAATACTTTTATTATCTGAAAGAAGGGATTAATGAAGAAGGTTTTTTTTTTAATACATAGGACCATCCATCCATTATCCAACCCACTATATCCTAACTACAGGGTCAATGCCAGCCAACACAGGAAACAAACCCTGGGCAGGGCACACACCAAGGACAATTTAGAATCACCAATGCACATAACCTGCATGTCTTTGGACTGCGGGAGGAAACCCCCTCCATGCAGGGGGGACCCGGGAAGCGAACCCGGGTCTCCTAGCTGTGATGCAGCAGTGCTACCCACTGTGCCACCGTGCCACCCATATGTAGGACCAGTGATTGGTAAATACACAGATAATTTGCAGAATTGGGATTTGTGGAAGGCAGAAAAGAATGAGTATTCTCTGGTTAAATGACTGATTTGCAAAAATCATGGCCTTCATAGAATTTACACAAAGTAAACATTTGGATGAGTTGTATTATGCATGAGTAGGCTTACAAGTATAAATTAAAATGTCTTTTTTTTTTATTATTACTCCAGGACTAAACTTCAACATCTACTGTAGAGGTAGATTTCACATATATACCAACCAATCTTAATATCCGTGCTTCATTCTTCATTTTAATTGACCTGTTTAGTTATCACAACTATAAATATTTGTAGGAAATTCATGAATATTTGTATTATTTGCCATAATTTCAAATGCATTTTTCTTTTTCTGTATTCTTTTTAGTGTAATCTTTTTGGTTGAATCTGATTCAGTGACTCCAAATACTGTTCATTACCAATAGGTAATGCAGGCAGATGGTATATCACTGAAAAACAAATGTGTTGATTCACACTTAACATTTTCAATCTGAACCAATATAATTCTTTTTAGCTTATTGATCCCACAATTTTTAAGTTGAGGCAAGTCATTTAGAGTGATTGGGTGCAATTCACTTGTTTTTTTTTTTTTACTGAAATAAATCTATTTTTTAAGTTGTTCTTCTTTTTTGCCAGTTGGAAAGCCATCAAACTGGAAAGTTCGACAGAAAGAATATACAAACAGCCCCTCAAACACGGAACATGAACAACCTAAAATATTAAGCCAAATGAAATACGATCTTTACGTTTATTCCCTCCACCATAACTTAATTTGGTACAAACAAGTTTTTTACTTTGATTGAGATCTGAAACCAAATATTTCAAGCTGCAACACTAAATGACTAATCTTAAGTTGCTTGAAAGAGAAAATTTACGTTGAATGAACAACATCAATGTTACATTTTTTTCAGTGAGAGGGTATCAATTACTACACTTGTCTGCTCTTTAAAAAAAGTTTCTTACAAATTAACAGACAAGCGAACAGCACTGAAGTAATTGCTTCCATTTAGCATTCAGTGTTGTCAGAATTTTTATATGGTCAATTAAAAAGAAAATGGTAAAAAAAAAATATGAATTTAAAGTTTTGGAAAAATATATTTCAGAATTACTTAAAAATAAGATTTATGAACTGCTTATTAAGTTAGTTGAAATAAAAACCCAGGGGTTCCGGGGTTCCTCCTTAATCCCGGTCATTAAACCTTTATTTCAGGCATCACACATTTTTACAATAAAATCTTAAATGAATACTGTTATTTGACAAGATACCATTATGTAGAGATACAACATCATACGTTCTTTGTAAAGGTATACCATGTCAGTCTCATTTGAACTATGAGCCCTCATCTCCTCTTATATTTTTATAATAATACATATTGGCTGATAAGAGACTGGAATCACAATTTCCTGTCATCTGAAACAATCACTTTTTAAAATTTTATTTTCCAAAACAATGCCACATTACAGTGGCATTCAACAGATTGAACATATTGTATAATAACATGCAGATACAACCGTTTACTTCAAATTAACAGTCAAATTGTAATATGGTAATGTTACTAATTAAAATGAATTCATACTAAATGTTCTCAGAAATATATTTTTCAGTTTTTATCATCATTAGTTTATCAAAATCACCTTGTTATTACATTTATTTATTTTTCATATAATACACTGAGTGATCTGGTCATTCATTTATACATTCCGGAATTCATTAATACAGTATAAAAAATCCTTTCAGGTATCTAGCACATGAGCATTAGAGAAAACAAAATGAGAAACCTTGCTGGTGAGAATCACTTCTTTCACAATTCAATCCCCAAATCCACCCACTTTTGAATTTCCGTCTCCTGCTTATGGTAATGATAACCCGTACGTGTTACCGAAACGTTCGTCACAAGGTAGGAAACAAAATAAAAAAAATAAAGCTAAACAAAATCAAGAAAAAAATAATTCATCGTGAAGTGCACTCACACTACATTTTAGGCATATAAATTTGAGTCACAAGTTAACTTCTGTATAGGTTAACAATGTGGGACAAAAAAACCGCAGTATTCTAAGAAGTACCCCATGAAGATAACAGGAAGAACGGGGAAACGCCAGGGTTATAAAGTTCCTGTAAAACAATGTCATTTGTTACATGTTATTACGTATTCGTCACTGTTCTAAACAATATGAATTCCACTTGCGTTACATTTAACTTGACCATCAGCATAGGGGGCACGAACTCATACAGCTGAACAAACAGCCCAAACGTAAGGTGCAGGTTTCCATAAAGCTTACGGTAAGAGCTCTACAATACTACATAAGCACTTCTCTCGAGATTCGCGGCAAGCTCTTTCCCCACCGTCCAGTAGTCCAGAAAGCAGGGGGCTGACCAGGTGTAAAGAAACCAATTCTGTTCAAAGCAGTGACGACATGCAGTGCGAGACACGCGCGAACGAGTAATCCCATACCATTAAATTAGGTTATGGAGTTGAGGGTCCTGGAAAGGCCTGAGCCACAGCTGGAGTCAATATAGAAAGTGACCCATTACAATGTACAAAATGCATATGTGCCATTATTTAAAAAAATATTCAAAAATGTTCAGATTTACTCGGATTGCATACTTAAGGAGGTTCTGTCAATCCATTTAGTTTGTACATCCAATTCAGCATACGGACAGAATAAATCAAATAAAGAAATATTGTATGACAGTTAAAGGAAAATATATTTAAAATACAGTAAAGCTACTTGGCTTTTGTAATTATTAAAATTTGAGGTAGGGATCTACATGGTAATCGGAATGTTGCCAGTTGAAATCCCGTAAACGCCTAAAGTGACTCTACTCCGTTGGGCCCCTGAGCAAGGCCATTAACCTGCAAATTGCTTCGTCCTGGGTATGACGTTAATCTGCATCCAGCCCTGCATGTAGGCCCTCCAACCTGCAGGGGGAAAACCTTGGGGTTGGTGGCAGAATTGGCACTCCAGCCACCACAAAAAAAACCTCACACTGTTCCACTCTATCTGAACTAGTGTGGTGCTGAGTTGTCACCCGTTGCATGGCTGCACTCGGGTCCTAATTCCATCTCCCTAATGTGGGGTCCTGTGTTGGTTTGTCATGTGGCGGCAATGCGGTGTATCAGCGCGTGCTCCTAATACATTTAGAATAGCCGAACTGCCGTACGGTGACAAGAAATCAGAAATAGCAATTATTCAAAGCCAGTTAACTACCCGAAAATCCCGGCTTTTATAAAATGTTAATTAACTAAGGAATTCGTTTCAACCGTTGAACATCCCGAAAAAATATACAAGGGACGCTCAAAAAGTTTCTGCACTTTTTAAACTCTGTTTATTAAGAATTTCTAAAACAAATTACAACACTTTTCTACATAATCACCTTCGTTTGCGGTGCAATTTTCCCAACGTCTTACCAACTTTTTAATGCCCAATTACTACTCCTCACGCCTTCACCGTTTTCAACGAAACTATAAAAGTGCGGAAACTTTTTGAACGTCCCACGTAGATGATTTGCAGCAGCTCTCTTTAAGTCTTCGCATCCATTTTTTTAGGCTGTTCAAGTTAGAGCAGAGAGTAATATGAAAGGTCTGATCAGCAAACCTGTTCTATAGGAGAAGAGCAAAAAGGCACATGAAAAGAACAAGTGAGGAGTGCTGAGACGAGCCAGACAGCTCCGTGGCCTCGCATTTCCGGCATGAGTCACTGAGTAGCGGCTTTACAAATATTTTGAACAGTGTTGATAACAAATGGCATTTTTTTCAAAGCAAATCAACATGACATCTACGAGAATAGCCCGAAAGATCTTGCTGTTGGCAGCACTGATTCAAGGTGAGATAATTGTTATTTTATTTCACTGTTGGAAAAATGTTTCAACCTTTTCTTTAAAATGTCAGTTTCTCTCTTCGGAAAGCAGAGTTGGTCAGTCCTATTAAAAAAGCTTAAATAATATTAAGTAAATAAACACAATATAATTCCTAAAATATATTCATGATAGTAGTATTTGTTAGGCACAAAATGTCTTTTTCCATGATAACGTTCACGAAACAGTTATATTTTTGTTACTGTTCGAAACAGATCCATACGAATCAATCCTAATCACAGAGTAGTAACGATCTGTTTTGGCGGCCTAGAAGTAACCAATTTAAACACCGATTATACCATTTCAATCATTTTATTTTATTTTAAACAAGAATCCAATTCGTGGAGAATACCCTGAAACGCGTGAATAGCTCTATGTTGAGCAGAACTTCAGAAACCAAATGACAAGCCTGTGTCGCGATTAATGCTAACTCGCTTCATAAAGGCTTAACACTGCCGATTGAACTCGCTGCCAATTCTATTATAGGTTTTTGATCTGTCCATAGTTGCAATATATTAAATGTCTAAATATGATGGACGTTTAAAACATTTCCGTAGTTTTATATTTTCGTTGAAAACGGTGAATGCGGGAGGAGTAGTAATTGGACATTAAAAAGTTGGTATGACGCTAGGAAAATTGCACCGCAAACGAAGGTGACTATGTAGAAAAGTGATGTAATTTGTTTTTGAAATTCTTAATGAATAGAGTTTTAAAAGTGCGGAAACATTTTGAACGTCCCTCGTGTTATTGATCAAATCACGTTTCTTTTAGTCCACTAATCAGTGGTCAATAACTTTAAATTGTTACAGCAAACATTTGTAACAGATCATTTCTTTAAGAAAACGATACCATCTCTTCTTTTTTAAAATGGCTTTTCAATTAGGTTGAGTACTAACGGCTCCACCAGAGTGCACATACAAGCAAAAAAAAAAAGGATAGGTAAACGGTATGGTGAAAACATAAACTCAAGTGAAAAAAAACTGTTTGATATGAATTCAATGGAACTCTAAAATACAAGGATAGGTGAATGCACTTAAAGGGATATGTAATCAGTGCTTTTCAAACTGATATCCTGTGTGTCTGAAACAATAATCACCACTGATGTGTCTAAAATAAATAAATGTTGTGACATAATATGCTCAGATACATAAATGGTATTAAGTTAAATCATAGCTAGTCTTCCACTGTCTGACCCGTTTATTCTCATGGATTCAAGATGTACAAGATTATGACATATTATAAAATATACCTCAAACCTATTTAATCCTGTACCTGGTCACGGGGTCTGGAGCCTGTCCCAAAAGCAGCTTTGGACGATGTCCAGTCACATCTTAGTGCATCTCGTTAACTTTGACGTTAACAATTTGGAAACGCCAGTCAACTTAACACACAAGACTTTGGAATGTGGAAGGAAAACCATACACGCACAAACTTAGTAAATAAAGAATAAGGAAAGCAGACACGATATGTACATTATATAATTAAACTATACATTCTGATGGAAGTTGAATGTGGAAGTAAATCCAGAATACCTGAAACAAAACGTACACGCGGGGAAAAATGTACACGCCGTTGACTGACAGCGCCCAGGCTGCTACTGTACGCACTTAGAATTTTAGAATGTTTCAATAGCGTATATTTCACTTGGTCTTCAGCCTCTGGTGGTGTATACGTTTTATAAATTAACCAACAAGTTATTTTAGAACATACTAAGCATTTAGAAGAATGATATTTTTAAAGTGTGTTCGAATTTCACGGCAATTACGTTTGGTTGTTTATGGTGCTCTGGATTTGCAACAGGTGTGGGTCCCGCTTGAACGCTTAAGTATCCTTTTCCAGTTCTCATCATGACTCTCTGTAAAACTTTTTAATATTAGATTACTGATAAAGTATTACAGTATTTGCTCTTTTGCAGCTGTTCTGGCGAAACTACACGTGTCTCAAGACAGGGACGTTCGCGCAGACGATGGAGACGACGCGATTTTGCGGTGCTACTTCACCTGCCAGCAGCCTGTGACTCTCGGCTCATTCAAGTGGTACAAGGACAGAGTCGGGGGCCGAGAAGTCTCCGAGAAAAGCTACCCTAATCGACTCAGCAGAACAGGCACGCAGACATTTCTGAATAAGAAGGACGCTTCAATCACCATACGCCGTGTTTCTTTTCAAGACGCCGGGGTCTACTTCTGTGAAGTCGATTTAGCAGGAGTAGGAAAAGCCAACGGCAGTGGAACGGAGCTGAAAATTAATAAAGGTTCGTGAAAGAACATCGTCAATCACTAACAGATATGTAAATGTATTTGTTTGCATAATGTGCTTTTTTCTTAAATAACCCGTTTTTTATATGTAGGCGGTTAATTGGCGCTGTACCTGCTGTTTCAGGGATATGATTTGGTTATTATAATCCTCCCAATCTAAAAAATTGGGTCTCGGGGCAGCTGGAGCCGATTCAAGCAATCATTGGGCGAAAGACATGAACAATACCTCTGAACAGGGCGCTATCTCATCGCAGGGCAAACAACAAACAGATTTAGCGATGCCAGCTCACCCAACCTGTATGTCTTTGGACTGTCGGAGGAAACTAACAGCACGTGGAGGAAACTCAAACGCAAGCGTGGGTAGAGCAGGCAAACTCCACGCAGGTTGCACAAGGGCCCCGATCCCAGTCTTCTTGTTTCGAGCCATAAGCGCTACAACCTGGCCAAAGTGCTGCCAATATATAAGCCTGAACTATAAACTGACGTAGTTAATGGATGGATGGACTTCGAAATGTATCAGTGATCATATATTGAAAGAGTGCTATTTAAATGTAAATTAGGGTTTAATAAAGCTGGAAGCTCATTTTAAATGAGGTGGCATAGTGATGATGGGGCATTTTATTGAACTTGGGTTCGGATCCCGTCCAACGTAGTGGTAGTCAAGTGTATTCCCTAAACAGTATGTATGTAAATTGAGTGAAATGAGTTTATGCAACTAACCTAAGGAGTTGCGTACCCTGCAGTGTGGTGATTCCTTTTTCTGCATGTCGCCTGGCTTGGCCTTGTCTCCGCGGAACTCTTTTACAAGTTAAGCGGTTTCAGAAAAGAAAAGAATGATTTACCGGTTCAGTTTTGATGAATTCTTGTATTATATATGGTGTTTATAAAGCAAACATTGTTTAAATGATAGGTTGACACGATTTCTTTAGCGAAGTCTAAATGTTTGTGCGCGCTTTTTGTGGGTGTACATTTTTCTACCCTCAAAATAAAAAATGTGCAGGTTTGGTTATTTGGCTACGTGTCTTCTTAGATTGGCTGGCGGATCGTTTAGGAATCTTTAGTAAACCAGACGCCAGTGCTGAACTGGAGAAATGAGCGTGAAAAATAAAAGAAAATAATTTAAACGTTAATTGCAAACGCCCACACCAGACACGTTTTACTTTATTTTTTCATCTAAAAATTGTTTGCATAATCAATCGATCTACAGTACAGTTTTAAACATTTGCAGCATTTCCTGCATAATTATTTAAATTCCAGGCGTGCGATCCTGGTTGGGTAAATGGTTCGGATGTGACCCAATGAGACGGGAGCTCAAAGGCAGTGTTAAAAATTTGGATATTGATTGAGTATATTTTGAAAAAGTTGGATCAAAATAAATGTGTGCAATGCACAATTGTAAGATGAGTTATACAATGTTTCACACGGATATTAAGGAATGAATATTATCGATTACTATATTTCATTCATTATGTATTTTTAATTGAAAGGTCCCATTCTTTACACTGCCTCATATTTTCACTTTACTGAAGAAACTGATAAAATAGGGAGATTTGACTTCACAGCACACATATTTTGAGCAAAAACCTCCAACTTGAAATATATGTACTGATAAATAGCAATATATTTGGAGCATAGCACAACAAAGGATGAAATCATATTGTTAGTATAATAAACTATAAAAGACAAAGTACAAAACATATTGCACATAAGCTGTGTGGGGTTTCAGAATAGTGGGAGTATAAATGCGTTTGTGTTTAAGAGAAAGAATTTTACTTTAAAGAGTATTCTGTAGAGTGTTAAATTCTGTGTTGAAGCACCAGATTTCTGCTTAGTTTAGGGCAGTGGTGGCGAACCTATGGCACGCGTGCCAAAGGGGGCACTCAGAGCCCTCTCAGTGGGCACGCGCCGTCGCCCGAGCACAGAGTTCGTTACTATAAAGCCAGAGGAATGCGGGGCCGGGCTGCTCCCCTCACCGCTCCCCTCTTCACGCGCGCCGGAGGACTTTTCTCACATCACCCGCCCCTCTGCCCAGCAGCCCAATGGGAGCGCTTCCTTCCTCTCCTGTCTGGGGTAAGGCGGGCGGCACACATGCTGCTTGAGGGTGCGGCACGGACTGCAGCCTTTTGAGTCTGTGATTCCCGTGGTGGGGTTGGAGGGATGTGGTATAGTGGGTCCACAGCTCAAAATTGAAAAGGCCAGTTTTAACAGATAATTGCCGCACTCGCGCTTAAAGGGGTTATGGTAGAGTGGCGGAGCGGTTTCCGGGAGCTTTGTGATGCAGGTAGTCCTCGCTTAAGCGCACAGGTAAGAAGTCGTCCACATCTGCAATTATTGCCGGAGTTGCTAATCGCCACACCTGATCCACGACCCCGTAATATATAATGGAAGCTTTGGGGCGGAGCTTAATAGGGAAGACCTGCGTGAAACACTTGAGAGGATCGAAGGGATGACAAAGGACAGCACAGTTAGTTATGAAAATGAAATCCTTAAAGTGTGGAATTCTCTGCCAAATAATCTTAAGTCAATGAAGGCACTTGAGATTGCTTTCCTTACTTTGTTTGGAACAGCTTATGCTTGTGCAGCTGTTTTCAGCTTTGAATTAAATCAAATCTGACACCAGAAACAGACTAACAGATGACCTGAGTGCTGCATGTGTTGCTCTCAAACTTACAAAGTATGAGCCAAGGTTAGACAAATTATCAGCATGCATACAACAGCAAAAAGCACATTAATTGTTCAAAAGCATACCGAATGCAAACTTTTACCTTTCAACAAAAAGTTGTTTGTATCATTGAAAGCTCTGTTATTATGTTTTTCTTTTAAGACAAAAGATGTTAATGTATGAGTTGCTTTTTAAACTAAAAGCTCAGTAGATAGATAGACAGAGCTTCAGTATTGGCAGTTCAGTCCAATTTATCATCCAGCTGCACTCCCAGGTATTTATAGGTCTGTACCCTCTGCACACACTCACCTCTGATGATCACGGCGTCCATGAGGAGCCTGGGCCTCCTAAAATCCACCACCAGCTCCTTGGTTATGATGGTGTTCAGTTTTAGGTGGTATTCAGGTTAAATTGCCAGGTTGGCACTTTGCGATAAATAAGTGGGTTTTGGATTGCAGTTTGGGCACTTGGTTTCAAAATGGTTCGCTATCACTGGTTTAGGGTAATCAATGGTGACTGGTGAATTGAGGGAAGTATGCAGAGAGTAGGTAGGGTAGGATTAAAAAACAACATGTTTTAATTTGCTTTACTCCTGCCATATTCTGTTTATACATTCTGCAGCTTTTCTATGTAGCAAATAACAAATTGTTTAATACTTTTCATTTGGATACTAAAATTAAATCTGAACAGATCTTTAAATTGTTGTGTAATGGTAATTCCTGTACTCCTAACATATATATGTAGTCAGGCACTCCCAACATCTTCAGATACATAATACCTGACATCACAAAGGCACCTCAAAAATATCAAATAATTTATTATCATTGCTGAGTGAAGCTTGGATGTACAGTATGAGGAAAGGAAAAGGTCAGATGGATGAGATGAACATTTAGTAAAGAAGTATTGAAAGGTACTGGAATCAGAGGGTGACTGAGACGTGTTCCTGTCTGCAAGACAAAGCAGGTATTTGTTGTAATATTAAAGTGATACCAGAAGCTACTCTGTTAAAGAATCATACCAAGGGAATTACATATATAAAAAAATAAATGATTGTGTACAATTCAAAAATCCATGTTTAACTGTAAACAGTACATATATTACTCCCAAAAAGAGCAATTTTTCAAGTAAATGCAACCTAGGACTTTATTTTTTAGTAGTTGAATGCAAACTTACTTGCACCTAATGCAGTTGGGGTAGTCAGTGCCTCACATATGTATATACCAGGAATAATCCATTAGAAGATACAGAGGAGTTATATTATAAATGTGGCAACATGCTGTATCAGCACACATGCTCCTAACCTCACTCGCTCACTCATGCATGCTATTGTCATATTGGCTGTCTGACTGGTGAAAGCTTTTGTTTTTCTTAGGTGCCATTAATATTATATATTTTGTATTGATAAAGACTATTACATTTATTTATTTGACTTTGCCTTTATCCATGGTGATTTAAAACATTTCAGATACAATTAGTTACATTTTTATGCTTTTTTCCCAATTTCAGCACATCAGGTGAAGCAACTTGCTCATGGTCACAAAGCAACACTTGAACCCAGAACTTCAGGGATTGAAGTCCAACACTTTAACAACTACAATACACAGCCTTACAAATGTTAGAGTAAATACTTTATACATTTTAAGTTTAGGGTGTTTATGGTGTTGCACATGTCAACAGTTCATGTATTGTTGTGTATTTTTGATGTATATCTGAAGTGAAACATTATTTGGGTATACAGTACTTTATAGTTATAATATTTATGGAACTTTGTAAATTGTCTCCATTTCCATCTTAGCGTGGTAGCAGGGGAGCATTATATTTTATCTGTTGCTATGCACTCCTAAATAAGTTGCTTATGGAAATATTATGGTGTTTTGGACTAAAGAGTAATGCGCAAATGACTATTCTGATACTAAATTATGGAATCAATGAACAATTATTTCCAGACTGTGGTTCAGGTATAACTTTATTGCTACTAAGACTACAAATTTTGATAAATACAGAACACAGCTGTTAACCACCTAGATGCGAGATTTCCTGAGATACAAATCATTTTCTGCTTTTCAGGGTTTTTCATTGCAGAAAGGTAAGATAAAAGTGAGGCTGCGAGATTTAATTTGCTTACTATAATGCAAAATGGCAGCCCTGCTGTTATAAACTATGACTATACTGAGCAAGAGACGGCAGGTGCGTTAAAAATAAAATGACTAATGAACAGTCATATTCAGACACCAGACAAATTTTGCTAAAATTGCTAACACTTGCGCTCAAAAAGTCTTTTCAAAATTTAGTCCAAGGCTAATTTCTATGAAAGAAATTAGGTTCAAGTCAGTTTGATTAAAGATGCAGACAATCTGATTCATTAGAAGAAAAGGATGAAGAAGAGAAAAATTAATATATAATACTTAATGATTTTATAATAAAGCACATTTATCTTTATTTATTTATTTATTTATTTTTGAGCACCTACTCCTGCATCCCACCCAGCAGAAAAAAAATCTGGGGAGAAAACTGTCTGCATGTGTAAACTGCTGCAAAGCAATTAAAGAAAACTGATGATTAGCAGTGCTCTTCACTTGAAATAATGCATCCTTACTCACATTGTTCACATATGTGAAATTTTTATAGAACTACAGTAGTTTCATGCACTTGGCACAAACTGGATTTATGAATGTGTATTAGTAATGTAGAACACTGTATCATCTGCATAGACATATACTTTCCTTATAATTCCCTGAATCTCTAATTGTTTATGGAAATAAATAACAAGGTAGTTATTAATAATAATTCCTTACATTTATATCATGCTTTTCTCACTATTCAAAGTGCTTTAAAGGGTGAGTGGGGAGTCACTTCAACCTCCACCAATATGCAGCATCCACCTGGATAATGCGATGGCAGCCTTTTTTGTGCCAGTACTCTCACCACACATGAGTTATAAGGTGGTGAAGTGAAGAGACAGTTTGCCAGTTAGAAACAGAGGATGACTAGGGGTCCAGAATGAATAGATTGAAGTGAGCAGTTTAGCAAAGACATCAGGGTACATCCTGTTCTTTATGAAGGATGGCCAGGGAGAGTCATGGCCTCGAGTGTATATCTTATCTGAAGGATGCCACCATTTATATAGCACAGTATCACCATTACTACACTGGGTTCACATTCAGACCATAGGTTAATCACCCCCTGCTAGCCTCACCAACACCTCGTCCAGCAGTACCCCAAGCTTTTTTCTAGATTGTCTCCCGTACTGGCTGGGCCTGAACATGCTTAGCTTCAGGTGGATTACTTGTTCTGAAGTGCATTTAATATGGCCAAATGCTAATGGCAATTAAAATTTGTGACATGCAACAACCCTGTTGAGTTTCACATTCTAAAGTGTCTAATGTTTTTACAAATGAGTCCTTAAATGTTTCCTTCCCCATTACTGTTATACTTTTTCTTGAAATGAAAAAGAAAAAAAAACATCTTTTAAAATTTGTGACATTTCAAAATTATTTTATGTTGTCTTTTGCTTTCTTTTCACTTTTGCAAAGTTTCAGACCTTGAGCCACAGGGATGTGTCAGAATAACAGTGTAAATGTAGAAAAAGATACATGGGACTCTCTCTCTCTCTCTAATCCCCCATCACTAATCTCTCTGTTTTGGTCTCCCCAAACAAGACCAGCATCGAACACTTCCAAATTCTTAGTTGAATATCTTTTGACACTGCAGCAGTTTTCAATTATTATTATTATTGTTAGTTCAAGGTGACCACCCCTCAGCAACTTCATTATTCTTGAATGTAAAATATGATGAAGTAGACATGAAAGAAAATAGTATTAACAGTTATGTATAACATTAATTCAAGAAAGTAACTTTAATTTTAGGCAGGGTGCCTCACCTAGTATAAAGAATTTTGAGACAAACAGAATGCAACCAACCAGCAAACCACAGTACCACTACAGAATGAGACTGAGAGAAGAACAAAAGCTAACCATTAACTCATTTTCCTTTTCTTTTATGACAGTACTAGAATAGCTAGAGACCTTATTTAGTAACAAACCCCTAAGCACATACTGACTCGATTGTTGCAAAAGATACCAAAGGACTTCTTTGTGAAACACCCAGAGAGAGATAATGTCTATATGATTGCAACCTGTTCTGAAAAAATGTTTTCACTTTGTCACTATGAGTTATTAAGTGTAAATTGATGGACAAAAATGGCAAAATTATCCATTTAAAGTAAATCCACACACAAGAAAGTGTGAAGAAGTCTGAATATTTTCTGAATCCTGTGTATAGTAAGTGACAGTTTTAATCATTCAGAGAAAAGTTGCACAAACAGTTGTATGTGAAAAAGGATCCAGAGATAAAAATCATGTTTTAGGAGCAAGCAAAAGTCATCACTGATTTGTCAATAAAACTGTCCAAGGCTGAAATACCAGAAAAAAGAACTGTAACCAGACAACTAAGCTAAAACACATTGCTCAGAAATGAATGGTAAAAAGAAAAAACCCTAATAGCACCGAAACCCTAATGAAAATGTTAGGATAGAAGTTTTTTTTTAAATAAATTTCAAAACTAGGATAATGTGCTCATAACAATGATGTGACATGCAATGATGCTGGAATATCATAACTGAAAATATCCTTCCACGGTTACAAAATGACAGCAGGATAGAAAAACAACAATGCCCACATGGCATCAGAAATGGGAAAAGTCAAAATGTTTAAAAATGGACTGTTTAAAAATCTGATAAAAATAAAGTACTCAAATATGCTATGTTTGAATTGTAAAAAAATAAGTCTCATATTATTTATTAGGTTAAGATACCAAATGTGTTAATCATTCTTTTTTTCATTAGGACCAATGGTATACTAATAAATAATCTTCCATATAAGTCCAGTTGCAATTCAAATAATGAAACTCCGTACACATCCAAAGGGTACAAATCCCAGACAGATTTCCAAGCCTGTTTCCAAGGTGCAATGAAGTGATGGACTGGCTCCCCATTCAGGATTGATTCCTATCTTTTACTAATGCTGAAGGAATTGATTGTGGTCACTGTGACGGTGTACTGAGTAATAGATGAAATTACCTAATTAACTGAATCCAGCAACATTTTACATAATTCACCTTATTCAATGCACACTGCCATGATGAATCTGCTTTCTTTCCTGAAATGTTTAGCAAAGAATGACTTTTGTCAACTGACAAAGTACTTTCCTCATTCTTTCAGATATACAGATAAAAGTTTAAAAAATGCAGCTTTTTTCTTCTTAAATTTCACCTGACACTCATTTTCTCAAATGTCTTACTTGTGGATGAAAATGACCAGAAGGAGAGAACCTGAGTCCATATATATATATATATATTTAGTGTTGGTACACATGATGAAGTGACTTGCTATTTTGGTCATATTTCCCAGGTGCCTGATCTTTTCCATATTTGATTTTATTTTCTTTTTTAAACTTGTCAGTGCTTCTTAGTCAGCATACTTGTATATCTTCTCTCTTCAGGCTCAGAACAACTTCAAGTTCATCAGAATCCTAAAGTCACTTTTAATCTGGGGCAGAATGCTCACTTGCCCTGCTGTTTCACTACAAGAAACGTTGCACTGATTGGCTCTTACAAATGGTATAAAGATCACGTTGGAGGGACAGAAGTATCTAATGGAACCCACGGCAAGGCAATTCTGAAAACTAATATTGAAACATTCATTAAAGATAAGAACGCTTCAATAACCATCCTTCAGCCTTCACAAAACGACTCAGGCTACTATTACTGTGAGGTGGACCTGTTGGGTATCGGAAGAGCCAATGGAAGTGGGACTCTGTTGAGAGTAAATGAAGGTACAGTACAGCTGATTTTACACAATTAACCACCCACTGTCTCAAAATGCCTTTTTTACTATAATTGCAAAATGAAAGAGAATAAGAACTATACCTTAATTCTTGTTAAAATTCAAGCATCCACAGAGAAATCAGAAATAAGACGAGGTAAATCTGTGCCAGAATTTCTATTTAGGGAAGAAGGAGTGTGTGAGGAATTGTATACTTTATTGGGAGAATATTTAAAATATTCATCTAATAAGATGATGGAATACAATTAATGGGTAAAAACCTGAGTGCTGCTGTCTGTTTACCTTCATGGTTTCTAATAGGAACATGTTACTGCTCAAAGGTTGATCTTTTATAGTTCATGAGAATTGAAAGAGATTTTCATGTATGTTTCATTTAAGAATAAACTTTGTCACAAATGTTCCTCCTAAAATTCTTTAGGAGAAGTAACTTTAGAAAAAAGGAGACACGAGGTACAACTGAGGTAAAATGAGTCATACTTTAGAATTTGGCTTGAAAAAAACATGTTATACAGTATTTTGTTAGGTCTCATTCTAGTCGTATTTTAATCTCTTTCAAGACTTCATATTTTTTACTTATTATTAGACTGATGCCTTGCAACATTTGAGATATGATCAGTTATGTTTCTTTGGTCAACTGGAGTATAAACAGGCTGTGACTTTCTCATGGTCTCACATTGTCAATAGCAGGTAGTCTTAACCACTGTGCCACACTGCTTGCTTTACTTCCCAAATAAGTTTAACCTAATTTGAGCACAGGAAAATGAATTAGAGCAACTGAAAGTTTTATTCAGAAGCAACAACTTCAGTTTTGTAATCACAGTAAAGTGTTTTATTATCACAAGGAACTGTTCATACATTTCACCATATAATACTGAGCACATAATGCAAATACTTTGAAATGGCAAAAAATGTCAAGACACTACTTGTAAAATCTGTGCCCGTTGTATGATGTTGTATGATTTTGCTGAAACTCAACGGGAGACATTTGTGTGGATACCAGGGGACTTTTCCTCAGGAGAAAAATCTGAGAAGTGTAAGGCAAAAGAATATGTCTCCATTTTATTTCTTTGTGACCTCATTGTTGTCTAGGAGAAACCAAAAGATATTGATCTCTTTAATTCTTTCATACTACGAGTTAACACCTAGAGTGGTCAGCATGCCAACCTTTGGATGTCTTGTTTTGATGATGGTGATAGTTATACCCCTTTTCTCAACAGATGTTTGTGTGGGCACATTAAATCAGCATTAAAAGCTAAGCTAAGGCTGCTGTTCTCTAATGCTTGAGTGCTTTGTTTTGCCTTGAAGCCTTTTTTGAGCGGTGTGAGGGTTTTTTAAAGGGTAACTTTGGACTCAAGATAAAAGAAACAATTTTCTGAAAGCATGTTGCACCTACAGAATGTAAAATGTATACATGAAGCAGTTTAGTATGTTACGGAAAAAAAACCAAGATAAAAGATAGAAAGAGTCCTCGGAAATGGACCAAAAGGCTTTTGATTAACATGTTAATGTGTGATGGTTTCACACTCTGAAGTCTATGAGCTTTCAGTATGGGCTATTAATATAAATGAATTGTATCAGAGGAAAATGGGCTGCACAATTTTTTTTTTTCTATTGTTTGAACTAGTCACACATTTTCTTTCACTGTAAATGTCAAGTTATTCCATTCCACACCACCATACTATGGACATGTGCTACTTATAATCAAACACAAAAAATATACATATATAATAACCTCATGATCTAAATTAAGGTAAGATTTCTAAAACTCACAGTCATTTTAGTTAATTTATTTGTTTAAAATGCCATATTTGTTTAAAATGCCAAAAAAGTCAATACGTCAGCGTATTAACATTTACATTTACCAAACATTCAAAACATTGTACTGAAGGAAAGAATCTGACGGACGAGGAGTTTGTTGATTTTTAAACTTTAAAAAAGCCAGTGTTATTTTATTTTGATTTGAAGGTATGATTACCTTTTGTTTCCATTTGTGTTCAAGTTTGTTTTTTTTGACCATTTTTCAAATAAAATAATTTTTTGTACAATGTATATACTCTCTTATAATCACATGATACCGGGAAACAAATTAAAACACATTTTTCTGTGTACACTTAAGTGTATTTAATTGAATCGACTGAATTTTAAAAATGTGGTCTACATCTTCTTTATATTTGACAGAATTTAACAAGACTGCTAAGCGATTCGCTAGACAATATGCATATACATTTATAGTGAAATATAAATATTCTGCAGGATATACCTAAATGATTATTTAAAATTGTATTTGGAAAGTTAATAGGCATATTTCTTTATTTTAATGACAGGCAATATCAAGGTAAAAAATTAAAGTATTACTTTTTTTACATCCTAGTCCGAGAGTTGAACATCTAGAAGAATCCAGAAGACCTGTGGGCAGAACATCTGAAATGCTAATTTAACATACAGTACAATTTCATCTTGAAGCCATCCTGTGATGGCAAGATAATATATTGTCCCTGAGAATAGTTAAATCTGTGTTACTTGACTGTCTTTTCAGCAGTAATTATGAGACATTTTGGGGTGAAATGTCAAAATTAGAACTTTACAGACATATTTTATGTTTAGTTTTTCAGTCCTGCAGTGACTTATGGGTTGGACAAACTAAAGAATCCACATATACAAAAAACTTCAAACATTTGTAATTATTGCATAACTATATTTACTGTGTTTTTCATCAAAAATCTAGTGAACAATAATCTATTACAATCCATTCTTTGTAGAGTAGTAACTTATCACTATATCTCTATGAGGGAGCATATAAAGAGTAAATGTCTGTCGACATGTGTCTGTAGAATATTATGGAATGATACTTATAGTGTAATTTGCCATTTTACTTGCTTGCTGTAATTTCCTTTAAACTGTTTTAATATCAGTCATATTCTACAAAGTATAGGATGAAAAAGAAAGAATAGCATTATTGCACAGAGACAAAGAAGTGTTTCATTTACTTTTCTTCAGGGTGCCATACTCAAACACATTCATATATTATCAAAATTGCCTTGTACTAAAAATTCATGTGCAAATTTTCCACTGCCTAATGTACAATGTCTGATATATCTGTTGGAGATGCAAAAACACATATTATTTGTAGATGCAAATTTTAACCAGAAAGTATTGTTTAGTATTATGTAATCTTAATGCTAATGTAATAATGTATTTCACTTCCCTTCTAGAACATTAGTTCTATAGATAGATAGATAGATAGATAGATAGATAGATAGATACTTTACTAATCCCAAGGGGAAATTCACAATTCACTATAGTATGATTTGTAAACTATCTATCTATATACAGTCAGAACTCTGTGTCTGCAGGTTCTGCATCTGTGTTTTCAACCAACTGCAGATCAAAAAAATTCTAGAAGGTTCCAAAAAGCTTTGCCACGTTCCAAGCACTACGTTGAATCTACACGAATGAAGTGATGTGTACACATACTCTGTTGTGGCCTCACACCATTTCATAGATCCTCAGTCTTTCTCCAGCTCTTCCTGTTTGAATATCGCGCCTCATTCATTCGCTACTTGTGTTGTGTGCACCCTTTTTTTTTGTGATAAAATGGCTCCTAAAAGCAATTAAATGGCTAAGCAATATCTCAAAGGCTAAGAAGAAGCATAAAGCGCTACCTCTCGAAGAGAAAATAGAAATTGTAGATCATTTGAAACGTGGGATGTCACTTGCTGAAGTGGGTCAGTAGGCTGGTAAGAAAGAATCGAGCACTAACACAATAATTTAGAAAGAAGCTGAAATCTGTGGAAGTGTTAGTGCTGCCCTTACAACAGAAAAAATGATCTCTCTGGTTCATGGTAAAGTGATTGCAAAGACTAAGAAAACATTAAGTGTGTGGTTAGAGGGCATGAATCAGAAAACAGAAACATATCTTGTTGATGGAAAAATTACACATGAAAAAGCACTCTCTGAGCACTACTGTGAAAGTGTTGAGGAGAGCAATAGGAAGGAGTTTACGGCAAGTAACAAATGGCTGGGTAGTTATGTAAAGTACAGCCTCAATAACTTAATAATAATAATAATAATAATGACAATTCTTTACATTTATATAGCACTATTCTCTCTCCTCAAAGTGCTTTGCAAACTCCATGCAGGGAGGACCCAGGATGCAAACCCATATTCTCCTTATTGCGAGGCAGTAGCACTACATGGGAGAATCTGCACTGGCTGATGTATTCGATATTGCAAGTAATCTAGAGGTTATTTAAAGTATAAGAGATGATGTGCTTAGGTTATATGAAAATATTACAACATTTTATATAAGTTGAGCAACTATTGGTATCCACACAAGGTCCTGGAACCAATCCCGTGGATACCAAGGACTAACTGTATATAAAAATTAATATTCCTTTACAATATATGTAGTTTTGAGTTTTGTGCACATATGTAATTGTGGTATATGCATCAATATTATAATATTCTAAATGAGAATACACAAATAGCAATTCAGCAGGAAAGAACATTGATTTTGAATTTTAAACTATAAAAAGATGTGAAGAGAAAGGCTGCTACATGATTCCAGTCTGGGGCTTCTTCAGGATTTGATGACTGTAGGATAAGAGTCTCTAACTCCTACTGTGGCTGCAGGTTTTCATTCTGATACTTTTCTTAATTAGTGCCCAGTTTTTGCTTTTAATTAACTCCTATTTGACTAGCTATTTAAGACTCCAACTCCTGAAGTATTTCTTTTTCCTTAAACAGCAGCCAAATAATAATGAGATACAAAATGAACCAACACATGACTAGCAACCTGTGTCCATCATGCAATATTTGAAAATAAAGAAAGGTAATGGCCTCAGTAATGATGGTTTGCTCAGGTCCACAAAGCATTTTGACAGTGGTCTTCATAAAAGAAAATACACTGTTTTGGAAATTTCTACTGTGGCAGAAAGAGAGCTCTAACAATTCATGGAATTTTAAAGCAGGTTTAATTAACAGCCAGAATCGGCTTAAGAAACCAGGGATCCTGTTGGAGTTTGAGGCCCTGACTTAGCTGGCCATTTGTTAACTCATTGCACATCTCATTCCTGTTTCTGTGCTGTTTAAAGAAAAAAATAAGCAAATCAAAGGAATGAATAATAAAAAAGTCAATTTATATTAAGGGAAAAGTAGTCAACTAGCAGCAAAAACTGGTCTCTAATTAAGAAAAGGGTTAAAATGAAAACCTACAGCCATAGTAGCGCTCCAGGACTGGAGTTGGTGACGCCCGATGTAGTGTTTGCAAAATAAGCCAATGTTACAGCTACTCCAATTGTGATATTTCTGCAATAACTGGTCACAACTGATGGTGTCATGTGACTCATGCCATGTTACAGTAGTGCAGGGGAAAGCAGCAGGCAATCATCACTGCAATGTATAGAAAATTGTTTGGCATCAGAAATTGACCTGATAAATAAGCAGGTTCTGATAAAAGAATGACAGATTGAGGACACAAGCTAAAAAAAATAATATAAATAAAATGGTATTTTTCTTAGTGTTTTAATATAAATCAATGGCATTTCAATGTACTCACTAAAAGGGTGGCAAAGTATTGATTGTTGATTAACAAATGGAAATAATTTTACCTGACACAAATATGAGACAGTCAAATTTTGAAATCACAATTTGAAAGCATCTGTTGATCCCACAAGCAGTGCTAAAAATTGCTCAGTCATTGTCTTATAGGTCATGAAACAATTAAAATGGGTGGTCTGAACAGGACAACAACCCACAGTTTTTTTCCCACCTCTGCAATATCATTCTCATCATCACCTCTTTGATATAGTCGGTTTCAACCAGGTTTTTTTGCAAATGCCGAAGCAGACCTTCCTCAGCACCCCAGTTAGAAAACCCTTAAGCTGTCCAAATCTCTATCAAATTAGTATTAAAGTGCCAACAGCAGAGATGATTTGCTTATTATAATGCTACAATAGAATTTAACATCTTCTTATTTTGAGCCATTTGCTTACTAGTCCATACAGTATAAGTACATTAAAGGTTTTTATTAATCTAACTATTTTGCATATTTTAAAGTTTCCAGCAAGAACAACACCAGGATGGCACAGGGTTGTGATTGTTCTGCTGGAGAACACATTACACAAACTGTGGTAGAGCACCCTCAGTTTATTATTATGTAAAGACAATGGCCATTAATGTGAGGAAGCCTCCATTATCCTACCTTGACTTGTAGAGGTGTTTTTTTTTTTGCTGCCATTCTGCGTCCCACTTTTGGTCATTTTGTGGGTTAATTTTCTCTTCCTTATGCCACTGTGATGACATCTGTAATCCTGGCAACCTCTTGCCAACAGGATCATTATAGTATTTTCTATTTTCTTTGATTAAAACTATTCATTTAATTTTTAACTGCATATCTTGCTTTAGTTTTATTAAATTATCTGATGAGAAGGCATTCACGTCACAACCTATCAATTCTGTTCACCTCATTTCTCCAATATGACATCAAGGTTGAGTTTATAATGTCCCCAAATTACAACTGTCTACCACACCAAGGTGTCTATGGTTTTTTTTTGTGTGTGAAGAAAAACATTCCAATATTTGTAATTGTGTAAAACATACCATTAACTTTGATCCCATGTTAGAACATTAGAACATTAGACCAATCAGACGAGAACAGGCCATTCAGCCCAACAAAGCTCGACAGTTCTATCCACTTATTTCTTCCTAAAAAACATCAAGTCGAGTTTTGAAAGTCCCTAATGTCTTACTGTCTACCACACTACTTGGTAGCTTATTCCAAGTGTCTATCGTTCTTTGTGTAAAGAAAAGCTTCCTAATGTTTGTGTGAAATTTACCATTAACAAGTTTCCAACTGTGTCCCCGTGTTCTTGATGAACTCATTTTAAAATAAGTCTCGATCCACTGTACTAATTCCTTTCATAATTTTAAACACTTCAATCATGTCACCTCTTAATCTTCTTTTGTTTAAACTGTAAAGGCTCAGCTCTTTTAATCTTTCCTCATAATTCACCCCTGTAGCCCTGGAATCAGCCTAGTCGCTCTTCTCTGGACCTGTTCTAGCGCTGCTATGTCCTTTTTGTAGCCTGGAGGCCAAAACTGCACACAGTACTCAAGATGAGGCCTCACCAGTGTGTTATAAAGGTTGAGCATAACATCCTTGGACTTGTACTCCACAGATCGTGCTATATAACCTAACATTCTGTTAGCCTTCTTAATGGCTTCTGAACACTGTCGGGAAGTCAATAGCTTAGAGTCCACTATGACTCCAAAATTCTTCTCATAAGGTGTACTCTGAATTTTCCGAACGTCCATTGTGTATTCAAACCTAACATTTGAACATTTGATCAATGTTGTTGTTGACGAACTTGTTTGTAAAGTAATATCTTGGATACCTTCAGACACTTCAATAATGTCATCTCTTATTCTTCTAACTTAAATGAAATACTCAACTTCTTCCATAATTCATATTCACATTCATAGCTTATATTTTACACTCCCAGAATCAGTCTAGTTGATTACCTTTTGTCCACTTCTTTAGGGTGACCAGTATTAAGAAAAAATCTGAAAGAAAATTGCATTTAAAGGAATCAATAAAGGGATTAATGGGTGGATAGATTTTTGTTAATTGTATGTACTTTATTACTTTAATTGTCCCAACCAGAAAATAGAATTCAGTTTTCTTCAGAGCCATGAACAATGTATTACAGTTTTTCTCGATTGGTTTGGCTCATTTCTTGAAACAGAAATTACATTCTTAAAACTATAAGATCATTTGGCCAAACAGTCTTACAGTTCTGCAACATTACAGCTCACTAGCAAAAGGTCATATCTTTCCCAAAACTGTTCATACATGCTTCAAAATAGATTCCTTTCCCATATAAAGAGTCAGTACCATCAAAATGTCAAAGATCTTTCTCAATTGCGTTGGCTCATTTGCATTCACTTAGTGCGTTTTTCCAAAATAACCTGGATGGTTTAGCACAACACCATGGATCACCTGCAAAAGCTCGTATCTCTCCCAAAATAGTTTACCCATGTGTCAAAACTAAATTCCTTTCCCATTTAAATAGTTAGTGCCCCAAAATGCATCGTCCCTTTGGCATCGTGTAAGCACTGCAAGTCAAAATGCCTAGATGTTTTGTCACTATGGCAGAGGTCTAGCCAACAGAATACAATTATGTATAAAACTGAAAAAAAAAGGATTTTACAGTAAGAGCAGCCTCCAAAGTTTGACATCAGACACACTGCACTCCTACTTCCAAGGAAATTGTAATCATTTTTATTGACACACATAAAGTAACTTCCATACATTAGAGTACATAAAATGTATACAGTATTCTGTACATGTACGAAATATAAACACAAACAAAAAACAAGAAAAATTATATCTAGCCTACAGTAGGGCTTACAGTAAATAAAGTTTCACAACTAAGGTAACTTTCACTGGTTGTTGTCGTCACCGTCCCTCTCCTGGCCACCATCCTCATCCTCCTGGCCATCCACGCTGCTCTCTGTTTGGCCATAGATTCTCATCCACATCGCAGCGGATATTTTCCCTTGCGATGCAGCGAGGGAAGAAACGGCGCGAATGTCTCAACCATCCCCTACACTGATCCCCTGTAATGTCCTCACATGCAGCATCCATTGCATGGAGCAGGGATCTCTGGTCTTGAGCCTGATGTTCATAGACTTTCCACCTCCAAGCGGAAAAAAATTCCTCAATGGGATTAAGGAAAGGAGAGTATGGTGGTAGTAGCTCCATGAGCATCCTTGGATGGGTGGTGAACCAGGCCCTGATGAGTGTTCCACGGTGGAAATTTACATTGTCCCACACGATCACATAGTGTGGTAGGTGAGGCCCTTCGAGACCTCTCTCATTTTCTGGGACCAGATGTGTATAAAGACGGTCCAAGAAAATGAGGAGCTTTTGAGTGTTATATGGGCCTAAACTGGGGATGTGTGTGGCCACACCATTCTCAGATATGGCAGCACACATTGTTAAATTGCCCCCTCGCTGGCCTGGGACATCCACCGTGGCCCGCTGACCAATGATGTTACGCCACGTCTGCGGCCCTTGGCCAGGTTGAAACCAGCCTCATCGACAAATACAAGGATGTGAGATGTTTCATTCCCTTCCAATGCCATTATTCTCTACAATAGAGTAAAAAAAATCAAATCAGTCATATAGAGGAGTCATACACAACAGAAATAGAAAATTACATGGGATTGTTCTATGTTCTCCTCCACAAGTTCAATATAGCCTGCTACTGGCCACTACTCCAGTGGTTCCAAACCTGGGGTACAGGCCTATGCAGAGGCACTGCAGGGAGTATTTGACACAAAGAGGGAGAAACACTGTTGCAGTTTTAGGCAAAATGCTGTAGTCAGATAAAGCTGGATTCTAAAGGTAAAGAGGATACTGAAAACCAAACAAATTGGGAACCACTGCTTACTGTAATGTTACTATAATAGACAACCAATAACTGACTTACATGCACATACTGGTACCGCAGCTCTTTCACTCTGTCAGAATTCCTCTCAAATGGTACCCTGTAAATCTGCTTCATGGTCATCTGATGCTTCTTCAATACCCGGTCTATTGTGGAGATGCTGATAGAGTTGACATTTTGGAATATGGCATTGTCTTGAAGGATTGCATCACGGATCTGTCTCAAAGTGAGAGCATTATTTGCAATCACCATGTTACAGATCTCTTGTTCTTGTTGTTCATTGAGAAGTTTTCTTCTGCCACCCATGTGAGGTTGTCATCCAATCCTAGACGTAGAAGTCAAAGGACAACACTGTATGACAATTCGTAATGTATGCCGTATTTGTTACAGAATGAGTTACTGTACTGTAACATCATATTGCAACATCACATTGAGGTAATATATTACAGTACTGTGGGCCTACACACACACACGGAATGAAGAGTTTATACATGTCTTGCTTTACAGTATGCACAGTACTGTATACTGTAATGACTCCATCATTGACTGAGTACATACCTGTTTTCCCTGCGAAAGGTTTGGATGATGGAGGAGACAGTAGAGCGAGGCACATTAGGCTGCACTCGCGCCCAGCCTCTGCCATTGTCAGGCGATGGTTAACCACATGGTCTACAATTGTGGCCCGAATCTCATCCGGGACAGCATGGTGTCTTCGTGCTCCTCGGCCTCTTCCCCCTATTCCACCACCACGCATCCTCACTCCTCCTCCTCCGCCTCTTCTTCTTCTTCCTCTTCCTCCTCCTCCTCCTCCTCCTCCTCTTCTTCTTCCTCGAGCAGGAGGTTGCCCTTCTTGATTTACTTGGTGAGGTACCTCCATGTTCAAATGGTACTGGCCCTAGCCAAGCTCTATATATACACGTTTGGCAGCATTCACAACAATAGACAGCACCTGTCAGGTAACTAAACAAACTGTTTGGTTGGTCATCTGAGATGTGGGAAACTCCTCCTTCGTTGGTCAAGTTCTAATTTCACCTGATTGTCAATTACTGTCATGAATTTATCAAATGTTCCAAGAAATTCATATATGGTGTTCATGGTATTATGTTCTTGACTAATTTTGACAATTGAACAGACTATTGTGCATATGATGACTTACACGATGAAATCATGCTGACATGTTTTGGAGAGAACAACCATTAGACTGAGAATCAACTAATCAGTTTAGATCAGCAAGATCTATTTATTTGGAAAATGTGCTAAATGTGGGCTTATTGTGCTAACTGCAGGCTACTTGTACTTAACCATTTGCAAAGATGCACTGAGACACTTGAGACATGTACTAAGGCATTTGCAATTTGATGAAATCAATGAGAAATGCCATTCTGTTGTGAACATTTGCAAGGTGGTTTGGAGATCTGTCCATGTTATTTTGAGAATGTCATCTCGGTTTCAAGAAATGAGCCAAACCAATCGAGAAAAACTGTAATATGCATAATGTATAGCTCTTTGTTATTTAATAAAGAATACAAATCAACTTACCTGACTTACCCCTTCTTCTGTATCAATACCACTTGGTCAGTTATTATCTCAGTTCCTAAAACCTGGCAGGACAAAAAGTGGAAAAAATTACAGTTTAGTTAGGTAAAATACTGTAGTATAGTAATGTGTATTATTTTCATATGAGCTGTAGTGAGAAGTCAAGCAAAATGACACCTTTTATTGGCTAACTAAAAAGATTACAATATGCAGCTTTCGAGGCCCCTTCTTCTGGCAAGATGATATGAGCTGTTCAAAGAGAGTGAAAGCATTCAGTAAATGATTTATTACTAAAATTATAAAATAGTGAAAATCTACTATTTTAGCTTTCTAAATACTGTCTTTTTCTTTTATTAGGTACTTCGAAGGGCCAAAGTAACTCTGACTCACTTAACTTTGATATAAACATTCTGGCTACAATTTTAGCAGGATCAAGTGCAGTTATTTTAATTGTGATTATATCATCCATATGCTACTGTAAGAAAAAGCAACAAAGAGGTGAGATATTAACAGTTCTATAATGTTTTCACAGTATCTAATCTTGTTTGACAGACCGGCTGGCACACACAATATAGACTGTGTGCCTACATTCTTGTGTTTTTGTACAATGTATTACATGTGGGTTTATCATATTTGCCTTTGCTTAGTCAAAGACTTTAGTGATTAATGCTAGAGGTAATATCAAAATCAATTTCCTCAACCCAGTTTTCAAATGATTTGTGGAAATGTTCTGCTTTGAAGAACATAAGAGCATAAGAAAGTAGACAAATGAGAAGAGACCACTGAGTCTTTCAAGGCTGTTTGTTTTCTTAAATGTTGTCGATGATTCTGCATCAACTACAGTATACTGTATGTCTGAATAGTTTGTTCCAAGTTTCCACAATTCTTTATGTAAAGAAGTGCTTCCTGGCTTTAGCCTTAAATGCACTTCCTCTTAATGTCCAATGGTGTCTTTGAGTATGTGAGTCAACCTTAAGCTGAAAGAGTTCTGCTGGATCTTCTTTATCAGTGCATTTGAAGATTTTCAGTACTGGGATTAGGTCCCAACACACTCTCCTCTGTTTAAGACTGAAGAGGTTTAATTCTCTGAGCCTGTCAGTGTAGGATGGGTCCTTAAATCTTGGGATGAACTTGGCTGCACTCCTCTGAACAGCTCCAAGTGCTGCGATGTCTTTCTTGTACCATGGTGATCGGAACTGCACAAAATACTCCAGATGTGATCTTACTAGTTCATTGTATAGGGTTAGGGTTAGGGTTAGGGTTGAGCTGTAGATGACTTATATTCAATCGTTTTTATGACATAACCTAACATTTTACTTGCCTTTTTAATTGATTCTGTGCATTGCTTAGTCAATGAAAATGTTGTGTCAACGTATACCCCTAAACCCTTTTCAGATGTTGCATCCGGTTTGACAGTGTCTTCCATCTTGTATTTATAACTGATGTTCCTTTTCCTCATGTGTACCACTTACTCATTACTCCTACTGTGCACATCCTCTCTCGTACCACATCCTCTCTCTGTGACACTTTTAGGGCTAACTCACCCTTCAATGCAGTTGGTTATAATGGCAAGACAGAAAAGCAAATTATCTATTCAAAAACGTCGAATTTTAGATTGCGATAGAAAAAGAGCAGCAAGAGCTGATAAAGAATGTCAAAAGAAGAAAATAAACAAAAAAGAGCTGCATGTAATAAAAATCAAGAACAAAGAGAATCGTCCAATAAATGAAAAAGGGAAAAATATCCCAGACAATATGTGAACAGAAATGTAAAAAAGCAACATTTATAGAATGTAAGTTAGAGGATATAGTAATTCATAATGTTGTTTTTGGTGAGGCGTTAATGTAATTTAATTTTTTATTTACTTTTTATTACGTTTTACTTTTTTACTTTTACTTTATACTGCGTTTTATTATTCATTGGTATTTAAAATAGGCAGTTGTAGCGAAATTCTCAAGTAACTGATTTTCTATCTGTAATAATCAATCATCAAACCGTCTTCCTCCATGCCCTGCATACTCTTCTATATATCATCTCTTTAAATAAAATTACTTTCTCTAATGGAGGAGTGCCCAACACCCCTCGAGCGGCTCAGCTAAGAGATAGCAAGCGTCTAGCACGTGCCCCCAGGGGTTGGTGAGCAGGGGAGAAGCTCCCTAGTTTAGTATATTATTTTCATTTAGGTACTTTTCCAATTTATTTCTTATTATAGTTTCCACAATTTTTCATGGCATAGAAGTAAGACTTATTGGTCTGTAATTACCAGGATCCATTTAGTCTCCCTTTTTGAAGACTGGAGTCATGTTTGCAACTTTTACAAATTTCCCAGGTGACTACTGAAATATTTCTAATAAGGGCTCATATATGACATGTTTCATTTCTTTCAATGTAATTGATAAAATCCCATCAGGTCTGGGCGTTTTAGTAGTCCTCAACATACTGAGGGCTTTAAAGTGCAGTACTGAATATGATTTACTTGCAACTTTTTACAAACAAAAGTAAAAGTTTGTTTGCTTGTTTTCAAAGTTTGAAATAAAGGAGTTATTCCTTTTTAGAGCTCAGGAGAAAACTGCTAAATCAGATTCCTATCAGACGCACCTGTGCCATACAGTTTACGGTCACTTCTAAGAAAGTAATTTGAAAAGTACTATTGTACTAAGAAGACACTGAAGTAGCAGTAAAGCTACTTTTCATTTGGCACACACATGTGGAAATTGCACTATATTCGTCCTTTTCAAACAATTGAATGTTTAGGTTTATGTTTAGGTACGCTTTATTATCCCAGAATGAAATCTGATAAAGTATTGTTCCATAGATCACAAGAAAATAATCCGATACAGAAGAAACAGCATTGTTTTTTACAAGCAGAGCAGAAATGTAAGATTCTTACATATAATAATGTTGAATTAAGAAAATGCACTGTAATAAAAAAAAAAAAAAAAAGTTTATTACCCTTCCACTGGGAATAAAATATTTTTAGTCTAATGCTCTGGATTGTTGTGAATCTAAACATGCAGTGTGATGGAAACAACTGAAATTTTATAAATATAACATAAACTCTATTTAACAGGGTGGAGTTGGTTTTCTCGTATAACAGCTCAGTAAGATATGACTGATTACTGCAAATTAATTTTGTCAGTATTGTTGAAAAATTGTTTGTCCAGTAGTTTGTGGTATTAGATGCCTGTTGCTTTATATTTAGTTCTACTAGTCTATATTTTAAAATTACATACATATTGTTTTTGAATCAAAAATCATAGCAAATAGAAAAAAGTTGCACCCCTCTGATAGTGTTCATTATTCAATTTTAATTTAGTTAATGAAAACACAATCAATGATTACAAAGGTACCATAATTTTTATGCAGTTTACAAAATTCTTATCACCTTACCTTAGACCTGGGGTCCTCAGTCACAGTCCTGGAGGGCCGCAGTGGCTGCAGGTTTTTGTTCTAACCCGGTTGCTTAATTAGAAAGCAATTCTTGCCAATAATTTGATTTCATGGCTTGTTAGTGCTTTAACTCTGCTATGTCAAGTCATTCTCATATCCTAGATTTTCTTCCGCTTTCTAAGGGTATCATCCAAAAGATTTGAAGGCTAAAATAGAGGAGTAATTCTCAGTCCTTCCCTTTTTTCTCTTCACTTTCCTTCCAAGCATTTAATTAAACCCAATAGTGGATGATAAATACACACAGGAATAAATGGTAAAAGGCTAAATGGAGAAATACTGGTCTCTTTTGTCATTTGCTTCTTATTACTAATAAGGGATGATTTAAAACCAAAACTATAACTGTTTAAGACTAAAATAAGCAATAAGGATTCATAATCTTAACAAGCGAGGCAACTAACGTGAAGCAGAAGTGTTACTTGAGCAATAAGTGTCTTATTAAGCAGCCTTATCCTCAACACAATTTATGTTCTTTACTAGACTGACCCGCCTTTTAAGGCGACCAACTTTTAAGTTGACCACTTCTTAAGGCAATTCAATATGTAGATCAATTTGATATTTTATATAAACTCATTAATTTGGTTATATTGCATTTATGCGGTATTACTTTAATACTCGTAGTTTCTGTTATTTTTGTGATGAAATTTAAACTTTTTTTCTATATTGAGGTCGCCCTTTTGAACCCCCCTGATATTTACAACGCGGTGAGGCATTTGTACTCCATCAACATTAATTATTTCCAGAGACATAATTTTGTCTATTTTTCCAGTGCATCGCGCACAAAAACAAGGGAACGATGGGAGCACCAGGACTCTGCTCACATCATGTCGCTTCGTACCGCAAGCTGCAAGTAGTAAGTCTGTGATAAGCGGAATACCGCTACGCTTTCCACTCACGGGACGGAAGGACAATCCCGACCGCTTTTATATAGTAAGAAAGAAGAAGAAGATATTGCACAGTCTGGAGTAGAAAATCATCATTTACCTGGAAAAACGAAACTACAAATCCCATCGTGCATTGCAAAATGGACGGGGCGTGTGTAAAACTCCGCGTCTGCGTAGCACTCACGGGACGGAAGGGCAATCCCGACCGCTTTTATATAGAAGGATGTATTTCAACCTGGAAGACAATGTATCACATTTATTTAGAACATAATTTTTTTAGCTCTACCACTCAAAAGTTGCACAGAATAAAATGTCCCTGTGAAACATGACACATGCAAAAAAGAAAGATCATGTCATGTACTCAGTATTAGACCTAATCTGCAAAATGTGCTGCCAGGCACCAGCCTTCATTTGCCTTCCAGACAGAGCTGAACACAAAGATGGACCAGGTGGAATTCTAATGCAGGAGTCTGGAGCTGTGACACAGCAGCAGTATCTTTTCATCAGCATATGTTAAAAGTCACAGTAATGATTCAGGAAAACTGTGTTTGCTGTAGATGAGCAGGAGTTTTTGGATTCAAATGTTTACTGATTTTTCATCTATTATGAATTGACAGTACATTCTCAATCTGTTCTGCTATGGAATTTTAAATCGTATTTTCTGAAGTTTCTTTTCTTTTTCACAATTTGTTTCGAGGTTAAATTAAAAATCATTCCTACGTTTGTTGTTGAAGTTGGAAAGTAAAAAATTTTCAAAAATTTCATGTCAAAATTTTTGCATTTATTTTGTAGACTTGTCTGGCCCTCGTTCATCATCTTCAAGGTAGGAAAGAATTATGATTATGAATACAATTATTGTTGTTGTGCAATGGAAAAGGGAGTAATGAATGTTGTTCATCTGAATTGTAAAGTCACAGAGGTCTTTTTTTATTACTTGCATCCCAGTAGCCAACACTATCCTTTTTGTCTACTTTTGAAATATTACTATTAAACAATGTTGAATAAAGAAGACGTTTCCCCATTTTGTCAGAGTCTACAAAAACACAACCTTTAAAACTATTAAAACAAGAAGTTAGTTCACAGTCAAGAAGGTGAAGGCTATCATGATTCAGTAAAAATAACATTTTGTTATTTTTTTTTTATCCTTGCTCTATCTTTTCACTGTGTTTGTAGTTATTTTAGATGTCTTCATGCAGCAATTCCTTAGAAAGGTTGCTCAGAGTTATTGATTGGATCACAGCAGCCAGAGGGGACCTTAGGCTCAGAAGGCATCTCCTGTTTGCTGTAAATAAAGGAAAATCTTACTGACATAGCAAGGCTAATTTCTCAAACAATTTTGTTTCTATTTTACATTTAATTTTGACATTTTGCTTACCTTCTGAATTAGTATTGTGCATTTCTCTTGTTTAGTGCTTATTAGATCATTTAGTGTACAAAAGTCTGCTATTCCTAACTTCTTCTCATTCACCTTTTGAAAACCCTGCCCATTCTCTGGCTTTGATTCATTTAGGTTATTTGGTCATTTGATTTTTAACAGGATCATTCCCAATAAAAGCAATTATAAGAATGTTTTTCTCCTTAACCTAACCTAGACATGGTTTAAAACATTTTGAAATTTGCCACCGTACATATAGCTCTAGATTCAAACTTTCTAACATCTAACAAAGACCTAACCTTACCTTCAAAATGCTCTGTTTTTGACTCTGATTTTGTTGGAATTCTGTAGGTTTTAGGCATTTTTGTATACCTTTATTCTTCTGTTGCCTTATTTGGGGTTTTCATGGATGACCGAGCATTTACCTGAGGCACATTATTCAAAATAACAGGGAAGTCAGGCTTCTACAGGCAAGTGTCAGCCTGCACTGAGGTGTGGCTGAAGGCTTCATTTACAACTGTACATTTATTCCACTTTTTCATTGATCACTCAACTGATGATTGTCCATATATAGTGTGTGATGTCGCAAAGAAAAAGTAAGATCAGATGAGACAAGACAAGATAAGGTAACCTTTATTAATTCTAAGGGAAAATTCAGATGCATACAGCAGCAGAAACATGAAAAACAAGGATACATAATTCAGCCAATCAAGCATTCAGCTGAGAAATTAGTAAAAAATAAATTGTGCAGAAATTTCAAAATTAGCTTAAAGAGGTTATCTAGAGGAAGCACTGAATTGCTTGATAGCAATGAGCAGGAAAGAGGTGTTTCTTAGCACATCATGGTGGAATGAGCCTGTGGCTAAAAGTGTTCGAAGCGAGGGGAAAAAGGGGATTTTTCATGATGGCATCCAATTTCCACCATCCACCACCATCATTTCCAACAGCTTCCAGTGTGTCTAAAGTTTTTCCCTGTGATGGAGCAGGCTTTCCTGATAAGTTTGCTCAGGCATTGTGGTTCTTTTGAGCTCAAGTTGCTTCCCCAGCAACATAGTACAACATACTGTCTACAATGGAGTGATAGGACATTTGCATACATGAAAAGACTGGAGTCTTCTTAGGAAATAGAGTCTGCTCTGGTGCTTCTTATATAGTACCACTGTGCTGTCAGGCCCCCCAGTTTCACCTCCGCCCCCGGTTTCTTGTAGTTCTGCACCACTTCTACATCTTCTCCCAGAAAGGCGACAGGTCGCAGAGGCTCATTTCGGTGTTTTTTTTTTTATTGCTTTTGTGAAAATACACATTTCCCATCATCTTTAAAATGTCTGTTGATAAGTTAGATAAGAAATTGTTAAATGACTTTTCTAATATCTGAACTGTTTGTTCTGAGTTCAGTAATCATGGTGACTGATTGATATTTACTAAAAATGTGCCTGCCTAAAACTCTCTTAGTGTAACATATCAATTTAAAAATATTGTTTAACTTTCTTTCTTACTCCTTATTTTAACTTAAATTGTACCTCATACATTAACCTAACACTAAACAAATACTATGAGCTCAGCAAAAGATAGACCCATCTATCATATTTCACAAAGAAATGCTAGACATTATTAAGAGAAATTGGTTTTTATATTTTGAAATATTTTTATTTATTTTACTTGATGACCGTCATTGTCAAGTTTTTCCATGAGAACTCTGATTACCACGAGGAGTGATTGAGGTCATTTATGTTAGATAGAATGCCTAGAGGGGGCTGAGTGGTCTCGTGGTCTGGAACCCCTGCAGATTTTATTTTTGTTTCTCCAGCCATCTGGACCTTACTTTTATTCTATGTTAATTAGTGTTCCCTTATTTTAATTCTTATTTATTTTGTCTTTTTTCTCTTTCTTCATCATGTAAAGCACTTTGAGCTACATTATTTGTATGAAAATGTGCTATATAAATAAAGGTTGTTGTTGTTGTTGTTTCTTGACCAGACCTTTATTAATTCTACTTGTAGGCATAAAGTGACTGGTAACATGAATGAGAACAACCAAATGCCTAGTAAGTCTGATCAAACTCATTTTAATAAATTTTAAACTGACTGCTTTCTGTTCTGGAATGACGTCTTGCCATGCTAATGTTACTTCACAGTTACAAGTTTCTGGTTACCCATAACAGTGACCTGGGCAGGCAATCTGTGAAAATGGATAAAAAGACTTATACATAATAAGTAATAATTCAAAAATATCACAGAGTATTGCAATTTAAATTGAATCCTGGATTTTGTATCTTCACTAAAAGCTCAGTACAGTCCATATACAGATGTGTATCAGTCATGCTGAAGAACATTGAACTCTGCTACTGACACAGCATCACTGTTTTTATGAATTATAATGTTACATATAATTTAGTGATTAACAAATATCAGTTGTAAATGTATGTCAGACATTATCAGTGTAAATTCCACATTTTCATCGAAAATGACTGGGATTAAGATAGGATTATAATTGACTGAGAATGATGCAAATTATCTGTTCTTTCAGGGAGAAATTTAAGAAAAAAACATTCGGACAATTTTGAGGTAAGGAAGTTGACAATTTATTCCATTATCCCTATATTGAATTACCTTCTAAGAAATGGAGGACTCTCTTACATACAAAATATACAGTATGCTTATTCTCAATTTGGATTTGAGATAAGGCTTTATGGTCCAGCTTATTGTATTTAGTAATATATATTTATGAATTCATGTATGTGGATTTACTGTAGTTTCCTTCCAGATTTTAAAGACATTCATGTTAGGTGGATTGGTGATGCTAGAAAATGCTCAGTGAGTGTGTGTGATGTGTACATGGTGAGTGCATGTGTGAGTGTGTTTTAACTGTGATAAACTGGCGCCCTGTCCAGGGATTGCTCTTTCCTTATGCCCTGTGCTTGCTGAGTTAGGTTTCAGCTTCCCTGCAGTGGGGCTCATTCATCTGTGTTCTGCCAGAGATGAACTTGGCAAAAAGAATATAAAAAAATGGACCAAGAGATGTAAAGGTAAAATATTTGCCAAGGAAACATGTAGGGTATTTGTTAAAAAAAAATCAGGGGAGCACCACCGAGAATGTATTCTTTTAATATTGTAGTCATTCTCCAAACATTATATCCCTACCAGTAACCAAGACAGATATATTACAAATTATGGTACAAAAGAAAGGATATATTAAAATTGCATTCAAATTCTGCATTGCATTTACTCTTAATAACAACTGAGGAAGCCAACAGGACAGTACTATTGTCTTGCAGTGTTTCAGTTGGGTCTTTGACAATCGCATGTCCTTAGGAAAGACTTCAATGAGTGACTGAGCTATGCGGCTATTTGTACCTATCGAACCGTCTCTTTGTCCAAATCTAACCAATCAAATAGGAGCACCTTCTGACATTACATCACATCCCATTAAGACATTGTCAATTAACTCTTATTAACTGTTAACAGACCCGTTCTGCTGGCCAATGATTTCATTAGTATTAGCTTTTTCCATTAACTATATTGACCATTAGATTTTATTAACTATTTACACAAAAATACACCCACTAACTGTCTTTCTTTTAGTCATCTGATTGACACCATTCCCCATTAGGCTAGTTAACTTTTAGGGCACAGTTTCTTCTAACTCCTTCCTGCCTTTTAAGACTCTATTTACAATTGTCATTGTCCAGTTTACTATCCATGGCCTCATTATGCATTAACTTCATTAAAACAATTAGGCTCATGGAAATCAGTGACATCTGGTTATTTTATCTTTTAGGCATACTTTGTTTTTTGGTGGATATGGTCCTCCTGCTTGTATACTCTTTACTGGTTTTAGACACTAGCATGCATTTCTGTTAAGCTAAACTTTTTATTGTCAATTGTGGGATGAAAAACTCCTCACCTGGTAAATAAACCTGTGTGCACGATCTGCATTTTAGTTTTTGAGGTATCCCTGAACACTTTTAAATGAAGTATACATTTGTGTAGGTGTTTGATCACAAAAGGATTATGAAAATAACATTTATTTTTTCTAAAAGGCATTTTGAAAAAGTCAAAAACGTTTTGCATTACACTCTGATTGCATCTTGTTTGTTTCTGTATGGGTGCTGCCATTTGAGGTCATTTTGCATTGGAAGTTTCTAATGATATTATTCAGAATTTATCATCACTGGAATGTCCATTTGCAGGTTGGCTCATACATTTCTGGATCATCCTGTTATAACTGGCTTGCGTGTCATCATTGGTGCAACCTACATACTGTGTTTCCCCGAAAATAAGACCGGGTCTTATGTTCATTTTTGCTCCAAAAGATGCACTCGGGCTTATTTTCGTGGGATATCTTATATTTATTCATGTACAACAATAGATAGATAGATAGATAGATAGATAGATAGATAGATAGATAGATAGATAGATAGATAGATAGATAGATAGATTTATCCAAATACTGTCATTTCTTCTTCTTCTGGAATATCGTCATAACTCTCCACATTCAAACCCTGAATTTCAGCCTCAATTTCTTGCTACTCCAGCTGTTTTTAGGATCCTCCAGGGTTGAGGTTCGCGCTTTGATGTTTGATGAATGGTTTGATGTGGTGAAGCAAAATGCCAACATACAAATGCATTTGTGGTGCTTTGATATTCAAGCGTTGCATATTCCCCAAAGTAATGACACGATACATTTTAAAAGTCTCACATACCATCTTCTGTGCTGTCTTTTTTTTTTTTTTTTTGCACGTTTACAATACGATCAGAATTGTACGGTGGTGTATCTGAGCCACAGAGAAAAAAAATAAGGACATAATAAAAAGTCTATGATTGAAGTGGAAATTTCGGCTTTAACCTCGTAGTTTACTTTATTATTAAAGCAGACCATCGTAAATGTCATCTTAAAACCCACCCAGCTGATAAATCACTACGCACTTCTGGGGCTTCCTCCTGACCTGACAGTAGCGGCAAGCAGCATCGCCACACAGAACACATTAAATTTATGATATTCCAGCTCTTTGCACATTTAGAATTCTTAGATTTATACTTGATATCACTTTTATGATGAAATGCATTAAAATATGTATGTTACATTTTACAGATAAATCATTAACTTTGTTTAAATAATAAATACTGTTAATAGTTACACATATGGGGGGTGGCAGAGTGGTAGCGCTGCTGTCTCGCAGGGAGTCGCGTCCCTTGTGATCTCTGCCTGGAGTTTGCATGTTTTCCTGGTGGGTTTCCACAGTGTTCTCTATCCAAAGACATGAAGGTTTGGGGATTTAGTGAAGCTACAATGACGCCAGCGTATGTGTGTGCTTGTGTTCACCTTGCAATGAGCTGATGCCCCGTCCAGAGATTTTGTTTCTGTCTTGCACCGATGCTGCTGGACTGGGCGCATCCCCAAATTGATGGATGTAATCATTAAGCATCCTTTTCAGAGATATTGTGGCAAGGTGTCCTTGGAATTTAATGAATGTTTCGGGCACACGCGTCTCATCACGTGAAGTATAAACCTCGCCTTAGGCACCTTACTTTTCAGCTGACGATCTTGACTAGGGCTTATATTTGGGGTAGGGCTTATATTACAGAGCAGCCTGAAAATCATCCTAGGGCTTATTTTCGGAGTAGTGTGTGCTTATTGTGTGGGTGTGTATGTGTGTGTGCCCTGCGGTGGGCTGGCACCCTGCCCAGGATTTATTCCTGCCTTGTGCCCTGTGTTGGCTGGGATTGGCTCCAGCATACCCCCGTCACCCTGTGTTAGTATATAGCGGATTGGATAATGACTGACTGACTGACATGACTGTCTTATTTTCGGGGAAACTGGGTAGGTCATATTATGTTCCATTTTAGTATCAATGTTTGGATATTTCTAAAAAAAACTTCAAGTGTGCTTTTTTTGTTCTCGTTTTTCTGATTTATTTTCTGGCTTATGATTTTGATTCTGGTCTCACATTTCTGGCTTGGTGAAAAATCTTTGGTTTTGACCCTAGTACATAATCCATTTTGCTTTGCATTTCACCTTCTGAACCCAAAATAAATAGTCATTGTGCTTTGGCAGAACACATCCAAGTTTCCCAATAAATCGCTATATGTGCATGCAAATCCTTTGGTAAAATACTTTCTGGCTTTAGAACTTTGCTCTTGTCAATTTTTCTGCCGACTGTTTTTCAATAACATCCCTACAATTTGTTATGATTCAGTCTTAAAAAAGGGGAAACTACAGAAAGCCTGAAACTTTAAGAACACCCTGGGATTAACCATTCAAAAATAATCTGAAACCTAAGATCTGCATCTGGGTGATTTGCAATTACTTATTAAAATGCATAATAGAAAAATACAATAATGGAAAAAATATATATAATACAAATAAATAAAAAAAATAGTCTGTGAAAATGCAAAACATGACAAATAATCAAATTCCAAAGGAAATGATTTAAATAATCAAATCATTGAAAGTAAACAACGTAATTTCCAGAACAGAAAAAAAAAAGAAAAAAGAAACCAGAAATTATTAAAACAAATGTGCAAAGTGAAGAGAATAAATAAAACATGAAATCCAAATGATCAAAATCTCAATTAGCAATCAAAAATGTAAAAAGACCAACAACAAAAAAATAATGAATGGAGAGAAGCACACAAATGGAACTGAATAACAAAACCAGGGTACTGCAAGCTCAACAAAAGGCTCAAGCATTTGGAACATAAATAGGTCCCAGTTGAGAGATTGAGGGGAAAGGGGCCTGTGAAAAATAAAAAAGAAAACTACAAAATAAAAACAGCTTTTCTAATGCTCGATTTTAAACATTAACTGACAACACATTGTCAACACTTTAAAAAATAAGAAGGGTTGTAAAAGGCAACCATTTATGTTTATGTTAGAAACATGAAGAGCACCAGTCTGACCCAGTTTGTGTTGCTTTCTTGCCTGTTGCTGGTATTTCTTTTGAAACTATCTCCTCAAGTAAATCTTTGCTTGTATTTTCTGTGTTTTAATTTTGACTGAACGGTGCAATATGTAACACAGTAAATGTGCTTTTGTAGTTTTGCTTATATCTTTAAACTATCTTAAAAATGATCTTCATATGTGATTACAAAATTTACCTCCCCTCTTTTTCAATCCACAGGCTGCATCTTCGAGTCACAGTGATCTTCAATATGCTCATCTGTCTTTAAACATGCAAAATAAGAGTCTAATGCCGAAAGAAGACAAAGTTGTGTACACAACTTTAAGGAATTATGTCTCATCAAATTCTAGTTTTGATTAATATATTGTAGCGAAATATTTAAAACTATTAATTTTCTTCTCTGATATATGTCATCCACTTTATAATATTTTATTGACAAGTAACTAATAATCAAAGTTACCTCATTATTAACCCTTTAAACTCAGCTTAATTTCTTTCCGTTTTTGTTTTTTTTTTTGTTTGTTTGTTTTTTGCTTTGATTTAATTGGCGATAAGATCATAAAACCTTCACTCAATATGCTTGTTCTACTGCTTAGAATTAAGGTCAGACATTACTCTTCAGTAATTTTTATAGCTGGTGAATTTATGTTGTGCACATATGCTACAGCAGAATAAGTAACAAAATTCAGTAATGTTTTACCAAAAGAATGCACTTTGAATGTTATTCTTATTTCCATAGGTGTTGAAATGAGCTGTCAAACACTATAAAACTGTCCGTGAATGTGTCAGGTACACCCAGAAAAACAAATTGCTATAAAATGTCTGCACAAGTAATATGTCTTGTTTTACTGTTTTTGAAGCAGTATAAAAAACAGGATTCTTTTCCTGCACTTCTATTGTTTTTAAATAAGTATAATTAGCGTACAAATCCATTACTGAAGACCCATGGCCCAGGTAACATTTTAAAGGGAACATTTTACTCTATCAGAACACATATAGTGGGTATTGAAATTATGCTTTGTATACAAATTACAACACCAATAGTTGCAAGATTCAAAAATATCTATACAAAAAAATCCATCCATCCATTATCCAACCCGCTATATTCTAACTACAGGGTCACGGGGATCTACTGGAGCCAATCCCAGCCAACACAGGGTGCAAGGCAGGAAACAAACCCTGGGCAGGGCGCCAGCCCACCGCAGGGCACACACACACATGCACACACTAGGGACAATTTACAATCGCCAGTGCACCTAACCTGCATGTTTTGGACTGTGGGAGGAAACCAACGCAGACACGGGAAGAACATGCAAACTCCGCACATTGAGGCAACAACAACAACAACATTTATTTTTATAGCACATTTTCATACAAAAAAAATGTAGCTCAAAGTGCTTTACAAAATGAAGAATAGAAAAATAGAAGACACAATAAAAATAAGTCAACATTAATTAACATAGAATAAGTAAAGTCCGATGGCCAGGGTGGACAGATAAAACAAAACAAAAAAAAAAACTCCAGACGGTTGGTGAAAAAAAAAAAATCTGTAGGTGTTCCAGACCACGAGACCGCCCAGTCCCCTCTGGGCGATCTACCTAACATAAGTCAAACAGTCCTCTTTGTATTTAGGGTTCTCATGGAAGGACTTGATGATGATGGTCACGTAGACTTTTGGCTTTCAGTCCATCAATGTTGGTGCATCATGATGCTTTGAGTAGGTGGTGGTGGCACAGGCCGCCACCACAAAGAAACCGGAAAAAGAAACAGAAGAGAGAGTTGGGGTCAGTACGGATTTTGGAGCCACTGTGAATAGTTATTATGAAGAATTGAACATACAGAGTATCAGTATTAAGTTAAAGTGAAGTTAGGAGAAAGCCATGTTAAAGTAATGAGTTTTCAGCAGTTTTTTAAACCCAGGTCTCCTAACTATGAGGCAGCAGCGCTTCCCACTGTGCCCATACAAAAAAATTTCTATGAAATTTCGAAAGTGGAAAACAGAGAAACTGAAATGTGGTGTCATTTTGAAATTTTGAGACCCCTTCCCACCCCCCTTTCATTTTGTAGATAATAGTCTGTGTGTCAAATCGTATGCAACTGAATCAGGACGTTGAAGAAAGTCAAACCTGGGCAGTTGTTCCTGCGATAAAGCAATTCGACCTACTTTGAGGGTAGAAAGGAATTTGGTGTTGGGTATGTAATATGGTATTTTAATGGCAAAATACTGTACTTTAATTATAACAATGATGAAATAATTGATTTTATGCAGGTGTTTTTTTTTTTTAAATTTTGCCTTACTGTTTGGGCCCGCCGACTATTCCAAAATAATGTGGCTGAGTTTAAAGGGTTAAACAGCAACGTAAAGAAATTCCCAAACCTTAACAAAATTAGAAAAAAATACATATCAGCACAATATTACTAAATATTAAATAACTTCATTAAGTGCATTGAGCAGTGTTATGCTGACACAATGGCTGGCACTGCTGCTTCACAGATCCTTTGTCCTGGGTTCAAAGCCCACACTCATTCAGTGTCTGCGTTGGTCTGCACATTCTACCCACTCTATCTCTGTGTTACTCTTGTTTTCCCAGACATACCCCAGTTAGGTGTCCTGGTGATTCTAAATTGTCATTGGGTTGGACTGGCACTGAGCTGAGGGTCTGCTTCCTGATCTTGCCAGGATACACTCCTGAACTGAGTTTGAGAAGAGTTATGCTGGTATGCTGCAAAAAACATTGATTTGAAACCAAGAAAATGAGTTTTTAGTTAAAGAGTGCAATATTATAACTCGGTGCTCAAGTGCTAAAATTCTGGTTCATGCATGTTACTCATGCTGCTTCTTGTAAGGTGTTTGTTAAAAACTTATTAGGTGGCTTATTTTGTTTTTGGCTTGCCTGGATATGCTGTACATTTCAACAAATTGCTTTGGTCTGTCTGTTGTGAAACATTGTCTGCTTATCTCTGTTTAGATTAGAGTGTCAAGTTGCTGTAATAATTTTGTGATTACTCAGTAGTCTTTGAGCAAATGTGCTTGGATAAAAGTAAAAGGTAAATTGGCAGGTAGTTGTACAAAATCATTTTGAATGAAAAACAAAGAGAGCACATTCCACAAGACGTGTTATTAACCCTGCCTCACCATAAGCATTAAATAAGATACAAGTAGAGCAAAAAGTCTTTCTGCTTTTCAGTCTTAATTGTTATAGAATGGAAAATCATAAGTACTGAAGTAAAACAGTTTTCTTTTCACTCTACTTAAAGTGTCTCTCTCTTAGCTCAGGACTTTATTTTTCAAGTACAAGTGATTTATACAAGCCTAATACTTTCCTAAACACACTTTTTGGGTTTGCTTTATAATGTGTGACTCAAAATGTTACTTTCCTAATTTATAGAATAAAGTGTAGAATGTCATAATGTAAAGTCAGTTGTGTGTTCTGGAATGTTGCAAAGTAAATGTCTTGGTGAACTAAAGAGCAAAAAGGTCCAAATTTAGACAGTACAAGTTAAGAAAGTCAAGGAAAGATAGTGAGTGGTGCACTGGTAGTTCTGCTTTCTCACAAAAAGGAGACTGGGGTTCCTGTCCTGCACTCTTAAAAATACTGGCTTTTTACTGGGTTGTATGGAACCATTGCTTGACAAAGCACCATTTCATTCTGAGAAGGGCCAGTTGTTGTTTTGTGCTTTGAAAAACTTCCTGCTATGTAGGAAAAAACAGATTTTTTTAAATAATGGTATAGCAGGTCACTAAGATATTAAGAAAACCCGGACTTAGACTGTGTGATTGTGTCCTTTTAAAATCATGACCCATTGGTTTTTCACAAATCAGTTACCATCTAGTCATGGTTAGTTAATGGGTCTAAATAAATTAAAGTTTCTTTCTTGAACCTTTATGTGAACAGGCCTTTAGAGAACCAACAATGGTTCCTTTGTGGCATCACCCTGAAAAACCACTCTGGCACCTTTATTTTTAAGAGTGTGGGTGATCTCTGCACAGAGTTTGCATGCTGGCCCCCATTTCCACACGGATTTCCTCTGAGTTCCCCAGTCTCCCTCCATAGTTCAAATACGTGTGGGTTAGGTGGATTGGTGATGCTAAATTGGCTCCTGATGTTCGGCTGCCACCCCATACAGGGATTGTGTGTAACTTGCGTCTTATCCTTGCTAGGACAGGCTGCAGCTTTCCTGTGAACCTGCTCTGGGTAAGTGTGATTAAAAAATGAATGAATGAATACGAAAAGTATTATAAAATAACCCTCTTTTTAGCTGCATGTACAGTTCTATGAGTTCTATATACAGGTACCCTTTTTTGATGTAAGGACAATTAAATAACCTCTACTGTAAATAAAAAGGTAATAACTTTGCCACAATTCATATCCATTTTCAGAACCCTCCTCCCTTAATGTAGCTGTAGGGGCTGCAGCCTATTCCAGCAGCATCAGATGTGAGGCACTAATCGAGACATTAGTCACCCCTGGGTACACTGACATAAACCCACGAATTCACTCACACTAAACATAGACTTGTCATTTAAGCCAATATTTTTTCTTTAGGATATGAAACTTACAGCAGAAAATACTGGAAAACAATACAGACATACAGAGGGCATGCAAACAACACACTGACTGTGACATGGCCAGCATGTGAAGCTGTGAGCACTAACAGCAGGGCTGCTGTTGGGCAAGGAGAGGAAAACATTTGGCCCCCTAAATTATATTACTGTCTTTAGCCTAATGCTAAATATCAGGAAGCCTCTTAAATTTTGGAAAGATTTTGGAAAAATAATTTAGAGACTTAAAAATAAGTAATGAAGTCCTAATATTTCAACTTTTCTTTTTAATTCTCTCCTTTTAATTATAAGTTATTTGTAAGTTATAAGCATGTTAAATTTTAATCACTTTACACTTACTAAACACCCTTTTTATTAATCTACTTATAGATGTTTCATGTTATACAGTATTTTTATCTTGTTACAAGAGATTATTACAATTCTTGATATATGTATATCTGTGACTTTTTTGCCTGCTGCCGTAACCCTGCAATTTCTTTCAGTAGTAATAAAGTATTTATCTATCTATCTATCTATCTATCTATCTATCTATCTATCTATCTATCTATCTATCTATCTATCTATCTATCTATCTATCTATCTATCTATCTATCAGCTAAATGAAATGATTGATAGAATATACTGAGGAACTAGCTCAGCAAATATAAGAAAGACAGAATAACTATAGTTTTAAGCAGTTTGTACAGAAAATATCAATATACATCTATTAAATACATTTGTTGAAAATTGTTTTAAGGTATAGCATGAAGAGAAACCAATATGCATTTAAAAGGTACCATACATTCTGAATTTATTGTGCAATCTTTAGTCTCAGTTCTTTTTTCATTTAATGAACAGACTTGTCAAGGCCAGTCTTATTGAATGCTGACTTTTTTGCATTTCCTGTTCTTTGTGGTATTCACTTTTTTTTTTTTTTTTTATTTTATTTCCACAACTCAGTGTTTTTTGGTTCTTTAAAAAGACACAGACACATACCGCAAGGAAAGGTCATTGTATTTTATTTCATAATAAGCCTAATTGTGTGTATGATGCCACAAAAACAAATTGCTCTTAGTTTCCTTGGTGAGTGAAAAACTAGATGCTGACGTCAACTCTTCATTTAAAGAAAACGTAACATTTCTGCAGCAACTCTGTCAAATATTTTGGTTTCTAAATGGAACAAGATTCTCTGAAGGTATTTTCTCATTTGGAATTGTGTCATATTGGCTACCATTTTAAGACAATCAAAGGGATGATTTTATAAAATTGAGAGAATGCAGCTTCATTTAACAAATAAGAGTAAGCAACAGCTTTGGGAAAATCATATTAACTTCTAAAATTCTGAAGTTATCCTGTATGTGTCAAGGAAAGACAAAATTAAACTTGTAATACATAAGGGACTTGGGAAGTAAGTGGAATTAAAATATATGTGGGCATTTTTCAAAAAGTAGGCTTTAACAGTGGTCTGATATAAGGAACTGGATATTACAGGGGACTCCTGCAGTCTCATGTTCCTCCAAAACAGGACCTAACAGGAGAATTTCCTCAGAGAATTTCTACACCGTTAGGTTTTCTTTATCGTGGCTGTTTATGAATATAAAGGTATTTTGCTTAAGCAGGTGAGGTAGTTTACTGAAGGTCACACAGTAAGTCAGAGTCAAGGACTGAACAAGCAACCTTGTAATTTATTCCATAACTCCTTTGGATGTTAATCATGTTCTATGGGACTGTAACAACTTTCTGTTTTACTGTCCTTACTGCTTTGTTTTCACTATGAATCTTCCTTCTCTATATGCTGGAATTTCCCATGCTGAAAGCTTCATAGCACTTATGAACGCCATTAATAGACATGATGTCCTAGACCCTTACACACACCAACACACACCTTCAGCAGGTTTTGAGAACTGGTTCTCCCGTTCATCACCCTGACAGCAGATTGGCTATGGGTAGCAATATGGGAGCTAGCTAAACAAACATCTTCCCTGGTCAGAAAACTGAAACAGTGTTTATTGTCCGGCTAATTAGAGGTTCTCCTTACCTCCATCAGATATATGAAGCATTAATAACCTTTTTGATATTTTCAAAATTACAGACATTAGCTTCATAAATTTTGAATCATTTGACCTGTTTCCATACCATCAGTGTATCCTCCACCACACTAACATTTCTCAGCATACAGCTCCCCGTTAATGTCTGGATTACACCTTTACCATCTGAACAGCTCTTTTGATCCTTTGTTGGCTGAAAAGTCTTTTCTTTTTTTGCAGTTTCTCAAATTCCACTACGTGTTTAGTGATAAAAGTGATTCTTCAAGGAAGCAATTATGATGCAAGGCTTTTCTCTAACAACAGAGGATATCTTGTTGAGAATCCTTAGTCAAGTCACAAAGACAGAATTCATCTCAACCAGATTAGCAGGAATAAAATGTACACACTGTTCTTCTACCCAAACACACTGTCTCTTCTGTAAGGCATTATACCTATTTTACAGACTGATTTTTGTGCACCTTACATTTTCACTAAATCCACATTTTAGCAAGTATTATTCAAACCTCTTGTAAAGAGTTTCTATATAATCTGGCATTATCACACAATGCACTCCTGGGTGCTTCACATGTAGCTGTCTCTTCACCTATGTGGACAGTTTTAGTTTACACTTTCTGTAACTATTGGTTGTTATTAATAAATGTCTAGCTCCTTTCTTTTTTGGTCACTAGGTCAAGGTTTGCTTGCTGTTTTATATTCAAAAGCCTGCCTATGAATTTTCTAATGAGATCTGTGAGACATCAAATTTAGATTTTCTGAATCAGCTTCAGTCAGACTTCTATTATGTCACTCAAAGAGCAACCTGTCCAGAAAAATGTATGGGGCATCAAAAACTGTCAAGCTATGAAATTTATGAATACCTGATTTAAGACAGAAAACAAATATCAATGGAGATAGAAGGGAATACAATACAGCCAAATCTGTAAAGAAGCATCATTTAAACAGACATGTAGCAGCAACGTAAAGCTTCTTATTCTTTAAAGCAATTTATTCTTTAGGACATTCCAGCAATAAAATAGAAAAGTGATCAGACAGATGATGGTACCCATTAACAGAGACACATTATATAAGGAAAAACAATATGAATATTATTCCACACAGGCAACTATGAATAAACCTTTATAATTTTGGTTGATTTGCTAGATAAACTTCAAATGTATTGATGTTTATTTTTTTTGACAAGTAAAAATTGCAACCACATTGAAATTTCAGCTAACATTTATGGGTTATAGGCAGCTTTAACCCCCATTTTATAATTTTCAGTGTGCTGGCTGCTTGTGTGCTCATGTGTATTGTACATGTAAGGCATGAAAAGATCAACTGATGGCGATGGTGGTTTTCAGTTTAAGCAAAAGAAGATTAAAACCTGACATGATTGAAATGTTTATAATTATAAAGGGAGTTAGTACAAGGGTGGCACAGTGGTAGCGCTGCTGCCTTGCAGTTAGGAGACCCGGTTTCGCTTCCCAGGTCCTCCCTGGGTGGAGTTTGCATGTTCTCCCCTTGTCTGTGTGAGTTTCTTCCCACAGTCAACAAACATGCAGGTTAGGTGCATTGGTGATTCTAAATTGTCCCTGGTGTGTGTGCGCACTGCGGTGGGCTGGTGCCCTGCCCAAGGTTAGTTTCCTGCCTTGCACCCTGGGATTGGCTCTGGCAGACCCCTGTGACCCTGTAGTTGGGATGTGGTGGGTTGGATGATGGATGGAATTAGTGCAGCAAATTGAAACTGTGATTTTAAAATGAGTTCATCAAGAACATGGGGACACTTGTTAAGGGTAAATTTCACCCAAAAATTAGGAAGTTTTTCTTTACACAGAGAACCACAGACACAAATACCAAATAGCATGGTAGACAGAAGGACTTTGGGGACTTGCAAAACTTGACTTAATGTTTTTTAGAAGAATTAAGTGGATAGGACTGGTGAGCTTTGTTCGTTCAATGGCCTGTTCTCGTCTAGATTATTCTAATGATCACATCTAGCCCTACAGTGCTGAAAGTGGAGATTCCATTTTACTGAATACACTTTGTTTGTTACTTAAAATGATTTTAAATGCTTATTTTTTGTAAAACTATGTAAGATTTTTGAAAGAAATATGAACGAAGTCATGTCATTCAAGCTGTGGCATTTCAATTCATTTTAAGCCGTTATTTTCTTTGGTGCATGCAAAATGTAAGCTCCCTATGCTCTCCCACAGTAGGTCTGTCCATTAAACCTTATTCACAACTTTTCCGGGTATTTTTTTGATAAATGTTTTGGGATTGTCCATTAGTTTTTACATTCTGGTCTACCTTCTATACTATCTATTGATGTCCTTCTTTTAAATCTTTCTTCTTCTCCTCATAGTCTATCTTAGATGAGGTTGTTTTCCTTAGAGAAATTGCAGCCCGGGCTTTAACCTCTTAATGAAGCCGGAGCTCTCTGATCAGGTGGTGGACAGTGATGAACATTGTTTTACTGACTCTGAATCTCCAAGCAGTTAAGGGGTCTAAAGGGGTGTCTTCTCTCTTTCTCTCTCTGTCTCTCTCTTGCCTTTTATCACAAAGGGAAATTGTATCTTCTCAATTGACTCAATCAGGGATGGGTAAGGGTGGGCTTTGGTGGGCTCTAGTGGCAGGATGTTTTTCTGAATAGCTATAATAGTTCCTCTCTTGTATATTTATAATTCTTGATTTAAACCTGTGTGAAATTATTTTTGTTCTTGAGATGTTCATATTGCTTAATAATAGAAACGTTATTAAAAAAATACAACTCCCTATACTTTGTCTTTCTTCTTTTACACCATCTTCCCCAGAGAAAGCCAATAGATTTCCAGCTTACTAGGAGAATGTAATCAATTAACTGACAACAATTTACAATAAATGATTTATTCAAAATAGTGCAATTTTTCATTCCAGTGCTATTAATGTGTATAATTGTTGTTACTGTTAAATCGGACAAATTTTCCATATTTTGCATAATACATCTAATACAAATATTTCACCTTAAATTTCTAAGAATTTTATTGGGCCCCATGTAGGTGAATTTTTGTCCAAAGAACCGTAAGTTCGTCATTTTGAATTTAAAACTTTTTATTTCTGTTTTTCTTGAATTTTAGTTTTGTGAATAAACCTATTAAAAGTATTGGTTTGAAATATACTTGAAAAGAATAATTTTAAGGGTTTGTTGCTGACAGTTCATTTAAATTGCCTTTATTCAAAATGAGCAGGTTTCATGGCTTTATTTATCCATTGCTCATACAGCTAAGTTAGATAAGAACACATGTAATGTGTTTCATTGCTTTAATTGCTAGCACAACTCACAGAAGCCATTGGCCAGTACCCTATTGCCTTAGGGTGGCTCCACTCATAATGGACATGTTCTAAAGTTTTATCAATGATTTTTTAAAAACAAAGTGACATTACACAGCTACATTAAGCTGATTGAAGTACATTTTTATATTTCTAATACAATTGACATAGTTTTGTTAGATGTCAAAATAACTTGGTTAATTTATGCTTAAACAAAGCAAACATATCTCATTGGCATAAAATCACCATTGATATTCAAATGGAACAAAGCATTGTTGGAAAGGTTCCCCCAAAACAGCTATTTTTTTTTTACATCATCTTGTGGGGTAAATAGGCTTGGAGAGAGAAGTATTTTTAGAGATATTTTGTATAACATTTGTTCAGTTACTCAGTTATTGTCCTGAAACATTAGTTACTTTTCAATAAGGGACCACCCTGTTTGTACAGATATTGCAGTTTTTGGCAGTTCCCATTCATTTCTACAGTGTCAGGGAAAGATAAAAGTTTTGCCTAACAATATTTACTAAGAATTAAAGATTAATGTGGTTATGGAAATGGCTTTTGGATAGTTTAACTCAGATAATCTGGCAAACCTATTGCTTACCCTGCATCAAAACTGCATGCCTTTCCTATCTTTGTGATGACAAAATAAATATACATAGTAAGCACATTTCATTTTCGTGTAATTGTTTAATTGGTAGTCATACTTAACAATAGCCAGTGGCAAGAAGATCTGACCTGTCCACTAGGTGAAACCCTAGTCCTTCATCAGCTTCCTGAATCTAAATTTGTATTGTGTATATATCTGACAGTTGTACACAATGTTAGTTTTCTTACTTCTAAATCTAAGCATTTAAGCATTGTTATACTGCCAAAAAAATTGACCAAAGTTTGGAGGGATTTAAATATCTATATGGGTCACATTCTTATTTGATGACAAAAACACTGCTGGTTAGTATGGTGACATCTTCTCAGGGGCCACTGTCTCATACCACCAAAGTTCTGGGTTTGATTCCCTGCCCAGTTACTCTCTTTTTGAAGTCTGCACGTGCTCCTCATATCTGTAAGGTGTTCTTTTCTCATACATTGTTATTTTCACACATCCCAGACATTAGCAGATTGGGTTACTTGGCTACTCACTTTTTTGTAATGTGAATAAGAGTGGGTGCGAGCTTCAGCTTGCCTGGAGATGCTGCTGCCACATCCAAGGTTGATTCTTTCCTAGCATCCAGTACAGGTAGGAGCCAGCTCTGTACAAAGCTGTATTAAAATTGTTGGATTCAGAGACTGGGCCATTCAAGAACAGTCACAGAGTTGTGAAGCCACTCCTTCGTTATTTTAGCTGTGTGCTTAGGGTCATTGTCTTGTTGGAAGATAAACCTTCGGCCCAGTCTGAGGTCCTTAGCACTCTGGAGAAGGTTTTTGTCCAGGATATCCCTGTACTTGGCCGCATTCATCTTTCCCTCAATTGCAACCAGTCGTCCTGTCCCTGCAGCTGAAAAACACCCTCACAGCATGATGCTGCCACCGCCATGCTTCACTGTCCACTGTCCACCGATATCCTGGACAAAAACCTTCTCCAGAGTGCTAAGGACCTCAGACTGGGCCGAAGGTTTACCTTCCAACAAGACAATGACCCTAAGCACACAGCTAAAATAACGAAGGAGTGGCTTCACAACAACTCTGTGACTGTTCTTGAATGGCCCAGCCAGAGCCCTGACTTAAACCCCATTGAGCATCTCTGGAGAGACCTAAAAATGGCTGTCCACCAACGTTTACCATCCAACCTGGCAGAACTGGAGAGGATCTGCAAGGAGGAATGGCAGAGGATCCCCAAATCCAGGTGTGAAAAACTTGTTGCATCTTTCCCAAGAAGACTCATGGCTGTATTAGCTCAAAAGGGTGCTTCTACTAAATACTGAGCAAAGGGTCTCAATACTTAGGACCATGTGATATTTCAATTTTTCTTCATTAATAAATCTGCAACAATTTCAAAAATTATTTTTTTTGTCTGTCAATATGGGGTGCTGTGTGTACATTAATGAGGAAAAAAATTAATTTAAACGATTCTAGCAAATGACTGCAATATAACAGAGTGAAAAATTGAAGGGGGTCTGAATACTTTCCGTACCCACTGTATGTGAAGGCACCTAAAAAGAAACCTGAAATTCATCATGTAGTATTTTGGAGCCCTTCTGGCGCATTTATCTTTATAGTAAAGTGAGTGTATGCATGCATTCCTCTAAGAACCTTAGTTAGGTCAAACTGGAGTCTCACTTGCCATCTTTCTCTTTGCTTTGTGATAAGGTTCCCCCTTTATGTCAAACTGCAAAAGCTTAATTCAGCCTAAATAACCTACATGGTGGTTCCAAAATTGTTCAAGGTTATCTCTTTAAGATATTCTTTGTCAGAATATATTATGCTACAGTTGTATTTTCACAAAATATTTGAGGGTTCCTTCTTAATTAAAATGGTTGCATCATGTATGTATAGTACTTTTTGAAGCTTATACCTTTTGTTACACTAGTAGTCTAACCTAGATTTTAGCCCCATGTAGTGTGTGAAATGTCAGCTTCAGAGATAACCTGGCTTAGTACAGTATGTCACAGTTTTCCTTTACCTATTTATATGAATGTAAGCATTCATATATCAATGCATTATCAAATCTGCTAAATAAAACTCAGGTTTTCTGAAGGTCAGAGTCTATCTCAGCAGACTAGACTACAATGCAGGGACCACACATGGAAATGATGTCAGTGTGTTTCTGGGCACATTTATGCACCAACCCACACTCACTCTTTCAAGGCCAATTTGAGTTGCCAATTAATCTCACAGGGGAGGAAAAAGAAAGTATGCAGACAGAACATTTTAATTGTAAAAAACACTAAAAAGAACAGTAAACATTATTAAGTATTATTTGAGCATAGTTTATTATTTATCAACAATACTACTCTTTTCTGTTTAAACAAATTTTCAAAAAAACAGACAGGCATGAGTCAACATATTTTTTGCTTTGATGAGACTGGGCATCCTGTTATCACTGAAACATTTTGTTAAAAAATTATTGTTATATGTTTCATTTCATTATATATTGTCAGCAGGAGAGAGACTGGGAGAACTGATTAAATCATCATCAGACTTGTAGCATTTCATAATACATTCATTGTAATAAGATAATTGCTTTTTCCAAAGATAATAATCTCATGTCCTTAAACATCCATGTATTTATTTACAATGACTTATACTCAGTTCACAAGCATGAGTGACATGGCTGAACAGTGGTTAGCTTCCCTGCTAAAGCACAGCCTCTAGCTTCAAACTGCAGTGTTGAGTTTACACAATCCCCTTATTGTTAATCGGTTTTAGGTTAATGTGTGATTCTTAACTGGTTCGGTATGAGTAAGTGTGGATGTAAATGGAGGTTTGTTCTGCAACCCTTCCCACTCTTGATTTCTGCTAATGATTAGAGAAGCAGCCAAGTTTCAATTTGTATACAGTTCACAAAACTGATGTGAAACTTCGCTTCACTCACAATTTCACAATTTCAAAACACAGAACTCACTAAATTGAGATTTTGGGGGTTTTAAAATAAGTAATACTGATCCCGAAAGACTTGTTCAAACTTTTGTGTTTTTTCTGCAGCTGCTTAATGCAGATAATCGCCTGAATCCAAGTCCAATTAATTCTATTTAGGACTCTCAGTCGCCTCACTGCAGAGACACAGTGTGTGTGTTTTTTTTTTAATTATGACATGTTTTCCACACAGAGACACAACAAAACACATCATCGTACATTTACCTGTGTTTTCTCCACAAGAAACATTGATATATTGAAAAGCCACTTGATTCTCAATGTTAACGGAGCAACCACCCTTTTTTGTTTTTTTCATTCCTGCAGATGAGGGCTTACATGAGTTATATGCAAGTTTCATTTCTGTTTCAGATGCATCTTTATGATTCAGACCGCTATTATAACTGGCAAACTAGCTGCCCTTTTACCAGTGCTAACATTAACACTCATCTAATAGTTTAAAGCGAATGACTCCACATAACTGGAAATGAGTCTGGTGATTTTTTTATCAGTAGAGATTTTTAATTAAATACTAAATGATAGGCATGCACATGCAGAATTAACACATGAAAAAATTTCCATACAAGAAATAAACACATTTCTTGTTAAATACATACAAACATAAGATCATAGGAAATCAACAGGACATCAATAGGACAAACAAGACAAAACCATTCAGTTCATCAAGCTCATTTATTTAGTTAGTAACTAAACTGTCTCAATATCTCATCAAGGTACTTTTTAAAGGTTGTCAAGGTTTCTACTTCCGCTGCATACCTCAGCAGTTCCACATTCCCTCAACTCTTTGTGTAATGAAGTGCTTTGTCTTCAGTCCTGCACTTCTCCTTAATTTCACTTGTTTCCTTGAATGTGATTCACCCTTAACCTGAAGAATTCTGCTGGAATTACTTTATAGATGTCTTTGAGGATTTTGAAGACCTGGATTAAGTCCCCATGCAGTCTCCGCTGCTCAAGACAAAGCAGGTTTAAATTCAACAACAACAATTTCTTTTTTATATAGTACAAAAATCACATATGGAATAACTCTGACTCCCTAACAAAACTATTAGAAACAACTCCCAAAAAAACCCTTGTTGGGAAAAAAATTGAAAGAAATATTGTGAAAGGCACAGAGAGGCATTGGATTGCACTTCATTTCCAAATAGTTTGGGTGTGCAATTGCTGTCAAAAAATGGGGCTAAATATATAATAACCAAAACAGAACATAAATATTCATCTTTACAGAGCTAGATGGCCAATCTATCATTGTCATCTCAGAAATACAATACAATAGTACAAAATTCAAGGCAACATGCAAGAACATTATACCATTCACTAAATACAGAGATATCGGATATGAGTTGGCAGATTTGTTCAAATACATCAAAAACAAAATAGAAATTAATTAACATAAATAAAAACAACAATATATGTCCATAGGCTGATTACAGAACCACAGCCAGATTGTAGAAAAGTAGTCAGACAAGCTACAGTAGATATAGTCAGAGTCCTGCTGACCATGGCCAACTTAATGTCTCACCCTACTGGCCATTCTACAGCTAAGTCAGTGCTGAGCCAGACAATCTGATGACAATAAATGTTTTCAAGCTTGGGTCACAAAGTTTCACAGGAGAGTACAGAAGGTTTTCCAAGGGGTAGAAACTTTATTGCTGTTCAGGCAGATACAAACACAAGTCTCTTTCAGAGGCGATCTGGTCTTGCAAGAAACAGCTGTCAAACTTGATGGCCCATATTCCTACTCAAAAGGATACAAAGTCTTTTTCATCAAGGGGGTACAGTGGCTCGGAAGCAGCGGCTAGAGCAGAGGGAGTCTTGGGGAAGAGAGACAGGAGAGTGAGAACACAAGACCGCCGTGGCTAGGTCTTTTAAATATTCAAAGCCTGCAACTGATCCTGCAAAAGGAGCTGAAGAGTGTATTTATTTCCCATTGAAAAACTGTCAGGGTAGTTGCATCCCCCTGCAGCTGTGGTCACACCCCCACCCTCAGCTTTGTTCACACCTTCATGAACTAAGCAATGTATAAAACTGGGCTCTGCCAGGTGAGAGAGGACGTCGTCACTGATGTATGCAGAGCCGAGGGCGATGACGGAGAATACAATTAAATGGCTGCAAGCTTAAGAACCACCCCATAAAATGAGAGTTATTATCCTTCTGTCTGTAGAGCCATTAAAGAGGAACAGTCAGCAAGGTAAAGTTATGTCCCCACAAATAATAATGGAGCATTTCCACAACCCATTTGATCAGCAAACACTCCTATTCAATAGTCGAGTAATTACTCTCCCTGGGAAGCAGTTTCCTGCTCAAAAATGTGATGGGGTGCTTCTCACCACCGAAAACTTGAGACAGGACAGCACCTAAAGTGAACGTACTAGTGTCCGTCTGCAGGATGAACTCATGAGAGAAGTCTGAGTTTCTCAAAACAGGGTACATCAACAAAGCGGACTTTAAATCACTGAAGGACCATTCACAATCATCCGACCAGACAACACAGTGGTTCTTTGTTGTGCCGATGCCTCCCAGGGGCCGGTGCAGTGACCGCCTCTGGTTAGGTCGAAGGACCAAACAGCCACTCAAGAAAATCCAAGGAATCTCCCCCATTGTGGAGAGATCTGAGTCAATTTCCAGACTGGAACCCTGGCCATCTCTGTCAGCCACCAGCCCCTTCCCTCCCTCCAAAGCTTCTGGGAGAGTTATCGCAGGCGCTTTGAAGTCAGTCAAGACCCTATGAAATAGGGCATTTCTCTTCCCTAGCAGCAAATGCCAAGAGCAGGAATTGGATATGGCAGTCCAGGCTTTAAAGTTTCATCTCTTATATTTCTGTGGAAGCAGCACAGTTTCAAAGTCCTTAACATCTCCATGAACGCAACATATAATTACTCGCTCCATGCCAGAGGAGGGAGTCTCCCGCAGCCAGCCACGTCTGATCACACAGAGGTCACTACCCAAGTCTAACAAGGCAGGGATCTCACAGCCGGCCAACGCGACCGACACCCTGAAACCATCTCTCTTCACAGACTTAGAGGGGACCTGGGAGCAACACACCTCAGCTAACCCAACCTCCATGGACTGAGCAGGGGACAGGATACATTCCCTAGCCAGATGTTGGGTCTGGACAAAGCGGAAGCATCTGCGCTCAGAACCAGCGCCAGAATTCCTGCGACAGCGTCTTCTACTCAGAACTCCCACAGGGTGGCTCTCGACAGAAACGTCGTTAGCCCTGGGTGTTTGGGCAAGGGAAGGGTGACAGGCAGGGGCAGGCTGCTCCCACCGTGGCTGAGGCAAGAAGGAGTGGTGATTGCCTGTAGGAAGGGGCTTGGCGGGCTGTAGAGGGCTAGGAGCCAGATAAGAGCTTCTTCCCTGCCTCAAAGCAGCCTGGGCGCCTTCCAATCTATAAGCCAAGATATTCAGCGAGTCAGTATTATACCATAGCAACTCATCCCGGATCTGTTCAGCTATCCCGGACAGCACTGTGTTGATGGCAACCTTTTCCACTATGCAGTCAAGGTTTCACAAGACCAACACGGCATCTTCAGATAAATACGGGGTAATGATGGCAGCCCAGTTTGATCTGCCCCAATGCATCAGCATTGCCATATACTCAAAGCCGAGGAGGAAACCCTCCAGGTTGACCTTAGGACCCATCTTCACAAGCAGGTCTCTAGGGAGAACAGTGGGAAGAGGTGGCAGATCCTCTGGGTCCAGAGGTAGGGGGACATATTGAGGGTCCAACTGTGCAACACCCCACTTGTGGTACCACTTGTCATGCTTGGGTCACAAAGTTGCACAAGAGAATACAGAAGGTTTTACAAGGAGTAGAAACTGTATTGTTGTTCAGGCAGATACAAACACCAGTCTCTTTCAGAGAGTTCAGAGAGGATCCGGCCTCGCAAGGAACTTCACACATTAGCCCCAATTCCTGCTCAAAAGAACACAAAGTCTTCTCCATCAAGGGGGTGCAGTGGCTCGGAGCAGAACTGCACACAGTACTCCAGATGTGGTATCACTAGGACATTATATTGACAAAGCATAACATCACTTGATATATGTTCAACAGATTTTACAATATAATTTTAAAAGATTCTGCATATTGCATAGATGATGGAAATGTTGTGTTAGCATTAAACACCTAAATCCTTTTCAGAGTTTGCATCCTATAGGACAGTGTCTCCCATGTTATGTTTATAAATGACGTTCCTTTTACCCATGTGTAGCACTTTGCACTTGCATTTTTCAAGTGTTGCTGAGTTCCTGAAGTTTGTCTAAATCTTGTAGATTGTCTCCTGTAGGTTAACTAATTTGAGGTCCAGCTTTGTAGGCTATATCTAATGCCAACACCATCTAGTTTCAGAATTAATCTTTGGTGTGGGATGGTATTAAACCCTTTTTGAAAATCCAAATAAATTTTATCATATAATTTGTTTTTGACAACTACTAAAGTTGCATGTTAAAAAAATCTAAAAGATTTGTTTGGCTGGATCTCCCTCTTATAAACGCATGCTGGCCATTATTTAGTATGTTATTTCCATATAGGCAGCAAGGTGGTGCAGTAGTAGCACTGCTGCCTTGCAGTGAGGAAACTGGGGTTCATGTCCCTAGTCCCCAATTCATGGAGATGTAATTTTTTCCCAGTGACTCCATGGATTTCTTCCAGGTTTCTTCACACTGTCCAAAGGCATGTAGGTTAGCTGAATGGGCAACACTAAATTGGCCCTGTTGTGTGTTTCTTGTATGGGTGTGTGGGTGTATTCACCTTGCAATGGACTGGTGGCCTGTCCAGGGTTTGTTCCTGTCTTGCGCACTGTACTAGCTGGGATAGGCTCCAATGCGACCCTTGTTTAGATTAAGGTGGTTGGAAAATTACACAACATTTTAAAATAGGTACTTTTCTAATTTATTTCAATTATAGTTCTATATTATAGAAGTTAAGACTTATTGGTCTGTAATTACTAGGAATCTTATGTGACTCCATTCTTGAACAATGGAATTACATTTGCATCTTTATATATCCTAATAAGGATTCATAAATGACATCTTTTGTTTTTTTCAATGCAATTGGTAAAACCCCATGAGGTCTGAGGGTGTTATTAGTCTTTAATGTATCAAGGGCTTGAAGCACATCTGACTCTCAATTTTAAAATCTAGGAGCTCAGAGTATGTCTTTACTTCCGCATGGGGCATTCCATTTGTTTCTTCCTTTAGAAATAACTAGGTGAAATATTTGTTCAGTTTGTTTGCTATTTCCTTCTCATTTTTTAACGATTTCTCCTTTTGTGTCCCTGCGGTTTCTTAGATTCTCTATTATCCTATTTGCACTAGAGAAGTACACAAAAAAATGCTTGCTGTTTCTTTTGGCTTTACAAGAAAGTTTCTTTTTTACTTTCTCTTTTCACCTTTCAAATGTTTTTTTTGATCTCTTGATGTAGTGTCTGGTAATCCTCTAAGTCAGAATTATTTGGGTGTTGTTTCAATTTCTTTTACAGTGGTCATTCCAGTTTTACCACTTTCATAATGCCTTTGTTTATCCATTTTAGATAATTTTTTTATTTGCTTTATTGGTTTTAGGAATAAACTTGTTTTGAACCAAGATCAGAAAGGCTCTGAAAAGACACCACCTGTCATTTATAGTTGCAGAGTTTTTACTTTTAACATTCAGTGTATTCTAGATACCTCCTTATCCTTATACAGACTGCTTTCTACAAATTGTATATCTTTGTTTTGGTAAACCTTTGTGTGTTTTCAAAGATAATCTCAAATTTTAACATGTTGATTGCTGTTGCCTAAAGAATCAATAAAATTTGTTTTATTACTCTGTCTTTATTGCTCAAAAAGATGACATCTAGACAGGCGTTTCCATGTGCTGGGCTTGAAACAAATTTGGTGAGAAAACAGTAATTTACCATTAGCACAATTCCACTATTTATTGTGTAAATAGAGTAAATTGTGCAAGAAGCAAAACACTGTTTGTTTGGCAGTTTCTTAGGGGGGATGTGAAACACTGAGTTTTGATATGTTTTGCGTATCACCAGTTTGGGCCTTGTGCCCAATGCAATAAAAAAGGCACTGACTCCTTACAATGACGAAAAAGTAGGTTCAAAGAAGAATTCAATTAAAAGGTTATGCACTACAAAGAAATTTCATGTGAGAAGTGGTTTTGCAAAGATCAAATCCAAAAAGTAGCGACTCTTTGCTGAAGTCTACAGTACATGTAGGTCTTGGTTTCTGTGATATTTAAATGAGTTCAGATGGCATATCCCACGTTTCAGCATTAGGGAGCCAAAAAGAAGTTCCATGACCTAAAAATCACAAACATGTTAACAATTCAACTGTGTAAGTTTAATGGACTGTATATGCAGTTTGTCTTTTTAAACCACAAATATACATGTTTATGCAAAACGGTTTAAATACACCTGGCAAAAGTCTTTGCTATTGTCAGTCAGTATATCCATATAGAAATGTAGCGGACTAAAATTTGGTTTGAGAAACCTGGTTTTAACAGATTAAAAGTATATTGTAAAGAAAATTAAAGCTATGCATTTTTAAAGCAAGGAACATTTTGAGACACAAGCTCAAGATCAATAAAGGAACCTCGCAAATTTGATATCATTTGAACTTTACAATAATGTGGACTCTGATCAATGTACATTTTAGACAAATTCTAATCCACAATTTTAGAGGGGTACTGTGTTGTGCTGCCGATCAGTCAGTCAGGAGGTAACAGTGCTAACTCTACGAGGTGTGGCAGAAAAGTAATGAGACTGATTTTTTATTTACCAAAGTTTTTATTTTTTTCAAACATAAATGTTATCCCCTTCAAAGTAGTTCCCTTGGGCAGCTACACACCGATGGAGACGTTGTTCCCACTGTTGGTAGGAGCGCTGGAAGTCTTCAACCGGTATGGTCTTCAGCACGTCCGTTACACTCTTTTGGATGTTTTCTAAAGTCCCGAAATGACGTCCTTTGAGGACATTTTTCAGTTTAGGAAAAAGGAAAAAGTCACACGGACTGAGGTCAGGTGAATAAGGGGGCTGGGGAACCACAGGAATGCCTTTTGGGGTCAAAAATTCTGTTATGGAGAGGGCAGTTTTTCGGCACCATTTTGGCACAGACCTTTCGCATGTGCAAATGTTCAGTCAAAATTTGATGAACGGTAAATCTGTTCAAATTTAATTGTTCACTCAACATTCTTAATGTTAAACGATGGTCTGATCTCACAAGAGTGTTCACACGTTCGATGTTTTCATTGGTTTTCGAAGTTGAAGTCCTCCCTGAACGGTGTTCATCTTCAACGTGTTTTCTGCCTTCCAAAAATGATTTGTGCCAGCGAAAAACTTGAACTCGGGATAAAGAATGTTCCCCATAGGCCTGTTTTAACTTTTCAAACGTCACACTTGCCGTTTAATGGCACAACGTTGCTCCAAATTCCGCTGTTCCATTTTGCGTGATGCACAACCAAAAACACAACTTCACTAATAGCAGTTACAAAAATCACGTAGTTAACGGAAGGAGTTGAAACTCGCACTGAGCTATGGGAGGGTACTGATACACGTGCTCTATCAAGGACAACAGCGCAGCGTTGCCAGATCGCTTGCAGTGTTGCCAGTCTCATTACTTTTCTGCCACACCTCGTATGCCTATATTGTCAGCCATTATTAGATTTACTAGCACATGTATCAGAATTGAGAGTTTAAAAATGACTGCGTTGTGCCGATTGTGGTAATGAATATAAGGCAATTTACACAGGCATAAGAAAACAAATGAAGGCCAAAAACTATATTTTTGAAATGAGAGTTAGTGCTATGATATAAGATAAACACTAATGACAGTGGTAAGCAAGGCATTACAGTTTAACAGAAGTGAGTTTATACTTAATTCACAAATGCAAAATATCAGCTCCACATCTTTTCCTGCTCACTTTGCAGTGCTTAGTAAGGCATTTAAGCTGCTTGTGCTCTAAAATATACACATGTGACCATAAATTGTGTTTTTTTCTGTCCACAAGGTCTTTTGATTGGCATTTACTATGACAAACTTCAATACGAAAATCAAAATAAAGCAACATATCTAAGACCGTGTAATTTGTCATATCACCATTCGGTGGTGCTAACTCCTTAAAATCGATTCCGGTTGTCTTTCCTGCAAAGTGTAAAAATGAAGTTTAAAAAATAAATAAATTAGTATTTCAAATATGCTCAAGTATTATTTTGTTGTCAAAAATAACAGCTTGATAGTTTTTCTTTAAATGAATGTTCATACTGTTAACTCAGTTTTTTTTTTATCTCTATACTATATTTTCTCTGTTCAAAATGCTGCTGAGCTAATTATCTGCGGTCAAATGAGACAAACTAGTAAGTATATTTAGTTCCCTATATTTAAACATACCCACCCCTATTGTCCCACACCTTCCCCCAATCTGAAGCAATGCAACACTTCCTATTTTACCAAGAAGGGGAAGTAAGGCACCAAGAGCTTAAATAAAAAAGTTCAGCTGCACTTCCTTCTAGTGGACACTTCAGTTTCATACAGCGGTCAGGCACGCAGCAATGAGCCGAGATCTGCAAGGTGAGATCTGTCTGTTTATATATTAAAAAAAAAGAAACTTTTTCACATTTATTTTAGAGGAGCCATTTGCTTTTTGTGTCTATGTATTAAGGGTGTAAAATCTTATTAGCATTAGTGTCACCAACTGTTTATAATACAATTTAAATCTTACTGGTATTGCATCTGTCTATTTGTGAGCCATGTGTTCTTTCCAAATGGTGCACTAGACAGCTTTCCACACGTTTCTATTTACATGGATTTATTCCTAATTCAGTTTTTTTCTCTAAGGCAATCCCCTTCTATCATTATTTTAGTGTATATTTATCCTCCAGATTGTTTTTCTCCCATTAGCCTTCCAGAAAATGTTGCATTCTGACAGGTCCTTACAAATTTGAGTCACCTAAGTAATGTCTTTCTCCTCTTCCTTAAATAATAAAACAAAATGACAACAGTCAAGCTGACATGCAACCTGAGCTTCCAGAATGAGCCTTGTTTTTTTGTATGTTATTCGACTGAAGATACGCTACAGTAAGTCTAAGCATGAAATGATTTGATACCAGGTAATGGCTAAACATGTCTGTATACATCAACACCCCAATGTGCCTACTTAAAAGTATGAGGTATTCTTTTTAAGTGGTTCCTTGTTTTCACACTGAGTTAGCATCTCTTTGTTGGTGGCTAAAATTCAAGACAGTGACCTGTTAGAAGTATTTTAAAAGGAAGTGGTGGACAGTGCTTTGTAGTTGCGTTTATTGTTGGCTAGGCCGTGGTTTGGACCCTGAAGAGCTGCAAGCAACCACATTAAAGAAAGTCACTTCAGACATTGTGTTAAATGTCCGTTTTGTTTTCTTCAGGTGGTAAGGAATATGGCATCCTTAAAGCACAGCAGGAGGAGCGACTGGACTCAATAAACAAGGTACTCTTTCATTTAAACTAACATTAAAAATTCAATCACCACAGGCTACAAGTTGAATGGGATGTGACCTCAGAGTGGTGCGTTCTGCCAGAGAATGAGGAAATTTACAGGCAAGGGTGAACGCCATAAAGCACGAGGATAAATTTTGACTAATATGAAGCATAAAACGTCCTGAAATGCTCCACTCGCATCCATTTAATTCTGACACCTGAACGATAAAATTGTCTAGCATAAAGTCAGACGTCTTTGTGAAGTGGTCCAGTCCCCTGAACCCAAGGGACAGGGAAAGATGACTCTGATCAATTTAATTTATTATATCTTGCCTTATTCAAAAGATTCAGTCTGGTGACTCTGAAATTCCCTCTTCAAAAATGAACATATTTTAGCTGAAATACAATATGAAAAAGGTATGTAGTAATCGGGAATAATATCTGGTTGTTAGGTGGGCCATCTCATAAACAGAGAACTTATGATGGAACTGGAATACAGTTGAAGACCTACTGCAGAATGAGACTAACAGCTCAGGGGGTCACATGAATGATGACCGGGTGTTTATTGACAGAATGCACTAATATGCTCAGGGGTCTACAGGGACGCCCAATGAGAGGTCTAGTTCAATGCACTTGTCATCTGTTATTACATCATCTAAAAGCATAAAACAGGGCCATGTTGGCACAGATGCTTGAGCATAAATTGAGAGACATTTGCTATTGTCTGAACAATGACCTTGTGAATTAATGTCTAGTATTGTGCATAATGGAGATCTCCACTGCAGAAAGGTCATAGTAACATAATTGAAAATGTGAAAGGATTTAAAATTCTCAAAGGTATTTATAAACTTGATTCAGCCTAATTTATTCAGTTTAATGGTGAGTCATATATTCAAGTGTGGACTGGCATCCTGTTCATGTGTTGCTCCTTGTTTAACCAGATAATTACTGGGAGAGATTATAGCCGCTCCATGACCCTGTCCTGAACAAGCGGGTTATGAAAATAGATAGATGGATGGGTTTTCAATGGCACCTGGGACAGTTATGGATAAGTGCATTACAGAAAGAGTCCAGGAAGTACTTTTTCACACAATTCATTGGAATATGGAAACAAGTTTCCAAGTCATGTAGTATGAAGAAGAAACCTTGAAAACTATTAAAGTATCTGGGTAAGATATGAAACAATTTAGCCATTAGCTAATTAAACATGCTGAATGGACTGACTTTTCTCCTCTTGTTTGTCATAATTGGTAACTCAAAATTAACCTGGCATGGGTGAATGTTTGATAATGTCAATGTGTCCAACCTGAAGGTCTATGCTTGCTTTGTCCCTGAGGCTGTGTTGATTGGCTTTGTAGATTCAATAGCTTTGCACATGAAAGACCAAATGGGCGGACTCTATTTCCTTTTAAGCAATGTATAGCACAAGGCTATACTGCCACAATGTATAGCACAAGGCTATACTGCCACAATGTATAGCACAAGGCTATACTGCCACAATGTATAGCACAAGGCTATACTGCCACAATGTATAGCACAAGGCTATACGGACATAATGTATAGCACAAGGCTATACTGCCACAATGTATAGCACAAGGCTATACTTCCACAATGTATAGCACAAGGCTATACGGACATAATGTATAGCACAAGGCTATACTGCCACAATGTATAGCACAAGGCTATACTGCCACAATGTATAGCACAAGGCTATACTGCCACAATGTATAGCACAAGGCTATACTGCCACAATGTATAGCACAAGGCTATACTGCCACAGTGCACCAAAATTTTTCAAATCAAAGATTATGATCCAAGCCCTGATGATCTGCAGACTTTTTATTTCAAATTCAGCTACTCAGAACCAAATATTAGCCTGTTATGTTCATAATCAACATTCAAGTAATGTCTGCTATTGCTCTAAAACAAGAGTGGGAAAATGTTAAGGTAATCCTGAGACTGGCCTTCTCAGCAATCTTAAATTTGATGTATACAACTCTTTTACCGATGTTTGAAAGATTAACAGAGCTGAGCCTTATCAGTTTAGGCAAAAGAAGATTAAGTGATGGCATGATTGAAGTGTTTAAAATAATGAAAGGGTAATAGTACAGTGGATCGAGACTGTTATTTTAAAATAAGTTCATCAAGAACACAGGGGCACAGCTGAAAACTTGTTAAGGGTACATTTCACAGAAACATTAGGAAGTTTTTCTTTACACAGTATCACAAACTCGACTCAGAGTCATAGAAAGGTTTGGGGCAGCCACTCGTATAATTGATTTCCTGTCTGCAAAGTCATTAAGTATATACAGCACTGATGAGTCCAAAACAGAACTGAGGGAATAGGGGAAATGTGGAGGCTTTGAAAGGGGAAGACAAGAAGTGAGATCAAAGGGGTCGGGCTCATGAAGGTCTTCAGCCATTGGTTCGAGCCCGGACATGACATCACAGGGGCCGGAGCCGGCAAGGTCTCCTTCCATAGGCTTGTTTCCAGAAGTGACGTCAAGAGGGCCAGGTGAAATCTCCCGTGAATGGTCTGCAGGAAAGGGAGAAAAAGAGTCAGTGCACTCTGTCACATCCCGGTATGACTCAGAACTGCCTCCCATGTGCATGTGTGTGACAGCAGAGAACAATAGATACTTGGAATAAGCAACCAAGTAGTGTGGTAGACAGTAAGACTTTAGGAACTTTCAAAACTACTTCTTTCTGGGTGTCAGGAATTATTTTACTGCTCATTTTAATGTTAGTAGTCCGAAAATGAGTGAGGTTTAAATATCTGCAAACAGTGGGTGGCAAACTTACAAAAAGAGTAGAAAGGGGGGTGAGTTAATCGAAGACAAGAAGAAAAAGTGGATACTATTTGGTAGAATATATGAGATTCAAAATACTGTAAATTCTGCTGCCACTCTAAAGTTCTTTTCAATTTGATCTTATCAGGGATCTCCCTTGATGTAACTCATTCATCATTCCATTCATCTCCAAGTCCATTTAATTTAAATCAGGGCTACTGAACTTTGGAAGAATTCTGGAACTAAATGCAAAGGAGTATTATCCATTTAGCATTTATTTTGAAATAAAGAGGTTGTGGGAAACCAACACCTGTTTTTGGTAGCAACGGGAAAGTTCCAAGATTCTAAAATAAACAGACATGCAAAAATTGTTTAAGTGGGAGGTAGACTGCTAAAGCTGTAGGCATTCTTGGCAGGATAGGAGCCAAGCACTTTGTGTCTGTAATATAAATAATAGTGCAGGAGACATAATCAGGCCATGATTGCTTCTCATCAGGCATACAAAACCAATGTAAGTCACCTTCCTACTTTAATTTTGTCCAAAAAGAAGAACACTTTATCTGCAAAGCAAAGTAATATCACTATTTAACATTATGAGAGGGACTTTGAAAAAAACTGTGTCCATTTTTATTTTGAAACTTTGGGATTGACTTTTTAGGTTGTCATAGTATTTTTTCAGTCAGAACATTCTCAGCACCCGCACAGTACCCCAGCCTATAAAGAATAATTGGTTATTCCAATTAAAAATAAAAATTGCATCCACTGGGGAGTGACTTGTTTATTATACCATACCATTTTCTAAGCCTGCTTAACCTAGGAGCCTATCCCAACAAGCATGGGGCACAAGGCTGGAATAATCCCTGGACAGGGTGCCGGTCCATCACAGGGTAAGCACACACACTAGGGCCATTTTATGGCGTTGCCAATACATCGAATCTGCATGTCTCATATCCTCCCACACTCTCTGTTTGACTATCAGTAACTTTTACAAGTCAGTCAATTCAAACACATCTTCTTCAGTCTGTGGAGATTCTATTTTTGAGCTCATAGCCTTTAGCTGCTTTTCTATATAAGTAACTCCTGTTAACTGTTGTAGATTAAAAAAGACACAAAAGATGACTGAGTTGGGTCACGTGACAAGAGCTAGTGCACCGCAAAGAACCACTGTGCTGCTGCTAGTCACTGGCTAGTCTGACCTCAAGTATTACAATTGTCTATAATCTTTAAACTTTCTATGTTATCAGCAGCTCTGTAGATTTATTTTTTGTTATGAGGAAGTCACAACTTCCCTATCTTGGGAATCTAAATATGTTAAAGAGATGTGTTATACCACCCACTGTGACAGCAACTTGCAAACACTTTTCTGTGTACCTCTGCTGCTTCTTTGCACTATCCCTGAGCAAACAAAGACTTGAATGTTGTTTAATTAGAAATGTTGCAACTTTACTCTTCAACTGAAGACTCATTTCAAGTAATTTCAGTTAAAAACATCTTATAGTTAATGTCTCTGTGCAACATTGGTGTAAAACTATTAATTAATCATTTTTAAACTTTGAAAATAATTTAGCACAATGTTATGTAATTATATATGTATTTTTGGGTGTAAAAATCATAAAAGGTATAAAAGGGTATTCATGGTGAAGCCACAGCCTGTTCTGTGAGGAATATGAAATCATTTTTGTGCTTCTTGAACTCTCAGGGGCCTTGTATCGTTTATGTATACTGCCGACCTCAAGGCTGGGCAACAAAAAAAGTGTCGGACACCAACCGAGTGAGACCCCTCAACATGCACTCCTCTAGGGCTGTAGCACCCCTAATGCTGCACTTGAACACTGTGAATAAGTGGCTGACACTTTGTGGTTACTGTCTAGCAGGGTGTCTGAGGGCACTTTATATTCTTTGTTTTTCCACATATAGTGTTTTTTTGAGTATACCATCTATCTGTGGCCTGCAATAACTATGTATCTTTCCTCTTTTGACTATTTAAAATGAAATACCTTTACTTATTACATATTCCTTATAGAGTGAAGAAGAAAATACACATTTAAACTACTGATCACATAATCAAGGTTGACGTATTCTGAAAACATAATAGCTGAAGGCACAATCAAAAACCAACATATGTAAAAAAGACACCTTTATTGTTTTTACTGCTCAGTTCCAGTACTCATATGACTGAGCCATTATAGCCACATAAGGACTAGAGGGTATCAAATTAAAGTTAGAAGAATCCTTTCATCCTAAAGAAATCAAGAATAGCAGCAGACATTATGTGAGTGTTTTAAATAATGAAGTGAATAAAAGATGCTACTCATGATTTTAAATTGATTATTTCATGAGAATAAGAGGTGCACATGAAGCTGTTTGTGTGCAATGGAATCATTAAAGTTTGTGAATCTTAACAAGTAAGCTAACTAAAATTAAGCACAAAAATGTCATTTGAGCAATAAGGTCTAAAATGATAAAGTGCATCTGCACTTATTAAGTTTAAGGTACAGTACAGGCCAAAAGTTTGGACACACCTCCTTATTCAATGTGTTTTCTTTATTTTCATGACCATTTACAGCACTCCATCACTCTCCTTCTTGGTCAAATAGCCCTTAAACAGCCTGGAGGTGTGTTTGGGGTCATTGTCCTGTTGAAAAATAAATGATCGTCCAACTAACCTGACTTCTGCACAACACAAATGCTGGTCGCAACCCCATTGATAAAGCAAGAAATTCCACTAAATAACCCTGATAAGGCACACCTGTGAAGTGAAAACCATTTCAGGTGACTACCTGTTGAAGCTCATCGAGAGAATGCCAAGAGTGTGCAAAGCAGTAATCAGAGCAAAGGGTGGCTATTTTGAAGAAACTAGAATATTAAACATGTTTTCAGTTATTTCACCTTTTTTTGTGAAGTACATAACTCCACATGTGTTCATTCATAGTTTTGATGCCTTCAGTGAGAATCTACCAATGTAAATGGTCATGAAAATAAAGAAAACACATTGAATGAGGAGGTCTGTCCAAACATTTGGCCTGCACTGTATATGTTTTGAGTCCCTCACTGCTGTACGCATTGCATTGCCCAATGTTTGCCCTCTTTTGTGATTTATGGTGTATTGGGCTAGTACAGTATTTAATTTTCCATTCTAAAATTGATGCCATTCATCAGCATCTTCGTACTGCACAACACTTCCATTCTTTGGGCCTTACATGCCACAACGTATTTTTCAAATTTATCTCCACGTACAGTAATTACATTTTGATTTGAGAGATGATCTGTAAATCTATTTCTTCTACACTGTTTTAGCTAAAGCTTATTATGCTGATGTCAACCAGCTTTATATTTCTACTAAACCATGTCATGTTTGCTCTCTGTCCTGTTTGGTTAGTTGCCCCCATAATATTAAAATTTGACTGGCACATCATCTCCTCAAGATTAATAGTGACAAGTCCTCAAGTCTCCTTGTTGTCTCTAAAGCTACCCTTTCATAAATTGGACATTTTAAGGTCTGAATTCATGATACTCCCATTCCTTTACAACCTCAAGGCAAGAGATGTGGTATTGATTTTGATACTACTGACTTTTCAGTTTCACATTTATGCTACATCCCGTGCTACCTTTAATAATATTTGGAACATTTCAAGACTCCATCCTTCACTGTCCTGCTCTGCAGCTGAGACATTTATTAATGCATTTGGCACAGCCATGTAAGACTATTGTAATACCTTATTGTCTTGTATCCCAGCTTAACCTATAAACAAGTTGTGGTTGGTTCAAAATTCTGCTGCAGGCTTACTGAGTCAAACTAAGGACTATAGTCACATTACCTCTATCCTACAAAAACTTCACTGATCCCATTTAAGTACTGCCTTAACTTTTAAGATTCTTGTCATCACTTTCAAAGCACTCCATGGCCTGACTCCCACATATTTAGAACATCTTCCTAAAGATTATATGCGACCAACTCAGTGTGCTCCTCTACTTCAGGGCTTCTTGTTGTACCATTAGTCTGCCTGTCTTCCATGGGAGATCAGGTTGTTAATTTCACTGCTCCTCAGGTCTGGAACTCCCTCCATCATAGTATTTGGTGTCTTAATGCTGTTTTATTGTATACAAAATGTATTAAAACTAACATTTATAGAACTCCCTTCTCAGTGCCATAAATTGTATCATCTATGCTCTGATTATTTTTACTGTTTATTGTATATTTTAATAGGTGTGTGTTTTATTTTATTGTGCAGTTTTATAATTTTATATTGTAATGGGTCCTTGAGCATCTGGAAATGTGTAATTAAACCAAAGATTTTATTATCATCATAGTAGACATGTTCTTTTATATCAGCTTTTCTCATCTAAGTCACATAAACTTTTATGCCACTAAGATGCAGAATTGAGTAAGTCTGGATCTGAAACTTGTTTGTGATATACTGTAATATGGGAAGTCAATTTCTGAGCATCTTTAAAATAAACCTTAATAGATCTTCCACTAAGATCAAGAATGAGGAAAGTTTTTACACGAGGACCAGTTAGTTAAAGCCATATATACCATACATGTATTTCTAGGATATTTTTTCTCAAACTTTTCAGTTCTTGTGCCATTAATTGTAGGTAGCTTCTCTTGAAGTCATCAATTTCATGTATAACAATAAAAGAAGGTAAGCCTTCCTTATTCTTTTAGTTGTCCACTGCCACATACCAAAACTCACACAATTCTCTGAGATTAATTTAGTTTTGATAAAGGAATTTTGAAAATTCTCATCAATGAAGTTTTAATACTGTATATGGATTATTGGCGTTTGTTTCTGTTTTATTTTCCAAAAGCAAATATCTTGTATCATCTTATACAAAGGAATGAATACATTTTGAAATTTTGCCCTAGAACTTTAACTAGAATATAAAGGCTGTCCATCCAATCATTCCTTATTGAACTCATTTAATAGAGTTCAGAGTCATGGGGTATAAACCCTGCCGTGGCAGAAACGAAATGAAGATGGAGCACCAGTCAAGAACAACAGCATTTATTTATATTGTACTTTTTTCATGGAAAAAATTGCACCTCAAACTGTCTTGCAAAAGTTTAAAGAAAGAATTACAAACAGCAAAATAAACCCAAAGAAATTATTACAAAGATGCACAGTGCAATAAATAAGTAATAGAAATGGAAGAGTCCCCAAGAACTGCTTAAATTAATATAAACATAACTGTTTTTTGGTCTGTAAAGGTTATGGTGGTAAATGACAGTATAATGTTTACTCACAGAGTTCTCCTACTGAGCTGTCTCACCAATCAACCTTTTTGCCTTTAAGAATGAATGGATTTTGGTGAGCAATCAGGCACAGGAGTGCTGAATTGACAAAAATACACTTTTCCATTTAACTCATTGCTATGATGTCTCAGCATCATGTCTGAAACTTGTCAAGGTTTCAGCTTCACCTGCATAACTTGATGGTATGTGCCTTTGCAAGAAGGTTTGCTGTTTCTTTTGGGCAGTCTCAAGAGCATGAAGGAGATACCAGGAGATGAGCCGGTACATGAGGAGAGCTGGACAGGGCCGTAGAAAAGCAACAGCCCAGCAGCAGGACTGGTATCTGATCCTTTGTGTGAGAAGGAGCAGGAGGAGGACTGCCAGAGCCCTACTAAATGACCTCCAGCTGGCTACTGGTGTGCATGTTTCTGAGCAAACTATCAAAAACAGACTCCATTAGTTTTCATGAGACATCCTCTAGTACAGGGGTGTCAAACTCTAGTCCTGGAGGGCCGCAGTGGCTGCAGGTTTTCATTCTAACCATCTTCTTAATTAGTGACCAGTTTTAGCTGCTAATTATTTTGCCTTAATTTTAATTAACTTGGCCCCTTAGTTGTTACTTTTTCCTTAACTAGCAGCCAAACAATAATGAGACACAAAACAAGCCACTACATGATCAGCTCACCTGTGTCCATCACACAATATCTGAAAATAAAGAAAGGTGAAGGTCTCGATAAGGCTGATCTCTCTGGTCACCAAAACATCTTGATTGCGTTCTTAGAAAAAAAAGAAAATCAGTTTTGGAAATGTCTGCTGTGGCAGAATGAGAGCGACAACAAGCCATGGAATTAAACAAGTTTAATTATCAGCAAGAATCGGCATCTAATTAAGAGATTGGTTGGAGTGAAATTGGTTGAGTTTGAAATCCCAATTTAGCTGGTCATCTGTTGAAATGAAATGGAGTTTGAGGCCAGATACAGCTTGTCATTTGTTGGCTCACTCCAAATCTCATTTCTGTTTAGCTGTCATTTAAACGAAAAGAAAATAATTCAGAGGACTAAATCCTTAAAAACAAGGCTATTAAAATGAAGGGAAAATAAGTTAATTAGCAGTGTAAACTGGTCACTGATTAAGAAAAGGGTTATAATGAAAACCTGTAGCCACTGCGGCCCTCCAGGCCTGGAGTTCGACACCTGTGCTCTAGTAGGACCTGTGCTCACAACCCATTACCACGCAGCTCAATTGGCAGCTCTGCCATTGGTGCCCTGTTCTCTTCACAGATAAGAACAGGTTCACACTGAGCATATGTGACAGATGTGAAAGAGTCTAGAGACAACGTGGTGAATGTTATGCAGCCTGCAACATCATCCAGCATGACCAGTTTGGCGATGGATCTGTGATGGATTGGGGAGGCACATCCTTGGAGGTCGCATGGACATCCACGTGCCAAGCAAAAGTACCTCAGAGGTACCTCAGAGTCATTGTCAGACCTTACATTGGTGCAGTGGGCCCTGAGTTCCTCCTGGTGGTGTGGCAGGAATGTGTAGCCAGTTCCTAGATGATGAAGACATTGATGCCATTGACTAGCCCGCACATTCCCCAGACCTGAATCCAACTGAGAACCTCCTGAACAATATGTATTGGTGCACCGACATCGCCAAGTAACACCACAGAATTTCCAGGGGCTCACTGATGCCCTGATCCTGAACTGGGAGAAGATCCCCTGTGAGCATGTCGAGACGTTGTCAGCAGTGCATACAGGCATGTGATGGCCATACACACTATAGAGTTACATTATGAGGTGCTGTGATGAAATTCACACAAGTTGGATCAGTCTGTGATTTCAATTTTTGACTCTGATTTTCAGTATGATGTTGAATTCACCTCTCATTTGGTTGGTGATTTAGGTTTCCATTGACTATTATATGCTATATCATTTTGTTCTCAATGAATTACACAGTATTACTCAGTAAAGATTTTCCACTTGAGAATTTTGTGCATTCAGATCACATGTGTGATTTAAGTGTTCCCTTATTTTTTTAAGCAGTATACTAGCAGTTCAAACCATTTGGTTGTGTATTTGATTATAACAGCATCTTGGTGACAGCTCTTGCAAATAATCATTCATGATTTGCAACTTTAATGACATGTGCATAAAAATAATCTGCAAGTCTGCTAGTAAGGCAGTTTTTTACTTGGGTGTGTGTGGTGTAAAACGAAAGTGCTTTTTTTAGACATTGCTTGTTATTTGTGTCCTGTATGGTAGTATTGTGCCCTCCCTCCTGTGCTGAGCGTTTTTAAATGACATGCCACAGGGCTTTGTGAACTCACAACAGACTCCGCAAGATGATGTGCTGTTCACCATGTATATGGTGGATTCATAAAGTACTGAGACCACTTCATTTTCTTCATGCTTTGTTGTGCTGTAGATTAAACTGTATATGGATACATTTGATATTGTTGTCCATCACTCTGGACTCAATAAGCCCTAATGACAAAGTGAAAACATATTTTCAGAAACATTTGCAAATTCCAGTTGGAAATGGTCACACTTTTACAGCCAGTTGATTATTTTTTACTTTGCTTTTCATTTTGTAATGTTTAGTCACCTTTCCTCCAGTGATCCAAAATTTGCCTTACAATTATGTGACTTGTCAGGTTGTGACCACATGGAATGGTGTGGGCAACCTGATATCATTGGGTTTCTGTTGATCCTTGGACAGTTTTAGTTTCAGAACAGTCATGCACCCTCAATACACTTTCAATCATTCGGTTTAAACTGAACCTCTAACATCATATACCAGAATGTGTAACAAAAAGCCCACAAAATCCACTTTGAATTAAACAAAAGACATCAAATTCAAAAAACAAAATCTTCCAAGCTTGCAGGTAAAAAATTTAATAACCATTTTGTTAAATCTCTTAAATTTCTAAGAAATGATAAATCATCTCTCAAACATAAATCCCTCTTTTATAATATCAGAAGCTACTGTAAGTTGAAAGCTGATTGGTTGAAGGTGAATGAGTGTCGTGGTGTTATGTTTTAACCTGGCTTAATCCTTGATCTCAGTTTTCTTTTGTCATGGTTTTTATTTTGTTTCTTTTCATTGAACATTTTTTATTTTTATGTTACTGTTTTTATTAAGTTCTGTAATTTTAAATTTTCAAATAGTGAGTTTTGGTTTTCAAATCTTTGTGTAATTATTAATTATGGAGCAAAATCTTCATTCTCATTGCCAGCAGTAAGTCATATTATTTTCCAGTGAGTGTGGGACTCCACCAGGAATGCCCTCTGTCACTGATCCTGTTCATAATTTTCTATAGACAGGCGCAGCCAGGGGGATGTGGGGTCTTTAGGTGTGGTTAGGATCACATCTTTGTTTTTTGCATATGATGTGGTCCTGTTCGTTTCAATGGGTGATGATCTCAGGTGTACACTGGGGTGGTTTGCAGCCGAGTGTTAGGCATCTGAGATGAGGATTCAGAACCTCCAAGTTCATGGTTCTCAGCTAAAGTTGGATGGAGTTACCTCTCAAGCAGAGGAGTTTAATTATCTCAGGGTCTTGTACAAAAGTGATTGAACAAAGGACTATGAAATAGAGAGGTCTGCGACAGCAGCATCAGCAGTTATTTGAATGTAGTACCAGTCTGTCATGGAGAACTTAGATGCAAAGCTTTCCATTTAGCATTTGATCTACATTTCTTACCTCACTTATGACCATGAGCTTTGGGTAGTGACAGGAACAACAACGTCATGGATAAAAGCAGCTGAAATTAGCTTCCTTTGCAGGGTGCCTAGGCTCAGTCTTTGAGATACGTAAGATGCACAAACATTTTTTCAGTGAGCAGCATTTTTAACTAATGTTTAGAATCTTTGAAGTCCCCATACTCCTAAAGATCCCAGAATAAAGTTAAAACCTTCAAGTTTCAATGTATCCGTGAACCACAAAGACTTCTACAGATATCAGTTATTCTGAAGTAAAATAAAATAAAGGTGTCAAGGCCTCCTTGAGACAAACTTGGAAAGTGGTGTGCACTTCACAGACATGCTGTGGCTCTGCTGCAGTCCTAGACTGCTGAGCACATGGGTAATTATAGAACCTTATGATTGCCACACCAGCTTCTGCTCTGCCAGTAATATATAGATAAGATGAAACTCTTACAACAGATTGTGCTTTTTTTATTACCGTTTTACCATCAATAGTATGGTACCCATATTACATGTTTTAATGCAGTACATGATTGTGAATTAATTTAACACTTTAGATAAAATCTGTTTAAGTCTGTTTTTCCCATTTTAACACTTCTATTTAGCTAATCAAGATGTATCTAGTAGTACAATGCTTACACTTCAGTATACATCTATCCATTTTATTAAACCCAGCTGTCCTATTACTTGCTCAAGAGAAGCATAACTCATACTACCAACTCCTTTTCTTACAAGGCATAGTCACCTTCATCTCACCTGTAATGTTCGCTGCAATTGGTCTAAAATGGAGCACAACTATACTCTGCAGCTGCATACTTACTTCTTTACTCCTGTTAGTACACTACTTCCAGTAGTTATGACAGTAGTGGGCGCTATTGCTCCCTTGAACCCTCAGATACCACGCCAAACACCAGGTAAAAGTGCAACAATTCTTTTTATTATAATAATTATGTGCACTAAGCACCCTCCACTCCACACTACTTATTAATAAACAATTCTCAATAATCAAATAACCAATCCTCCAACTCCCAGACACTTAGCCACCCTTCCTCCCTTCCTCCCAGCTCAGTTCAGCTCAGCGTCTGTGACTTCCCATGGTCCTTTTATATCTCCTGACCCAGAAGTGAATCCACCCTACAGTCCATGAGATTCCTTATCACTTCCGGGTCGGATACAAAGTCTTTTTCTTCAGCCCAGAAGTACGTTGTTCCTACTGTTCTCGTGATCAGGATGTACTTCCGGGTTATAGGGCACGTAGTACTCTCCAAGCCTCCCTATGGCAGCTCCTGGTGGCCCCCATGGTGTCCAGCAGGGCTGTTCATAAAAACTACAACGTCCATGAGGCTCTGCTGGAATTTGGAAAACTTCCATGCCGCTGGGAGGGCTCCATCTGGCGGCTTGGAGGTGTGGTCCGGAATATATATAGCCGGCCATCCTTCACAACGTGTAATGTCTTGTGTAGGGTAACAGTTTCAGAAGACATGCAATACAAAGTAAACATTTTCCCACACTCATTCTTTTATTTTTTGATACAGTTGAGTTTTCTGAGAACCATATCCACCAAAATAAAAATGAATAAGTAGACAGAAACATCCCCAAGCACCTATGTCTGGATTTTCTGTATTGATTTCAATTCTGATACGGGCACAATATTCCCTGTAATTTTTTTCAATACATTGATGAACAGTGGTTTTTTAGGGGCTACTGAGGAACATGTATTCCTCATGGTACTGTATATGTTTGAATTGATATTTTATTTATATAAGTTTTATTAAACTAAGTTCCTTGAAATTATTGTTGTTAAGGTACTAAATTTAAGTAAATATGAGTTTCAATCAATGACTTATTGAATATTGGATTCCCTTTCTTATACAAAGCCTGGAGAAATAACAAACTAGACACCTTAAGGCCTATTTACACACATGAAGACCTCTTACTACCATGTGGGCTGGCTGGTCCTCTTCCCTACTCACACACTGCCATTTCCTCATCTTCTGTCCCACATCCACATACAACTTACCATAACTGACCCCAATAAAGGAGATTCCTCGAAAATAACTGTGCAAAATGTCTTTGATCTGCATTTCATTAATTTGTATTTTTGCTCTTGTACTTTCTTTCCTCTCTTATTTAGTGTGACACAAATCTCTATTTATGCAGAGACACACATTAATGCATGTGTAGGCATTCTGAATGCACATATACGTGAATATGTTTATGACTTTCATACATTATTCAGCATGTAGGTGCCTATCATTTGTGTTAGAAATTAATTTCTAAAAGAAGAAACCATTGCGAGAGTCATTTCCTTTCACATGCAGAGCTGTGTGAAACAGGCTTTGAAGTAGATGTTCTGCTACTTCAATGTCTGCTTTGACAGTTATGATGGCAGTCATGGCAATTGTAACCCTAAAGAAGAGGTGATGGACATCATGGATGGACTGGTATCCAACCCAGGATGGATGGCGCTTATGGTTGAATGTGCATCCTTTCAAGAAGGTTCCTATTCCCATTCTTGGTCAGTAGTTGACAGGGCATGACTGGTTCCCAAGTGAGTCAGGGTCAGAAGTGGATAAAGATTAAGATTGCCTGGAAAGGAGTGGAGGAGGAACAGAAAGAGAGAGAATTGTAGGTTGGATTGTACTGGAGAAGAAGCCAGTCTGAAAAAGGCACTATTTATTTGAACCCAGGACTTGTGTTGCTGCTGTGGTCATCCAAGGGAATGATGGGTCAAAAGACAAGCTAAATGTTGGGGCGCCAACTTGGCCTCCCGTTTACTTTCAAACATTAAAAAAAAAAAACATGAGTGATGAAGCAATAACAACCAAAAAGAGCTGGCCACTGGCATTCTGTGCAATGAACTGACTGCCTCTCAAGGCTTTTCTGATGACTTTGGTTGATATTTGAAAGAACTCCATTTCTTCGAGCTTCCAGTCAATAAGTGACCCTCCTAAGACTGTCCTAAGACCGGAAAGGGCAGGGTCAGTTGCTCTCACTGAGCAGTTTCTCGGTACTTTGGAAGCAATGAAAGATGGCATGGTTAGTGACAGAGGCCCCTTCTTGGCCCGCTGTGGAATTTCATATCTGGGAGAAACCCGTAGGGTAACCCTGTGGCACGCATGCATGACACTGCAGATGTATTTGGGGTTTGGGGCTTTGAGGTACCCTTAATGGTCACAATGTGTCACAGCCGGACATGGCGTTAAACCCATAAATTATCAAAGAATGAGCACATATATTTCACCAACAAAATAGCCACACAAAAGAATTTGTCTATTGTTGGTTTGTGAAAGCCCACTACCTTGCTCATGTGTTCAAGGGGAGGAGCTAGAATAGAACTCTAGGCAACTGCAAAAGCGAAAACGTAACAAACCTTCAACACCCACCAGCTCTGTGTCATTATCAGTAGGTGCCATTACAAGTTCATTGAAGTAGGAAAAAGGAAGCATCAGAAGTGCCTCCTCTGCTTCCCTTTAACTGCTGCATGTTGTCTAAATTGGGCTACTGCTTTCACATGCACACTTTGTCACATGCTGTATATTAAGAAAACATCGCAGAATAACAAATGTTATAATAAAAATGAACATATTACTTTGGAAAGTCTAAAGGAACTATAAAACTACTCTGTTTAACTAGGCCAAACTAGCTAAAGCAAAAAAAAAAAGCTCAAGTCAGTGCTAGGATTACATTAATATGTTCCTCATTTGTTTTCTTTTTTATTATTTTGTATTAATTCTACTAATGGCATTTTGCCACCATTTTGTGTATTTATTCTTCATGGGTGTCTTGATTTTATGTTTTAAACTTTCAAGGACAATTTCTGTCATGAATGCATCCATCTGGGTCACTATGATGCTAGGTGGTCATTATCGATAATAGTATGACAGCCATTAAAAGTTTTATAAAAGTATAATGAAAGACTTTCTCAAAAACTTCCTTGTTTATACTTGGAAAATTGTGGTTTTCTTTTTAGTTTTATTTTAGCACTATTCCTAAAAACTGATGATAAATTAATTGTCTTTCCATTTTTTGATCTTTGCTACATTTAGCATCCTTCTTGTACTATTTCTAAAATAACTGACATCTGATGAAAGTGTTCTCCTTGGTTTAAATTTAAAAGCTCAGTGATCATGATAGTAATAAATCAGGTCACTTTTTTATATTGTTTAAAATGATTTTTTAGTGACATCTCCACTGGTCCTACTTTGTATTTCTGTTGTTATGACAGTGTATTATTAGGTGCATTAATACAGTGGTTCTCAATCTGTGGGGTGGGCCCCCCTAGGGGGGCACGAAGTAACAAAAAAGGAGGGCGCGAAGATGAGAAAAAAAAGAACACAAGAATCAAAAATATGAAAAATACATCTATTGAAACCAAAACAAATTAACTTAAACTACATTCTGATACTAGAAAAATAAATATAGAGTTAGATAAATGTCGATAAAAGTTGACTAGGTATAATGAAATATGCATCTATGATATATCTTTAATTAAAAAAGAACAAATTGGTATTAGTGGGCTCCTTTCAAAAAAACGTTAGGGGGCACAATTAAAACTGTTATGAAAGCTCGGGTCGCAAATACTTAAAGGTGGAAAAATGCTGCATTAGTACATGCATAATTAATGTCAGTAACTAATATTTTACCTATTTTCCTTAGTGCAGTTGTGTTTAAAAAGAACAAGACATGATACACGTGGGCTATATTCACACTACTATGTTTTCATTTTAAAATGATATTTTGAAACAAAAACAATCTCTATCCACACTAGAGTTTTACATTCTTTCTGAAAGTACCTCCATCCACAATAAAATGACAGTAAACTCATATAATATAGCCATTTGCCTGTACTGGGCATGCACATACCAGTAGAAAAACGAAAAGGAAGTGTCCTCCTTGAAGGGATGGATTTTTCACAGTGCTGTAGCAGTCAGTAAATTGTTTGCCTTTTGTGTATGTATGTAGCATTCAAACTGTACAAAACGCAATTTGGATGCAACACAACGCCATGGACAGCAGCTCCTCTTTGTCCTCTACATTGCTTTATGGTTTTCTTCCACAACGGGTGACCAATCAGGTAATGAGACATTGTAGTGAGCAGAGTGCAAGCAGGAAAAGGACATGTGATAACCACAGACTAATAAAGTGTGATTAGTGTCTGTGTTTTTAAAACTTTTCGTTTTCACTTATCCCCACTTCATCGCATTTTCAGAAAATATAGAGCACTGGAAAGCTCTCCATTTTCAGGGGTTAAGAACACCTGGATAGTTTGAATGAAAGGCAAAAATTGAGATTAATGGAGAGTGGCTCTTTAGAGTGATGCCATAGTGGAACCAATATTGGTTCACATAAAGATTCATCCCTGTGAAGGTTCCAGAAAGCACCTTTGATTAGATTCTTAACAGGCTACACACAGTAAATAACCATGAATGCATGGTAAAAGATGTTTGAAATACCAATGGCTCATAATTTTAAAAGGACTCTTGCTGCATATAATACACGGTGGCCCACAAAAAAGTGGCCCACCTCCACCAAGACGACACCCATCTCGTCTGCTGCCGGATAGGTGGCTGTGGTCGTGTCTGAAATAAGCACAGAGATGTATTGACACACAAAGAGATCACTTTCAGCATTTTCTGTATAAGTGAGTACCAAATGTGATCATTTTTCTCTTCACCATGCAATGTAGTCGTCTCGGTTGAGGCGAGCCACTTTTTTCTGGGCCACCCCGGTACTACAGGCTAAGTTCTAATCCGTTAGTATCCTGTTAGGTAGCTTACCATACATTAAAGATTTCATTTTTCCCATATTAGGAAGCTTTTCAAAGCACAAAGAACCAACTTCAAAAAACTTCTGCAAAGAACTATTTCCAGATGAAATGGTTTGTCAAGCAATAGTTCTATGAGTAAAAACAAAACCAAGTAAAGCATCCTAAAGTGCCATTTAAAAAAACATTTCTAAGAGTGTAGTGTGGATGTACAGTAGCTACAATGTTCTGCTAATCCAACTCTTGGATTCCCCTTTGAAAGACATTTTTAAAATAAATAGTTAGGCCTTGAGTGGCACAGTGGGTAGTGCTACTGCCTCACAGTTAGTAGACCCGGGTTCACTTTCTGGGTCCTCCCTGCATGGAGTTTGCATGTTCTCCACATGTCTGCTTGGGTTTCCTCCCACAGTCCAAAGACATGTAGGTTAGGTGCATTGGCGATCCTAAATTTTCACTAGTGTGTGTATGCCCTGCGGTGGGCTGGCGCCCTGCCCGGGCTTTGTTTCCTGCCTCGTGCCCTGGGATTGGCTCCAGCAGGCCCCCATGACACTGTAGTTAGGATATAACGGGTTGGATAATGGATGGATAGATAGTTGGGCCTTCCAATCGTTTGCACAAAGTTGAAAAGTTCTGTCCAATTTGGAGTTCCTGCAACCTACCCCACACTTATTCAATCAAGTGTTACTTTACAGATCACAGTCCACAGAAAACACTATCAGAAAACATTTAACAAAATGAAGATAATGGAGTAAACCTACACAATAAGAGATTCGGGTCTAGACTGGTCATTAGCCCCTCAAAGAACATTTTGCAGCTGCAGCCACAGAACTGAACTGAAAGGCACGCAAGGACAGACCACACCAGTGTCCAAAACCTAGGAGAGAGGCAATGTGTCATGGCAAAGAAATCCACCATTGCCTCACACTTATTTTATTTTAAACACCTTTTCCATTTTTTGTGACAATGTATTTTTTTAGATAAAAAAATGCTTTTACTACAACGTACTTTCTTTGAGGTATTCATGCAAACTAAGTGAGCATTTATAAAAGAAATTGAGATATTTGTCTTTTGGATTAATGAATAATTATTAAGTTTGCCAATAATTTTTTCTTATGCAGGAATATTTAGATGATCCTAAATACTGCAATGAAGAAGACCTTGCAGAAAAACTGGAAGCCTATAAGAGTGAGTATAAAAGTGTTCAGTATGCACGAGGCAAAAGATGGAAAATGATAGGTGATCATCTCTCTTTATTTAACTTGTCACACAATCGACTCTTGTTTTTTAATGCCACAAATTCAATCTCCAGACAGTTTGATCACTTTGAGGCGCATTTGATCTGACATGCCTCTAAAAATATTCAAGTCTATTGTTGTTGGAGCTCCTCCTGAGCTGCGTCCTGCTACCTTGTCTTGAACCTTTGTTCGCTTGAATACAACAAATTTCTGAAGTGCCTGCATTTATTCTCAAATATGTTTCAAAATGTTCAAATATGTTCCTTGAAATTTTTTTCAAAAAAGTGTAATAGACAAAAAGTAGTTCCGTTTCTTTTTTTAACATAAATTTTATACCTACATTTTGCTGTGACAGGTCCACCATAGTGGGAGGCGAGCCTTCTCTCTTCACAAGAGAAGTGAAGACTTGGTTTAATTCTCATTTCCCTCACATAGGCTAAGTTACAGAAACTTTCCTATTTAGAACCTCAGTAATGATTTTGTTAATTAGATAGTACATCAACAGTTTCTTAATTAGGTAACTGACAAATTGTCTTTATTGTTTCATGAAAAAATCAAGTGTTCATGGTTATGTAGGTGTTTAAGAATGTATTAGTGATATTTGGTGAAATAATTTGGGGGTTTTCTAGATGGGCTAAGAAAGCATCAATATTTTTCCCATCTAAAGTAATGAGAAATAGCTGTTCAATATCCAATTTTTTTCATTTTCCAACCTGTTTTCAGGAACATTTTACAATCAAATACCAAGGTATGACAGTATAGAAGAAAAGAGGACAGAGGGACATTTTTCTTTTTTCCACACCTGACTCATAGTTATGGCTAACTGAATAAATTTAGTTAATCTGAACTAGCCCAAGATATTATGTTATTGCTAGGTATTAAACACAGAGAAACAGTTTTGTACAAATCAATTCAATTTGAATTCTTAAACTGATCTGTCAACACAGATTATGGGAAGGAACTGGAGCCCTCAGAAGAAATCTGCGTGAACACAGGGAAAATGTTGTTAGACATATTAGGATGACACATTTCATAATGATTTAGAAGTGGTAATTGAACCTTTAATTCACATGCCTATGTCTTAGCTTACTACATCTTATTGGCCCCAGTAACTTGATAGCATTAGACAGCTCCTGCAGATCTTTCAGCCTCACATTCATACTATAAAACGTCTGTTTCACCTCATTTCAAGGGTGCTTTGTTGGATGGAGATCTAGGAACAATGCAATTATCATTTATTTCCCTCACACAGGCTAAGGTGCAGAAACTTTCCTACTTAGAACCTCAGTAACCATTTCTTAATTAGGTAATTCATTATCAGTTTCTTAATTAGGTAACTGACAAATTAACTGTTTTATTTCACAAAGAAATAAAGTGTTCATGGTTATATACAGTGGGTGTTTAAAAGTATAATTAATTTGATGTTTCCGATAGGTTAGAAAGGCATCATTATTTTTCTACCTCACTTTCATACTGTAAAATATCTCTTCCATCTCATTTTAAGTGTGCTTTGTTGGATGTAGATGTGGGAACTGTGCATTTCACTGGAGTAAAGTGAAATCAAGATCATCTTTATCAAGCAAGTTTAAGATCATGTGTGCTTTGTCACATGGTGCATTAATATGCTGTAAGTATCGATTTGATAAAGGATATACTGTCACATAGAGTGATGACATAGGGAGGAATAAAGCGTGAGTACACTGTTCATTCAAATGCAAGGAAGGAAAACATTCCCCACATTGTTACACTACCACACAACAACTGTACAATTGATGTAAGGATCGATCAATAGACTTATGCTTTTTATGCTCAACTCTGACCATAACATCTGAAGTTTAAGCTTTCATATTCCCCTGTAGCATCCTAGTGAAATCCTGAAGGTATCTTCTCAGTCAACAAACTGCAGGAACCTCAGAGGTTTTACTACTTGGGCATCACTCACAACAAGAAGGAATTGCACTCCCCAGTGGTCCCTACTCTCCCACATTTTGCACATTCTATCAAATCAGTGATGGATCCTATCATTCTTTCAGGTTCATGAAAATCTGTAATTTCATCCTCTTCCTCCTATGTACCCTATCTGTTTTGGCAAAAATGTTGTGGTCCAAACAGAGATGTGCATAGGTCAGAAATACAAATCCTTATAGAAATATGTAGCAGGGAAAGGCATTTAGCTGGTTGACTTAATTCTTTTTTAATTTTGTTTTTCAGAGAAGTACATGGACTTTGACTTAAATGATAAAGGTGATATAGGTAAGTAGAACTGTTTTTGAGAAGTTAATGCTTTAATAATCTATCTATCTATCTATATGACAAGTAAGTAATTATTCTAGCCTGAGGGAGACTCTTGCAAGAAGCTCTTGATGGCAAAATAGAGCCAAGAATTAAAGAAGTACATAAAAGGGTGTTTTTGTTTATAAAATAAAAATCAAAAGGAAGAGGATAACACATGAAAGAAATCAACAAAATAAACAAAGAAAACTAAAGCTTGGCTACTTCGCTAAGTATTATTAAATAGAAGATTTGGTCCCTTCTTGTCATTTGGGTCCTTGCTGCATTTCCCCAATTTTATATAACAATAGTTCTATCAAAACTTGTTGTAATTATGGCTCCCCTCTTCCTCTCACCAGTTAAGCATTTGACAGGCTCTCTTTCCCAACTCCACATTGTCTGTATATATGATTAGAAGGGGTTTTTAAGCTCTGGCCAATGACTACTTCCTGAAATAACCTCTGAGGCCAGGTTCAGCTTCTGGATACAAAAGCAGTGTTTGTTAAACTTTTTTTCCCACAAACTACTCACAACCCAGGCCATAACAACTGTCAGGTTGGGTCACCCTTGGATAATCACCAATGTCAGTCATAGCATCCATTGTTTGATGTACATGAGGCAACCCATTGTGAGATATTTTTCAAACTATATTCAACCCTCTCCCATTCAATACAGTGCTGAGCCACAAACCTGCATAACCTAAAAGATGTCAACATGTGAAATTATGCCACAAGGCAATCCTCCTAGAGCGCCCTCTAGTAGCCTCAGGTGTCTCTATTGTCCACAGTCCCAGCTCTTGATTAAAATGCTATGCAGTCTGAGGTCACATTTCCATTACAATTTATTCCAGGAATCACATATAAATGTCACTCCTTCCATATCTAATTAAACTCCTTCCATAAACCGCAGGCATATTGCACAGTGTCAGTAGGGAAGGGTTACTAACAAGACCATAGAAGTTGCTATAACCAGTTCTCCTAAGAGACCATTATCTGCTCTGCACCTGATAAAAATATTTATGTCTCTGGTACAGACAAGACCTTTATCACGGTTTAAACTTAATATAACAAACTCAAGGAATACATTATGTAGACAGTACATTTTGACTTTCACAATCATTTTACTTTTTCTAGAATTTCACTTTTTCAGTCAGTAAAGTTACACTTGATATGATTTGCTCTGGAATAGATTTCATATTTTTAAAATATTAAGTAGACACTCAAAAAACAATACAGTTTACCTCTCAGATCATCTCGGACAGTAAAAATATCAGTATGTTCCTTGCCAACAACATCATAAAAACCCCACTCAACATGTAAATGTCTTTTAGTATAACAAGGTCAGCCAATTGAGTGCATTAATGGAATGACCAGACTGTTTCTACAAGCAGCATTTAACTGAATGTAATATTGTATCACAGAACTGTCATAGAATTGAGTAGACGTGGACTGTATAGCATTTTATTGTAATCTGAATCATTTTTTAAGTAAAATAAAAAGGAAAATCATAAAATCAAAGCATTTATATAGTTAAGTAAATGAAACAATTGAAAATCCCAAGGTTTAATGATTACTTAATAACAAAGGACAAGGCCAGAAGTGTTGAAAGAATATGCCACAGATTAATTTCTCAGCCTCAGATTCCTGAGCTCTTTTGGCTCTCCTGATGTCAGACTGTTTGATGTGTTAGAGGAGTTCACCCTGTTGTGTTATGCACTGGTGTCTTCACATATGGCAGATCTTGTAACTCTTTAATTCATGACACAATTCTGATTATTTGAGAGTGTCTAAAGCTATTACAGTTTCGTGTTTGATAACTCTGTTAATACTGCTATATATAAAGAATAAAATAATCCAGAAATTTGCCATAGTACCACTTTTCACCCAGTTCAGTTTCACAGGTAGGCAGGTCCTATCATGGCAGAATGGGGCTCAAGGCAAAACCAAACCTGGAGAGCAAGTTTAATGATTTGAGTTTGATATACTACATTAAACTGATTATTTTCTTGACATTTATACCTAATGAAGAAAACTTTGCATAGCAGTTTGGGAAACAGATGTAGTCTGCTCATGATGTAGTCAACACTAGTGATAAGTACAAAGCTGGATTTTATCCACATACAGTTTAACAAAATTAAGTTTGTATGCAATTTTCCAACTGCAAAACATGAAACTCACTAAAATGAGATTTTGTGGAGTTTTAAAGGTTTTTGGAAAAGTAAGTAATATTAGCGCATAAGCTTTACTCCATGGCCAAAACTGCTGTCTCTTACCTCGACCAGCCACTATCATCACTCTGATGTTCTACGACTCCTTCTTTCATATGTTGCAATGTTCCAACTTAGATTGCTCATTTCAGGTCAGAGGTAACACTGTGGATAACAGCATTTGCACTCACTTTCCGTAAGTCTAAAATGTTGACATTCCACCTTTGTATACAATGCCCCCAAAAACATAATAGTCTACTGTAATGACGGAGTAGGCATACTCCACAGCTCAATTTCCACCATGACATTCTTTGTTTTGCAACTGCTTCTTCCACGAGGCATATTTAAAGGATTTTAATAGATGGCTCTTTGCAGGTAAACATTACCTTGTGTATGGTAAGTGAACTAGTTTTGTGAATTTAGCATTCAATTTACTTCAGTTTATTTGTAACTTTTCATTGCACAGACATTACACAGGGAGAAATACACCTTTGCAAATACATAGTAGTTTCTTATGCATACATTAGATAGTAGACAGACCTTTATAATATGTGTATGTATATATATATAACTATATAATTATAAATCTGATATTCACACTCTGTTATGACTGCTTTCTTGTGTGTCTGACCATCTCTCTCATTTACTGTTCTCCTGTTAGTAAACTCTTACTTATTCATGCAACTGTTCAGTTCATAAGCTTTGCAGTTAGATCTTTTTCATTTTTTATTTTAATGTGATGTGGCCTTCAGTTAAAAGCTTCAGCTTATTATCAGAGTGTCATGTAGGAACTTAAGAAAACAATACTATATTTAAGGATTCTACTTCTTTTTATTATATATCTTTGTTATGCAAGTATGTCTTATTTATCATTTGCATGCTATTTATTCATTAATATTCTTATGTATATACTGTATATTTCTTTCTTTGTACGTGACTACTTCTTTGACATGCACTTTGGGATACATCCTTTGTATGAAAATGTGCTATAGAAGAAAAATACTGTTGTTGTCGTAGTTCAGACACCTTTTTGAGTTCAACTGAGATTTATTTGACTATTCAATAGACCTCTTCTTTCTTGAGATGTGAAATCATGATTTGAAGCTATACTCAAACTTGACCAGATCCAATAATTTCCCCTTGATATGCAGGATGAAATCACAACAGTACTGAAAACTGAGATGTGATGGACGATGATTAGTCAATGGTTAATTCCTGCCTTGATGCAGATTAGGTTCTGCCAGACACTACAAAACATAGATAAACAGAGGAATGGAAGGATATTAGCAATGCGGGCAGTGTAATAAAATCAACTCTAACTGAATTCCATCTTTTACAAAGGCATTTTCCTATCAGATACTCTATGTTTTTGTTAAACTTTTTAAGTGATTTAAGTGACTCATTACTTTCAGCTTGAATCAGAGACAATATTGTAAGCTGTTCTGAGACAATCAGAGATTAAGGGTTATTATAATGTAAGACTCAGACTATAAACAATTGTTGCAGTACATTAGAATAGAAAAGTATATTTAACTGTGTGAATTTCAGTATTTGAAACATAGAGGGCATGATAAAGTTAACCCCCCCATTTTGGAAAACATTACTTTGTATTCTGTCATCTACATAAGAGCTCTATGAACCAGATCATTGATATGATGAAATGACAGTTGCTAAACATATTTTTGATTCTTATATGCCTTCCATATATCCAGTGTACATTCTTATATCAAATCTATCACAAATCAGGGCCCAATAGGTTGGGCAGATGGAGGTGTGAACCATTCCAAAGGAGGTCAAGGAGAGCTTTGTGAACATGAGTGCAAAATCTAGAATCACCAGTGTTTCAGTTTGCATACTGAAAGTGAAGTAGCTAGATGTAATATACGGGTATAATCTAGAGGAAATGAAAAGCATGGCGTAAACAAAATAAAAATTAGGTTAAAGGATGAGTTGATCATTCTGTGTTGGGGTAAGGTGCGGATAGAGTTTAAAATAAATTTGCCTTTTCCATTGTTCAGTTAATGCCTATAAATCATAGTCAGGCCACAGAGAGACAGGTTAATGTGAATTTTTTTAAATCAAGGAGATGAAAGAAGTTTGATCAAAATGGATCAGATACATTTCATGAAGCAATCTGCAAGCTGTCTCTCTGCTCTGTTGAAAATTTCATCAAGAAATAATATTTTAGTATAGAAAGAAACCCTACCATGTGATAAATGATTGCCCAGGAGGACTAAATCTGGATATAATGTTTGGGCCCAGTGTGGACAATAGCCTGGAATCGGAAGATGACATGATCACCTAAACCAGGGGTGTCAAACTCCAGCCCCGGGCTCCGCAGTGGCTGCAGGTTTTCATTCTAACCATCTTCTTCATTAGTGACCAGTTGTTGCTGCTTTTAATTAACTTGACTCAGGCCCTTTAGTTGTTTCTTTTTCCTTCATTAGCAACCAAATAATAATGAGACACAGAACAAGTCACCACATCACACAATATCTGAAAATAAAGAAAGGTGAAGGTCTCAGTAAGGTTGATCTCTCAACTCACCAAAACACTTTGACAATGTTGTTATGAAAAACAGAAACAGTTTTGGAAATCTCAGCTGTGGCAGAATGAGATCAACAACAAGCCATGGATTTAAATAATGAGTTTAATTAACAGCAAGAATTGGCTTCTCATCAAGAAACTGGTTAGAGTTTGAAGCCCCAGTTTAGCCGATCATCTGATGGCTCGTTTCACGTCTCATTTCTGTTTGGCTGCATTTAAATGAGGAAATGAATCAATTCAGAGGACTGAATCCTTCTAACAGGGCTATTAAAATGTGAATTAGCAGTGAAAATAGGTCACTGATTATGAAAAGGGTTAGAATAAAAACCTGTAGCCGCTGCGGCCCTCCAGGCATGGAGTTCGACACCTCTGACCTAAACTATGCTAACATCTCTTTCTACATCTACCTTCATGATGCAGAGCCACTGTCCACACAAGGCACTTTCTGTTCTTTTCTGTTCTAGCAGGACTTACATTATCTTATGTAACTAAAACATTGAACTGTGACCAAGGAAAACATATAATGAAAAGATTGCATTGCTTGTAGCTTTATAGCTTTATTTCTTATTATTCACTGGTGCCAGAGGTGTAAGCATAACCATTGAACCTGCCATGAATGGCCAGTTTCTCACTAGATCTTCAGAACAGCAACATTGTTGGTGAATGTTGGAGCTTTTGATTTCTTATCTGGTTATGCATGAGGCCCCATGTGTGTGGCTGCCATGAAGATGTGCATGGCTTTACACAAAGTTTAGTTTTTATATATCTCGAAGTTAGCATATGCAACATTTTTGTACATACACACTGTTTATACATGAGGCCCAAGGAGTGGTGAGAGTTAGCAAGGGTTCCTTTTTGATCTGGCACTGGGAAGGAATCACTCAGAGTCCCTCCTCTCTCCATTTTACATCCTCACATAGAGACGCTGACCATGAACCCAGAGCCCCCGATTTACAAGCAGCAGTTCATCCAGTTGAATTAAATGGAATTTCCCTTCACTCTGTTGTGTATGCAGGCCAGTTGACTTCTACTGAAATGGGAAGGGTATTATATGACACTGTGACAGGCTGTCTCTCTTTCAGCTTCAGTACTGCCTCACTGCATGACCATAAGAAAATGGAGTCCAGTTCTTATGGCGCTAACAGTTCACCTTTTCTGTACTGTGCTCCTTCTGTAAGGACTGTAATAATTTATTTGTGAATGTAAGAGCAAGCCTGGGAAACCTAAGTCATTTGCTACCACTTTGCACCTTTACTTAGAAAGCCTAAATGTCAACCTTAAATATTTATTGGTATAAAAAGCATGTTCTAACATTTGTAAGGTAAGGTAGTTCTACACTAATCGTAGTGCTGGAGAAAATAAAGATGTGTTACATGTTGGTTAGCACATGCAAGTAAGAATTTCAATGTACTCTGTACATGTATCCCTATATCTACTCTCTATATATAAAATCCTAAGCCTAAAATTGCAACAATTTTGTGCAACGATTTTATGTGACGTTTTTATGTCATGCTTTAAATCGGGCTTATTTTACAACCTACATATATATGTTTGGTATAATTGTTAGATTTTCAGATTCTTATTCAGTTTTCAAATTATAAACTAAAAAATATCAAGAACTCATGTCCTGCGAGACGAGACTTTGTGCCAAGAGATTTAACCATGCCTGGGGCTGGAAATAAAATACAAAGAGTCAGATAGCTGCTGTTCAGGCTTTTAAATATTCGAAGTGCCGCGCGAGATGCAGTTCACGTCATCCAGCAGCTGCTCGAGCACAGAGGAGGTAAAAAAAAAAACTATTTGTTTCCCATCGTATCACCATTTAAGAGGGGGTTTCGGAGGAGCGACCGTGTCACCTTGCGGTGCGTTCAGCCCCCTCTTCACAACGCAAGTGGCAGAGACGCAAAGTGGCTGGGGTGTAGCGCAGGCCAGGGGGGGTTGGTGAGCGAAGCAAGCAGGGGGCGAACCCTCTAGTAATCCTATAAATGGAGAAACAGGAAGTTTTATATATCATCCTACCAGACATGTCTTTTTTTGAAAATATTTGCTTCAGGAGTACTGGATAATAACATGTCTTTTTAGCCTGACTTTGATGACTCATTTATCACCTTTCATATGTACAGTAGCTTTTCATCCTGAGCAACAAACCAGCATTTCTAGAAGTAGTCAGATAAAGCATAGGTTCATTGACAATGAGAAGAGAAGAGTGAATAGGGAGTATGGGTGGGAGTGTTATAATGAAAATATTAATGAAGAAAAGCGAGTGTGCCACCTCCATAGGATGAATCACAAAGCCATTAAAGGTAGGATCAGATCTTTTAACTCCATGTTAGTTTCTTTCTGTGTGTCTTTGTTTCAAGATAAAACATCTGTCTCTTTCAAATTATTTCCAGCTCCAATTCTCTTGTCATAAAAATGCAAATATTGAAATCCAAGTGAACAGTCATAAAGAAAGTCATGCGACGATGACGTTATACTGAGTAGTGGGTTAAAAAAAATATAGGTAGGAAGAAATTAAAATTTGTAAAATGTGTTGCATGAAGGTGATTCCTAAAACAGAACTGTAAATGTACTGTATTTCTTGCCTCTAAAGTGGTTTTAAGAACTGATTTTGTTTTGTTTCTGCTGACCTCTGCTGGATGAATTGAAATTGGCAGGAAAGGCAAACTTTTCAAATCAAATGTGCTCTACTCAGACATCAGTGTTTTTTGATAATGTCTTGTCTAAGTTTTGTTCTTCTGTTTAACTTTGTATTGCATAAGTAGGTGAACAAGTTAAATGAATCATTAAGTCAAAAATGATGTAACACAATGTTCCTTTGTATTTTTTTAACCTTTGTAGTCAACTTTCTGTTATGGCTTCCTTAAGAATAAGCAGAGCTTATAGTATCCAATGAATTTTAAATTAATTTATTTTGCTTAGTTTAACTTTCTTCATATTTAATGTATCAGTAAGGTGGTATGAGTAGTAAAATGGTGTACAAAGTGCATCAAAATTAGTACTAACATATTGACGTCTGACATCTAGGTTCTTAAAAATGTTAACATACAGCAACATTAGTACTTACATTTTGACGTCTGACTACTGGGTTCTTAAAAATGTTATTGTTGCTTTCACCAAAAAAAGAATTACTTTTTAATAGAAAAAAAAACATTTTTGATATCCTTACTATTCTGAGCATTTTGGATAAACATTTATTTGTTGGTGTATTTCTGTCTCTCTGTGTTTGCGTGTATTTTGTAAAAATTTTGTGGATCCTGTAATGAATACATTAATTCTTTTAGGCTTTGTGGACAAGTTGCACATGTTAGTCTCATGAGCTGATTAGGTTTTGGTTGAATTCCATTTTTTCAGTTATGAGCTATTCATGTTCAAAGCTTTTAAAGCTGATACCAACAACAACCGAGCCACTATTTAGAATTTCACAAAATGTGGTATATCCTTTTAGGACATTGAAAGAAAAACTTTTTTTTAATTTTAAATTTAATCCAAGACTTGAGTTCTGAACTTTACTAGTTCACAGTTTTCAAAAACACTACTAGTATTTCATCTTGTTTATATTTTTCTCATATGGAAAAAGTCATATGCTGGTCATATCAGATGGTTATATAAATTATTTGTTTAAATATGTGTGCATTAAGGTGAATTAAAGCAGTAACTATGCTGTATTGCTTTTGTCTGATTTATGTGCTGTAATTCATGAAGTGTAGAGCATACGAATGGTATTCCCATGACTTATGTAAAACACTGTAAGGAAATGATAAGGAAAATAAGATTCTATACATGAAGCTGTGTTTGTCGAGGGTTTCCAAATAGTTCAGAATAGTTCAGGCCCTTCAGATCTTTAGGTTTTGTTTCTGTTGTATTAGCTGACTTTGTCAGGCACGTCTGTCTTAAAGTCCTGCAATGGAAGATTTCTAACATAAAAAGTAACTGTGTTTGTTGAGGGTTTCCAAATAGTTTAAAATAGTTCAAATGTAGCTACTAGAAAGGCATTCTAGCAGCAGTACAACTCTTTGAACAACAAAATATTTTAAGATTTTAGCGAAATTCAAAGCCAACAGTTAACATAAAAATAAGGAAAAAGGTTGATAATACACTCAAGAAAAAAAGAAAAAAGGGAAACTTCTTGTGTTGTCTATGGTAAGTATCTAGTTATATCTCCTAAGGTTTTACACTAGGACCTCTGTATATAGTAGTCAGAAAACTATATGCCCTTTATGTGTATCTATTGAACAGTTCACTTTTCTTTCTAGCTGTGTAACTTCAATCTAATGGCTATTGATTTGTCACACAAATATACAATTAAGAACATTCTGTTACTTTTAACTTATAGGGGGTTAAACTAAGTATTCCATCATCTATAATTAGGATACATTATTCTCAAGTTCAAAACTTAGGAAACTAATGTAAATTTACCATTAACACTAACTTAAAGGACTTGGACCATACAGTACACCTCTTTGATTAGATTAATTGAGCTTGTGTTTTGTCTCTCCAATGCTTTAATTACAGAATTTTAAAAGAGAAAAAACAGACAGTTTTTGTAGTAGTACTACAGCAGGCTCAAAGAAAACATGGTAAAATAATTAAATTAATCAATTTGTCCATTTTTCAACCAGCATAATTTAATTGAGTGGCATAAAGGCTTGAGCCCATTCTAGCAGCATCAGGCACAAAGGAAAACCAAATCTGGAGGAAAACCCTGTCCATTTCAGAGCTCACTCTAGAGTAATGTAAAGATGATGATAAAAAGAAGCAGGAATGAAACTGATGCTTTTGGATTCAAATCCAGTCTCCTGAATTAGTCTGTCATCATTGTTTTTTTTTTGTTTTTTTTTAGTAAAACCCCTTTAAATCTCCAAAGTGTACAGGTCCAGTCACAGAGCACAAATATGTCAGTGTAATGAAAATGGTTGAATTAATCTGAGCTGTGTCTAAAGGATTTGAGCTAATTGTCATATTAGCTCCACCTGGCCCTACCTGCAAATGAAATAGCAAACTACATACCCATACAGTGGTAGAGGTCTAAGTATGTGAAGCCAGCACAGCCTATAGCCCATTTTGGGATCTACACTCTTACATACCAGTAAATATACACAAGCACATTCAAGTGAAGGATACACTGGAAATTGCATACATTGAAATTGAAAAGTTTCACTTGATTTCAACAGTGGTATAAGAATTAATAGATTTGCTCAAGACTTTGTACTAACTCTAGTGGCCATTTCCTCAAGAATTTTATAAGAGAAACGGAGATTGATCAATACTTAGCTCAAAAACTTTTCTATTAACTCTTTTTTTTATAATGAACATTGCTGGAACATCTCACTAGAAAGCCTGAGATAGATTTCTCTGCAGCAGCTAGTGGATCTGTGTGCCCAGCTCCTGAGCACCTGACATCAGGGTAGAATCAGAATTCAGATGGCGTAATAATAAAACATAAATGACCAATTTATGATGTTATGGCCAGAGGAAACCCAGTGCATCTATTGTGAATTAAAGTTTATGGCTGATGTTCAGAGAGAACTTAGTTATTCTACTGTTGGAAATATAGACAGGACCATTAAAGAAAATGAAAGAAATATATTTGAATAAAATTGCACCAGAAAATAGCATACTTTACAAAATCATCTTATGCTTCTGGATTTGTGTGGGGACAGCATTATGGACAAACAGACAGACACACACACACCTATACTGACGCTTGCCTCTGGTACTTCAGCTAAAGTACCTCTCACTCACTCACAAACACTCCCACATATTTTATGTCAGTCCAGACTGCACTGCCAACAGCAAGTCCCTTTTCCATGGTAACCAGCTGGAAAAAAAGTGGCTAAATGATTAAAAACAAAAAATAGAAACATGATTTAATTAAATGTCTCTCGGACACAATCATCATTGTAATTTTGTTTTTAATACAATGTGTACTGATTTTCTCTGATATATAATGCATAAAATAAAGTGATAAAATGAATGTGACAGTATTAGTCTGACTTCCAAATCACAGAATCAGTCAATTTCCATTTTGATTAGCACCTTTTCCTTTTAACTCTGTCTCCAAACACTTCATTAAATAATGAAATACAGTTCTCAAAATGAGTACCTTCATGTATTTCATAGTATGGAACAATCAGACATATAATTCATAATGAATACAGACAATGCATCACAGGTAAGGACAACATTTTAGATCATGGCAAAAAATACAAAAATAAATAATGATAGGAAGTGAAGAGAACACATTGGCAAAATAAAAGATATATTTATTATCAGAAACAAGATGCATTCTTCCTGGATGAAAATAGACAATAAAAATAAGAAGGCATAGGAGATAAGATGAAATCAAAGATTGAAAACATGCTGAGATCTAAATCAAATGATTAGTCCTACCCAAAATACCATGCATATTATGCAAATACTTCAGCTAAAAGCACAAAAGTCCTGACTTGGGAAAAAGATATTTTTTAGCTAACTAAACACTTCAAAAATGTTTTAGTGTCGAATCCAAAAACATGGATGTCGAGAGCTACATGCTTTATAGCATTAAGAGCTGCCATCACAGTGATGCATTGCCACCAGTCATAAAACTAGCTTGTTTTGTTTTGGATGTGCTCGGTCTCTAGGTACATCAGAGGACTGGGACTTTGTGAAGTGGGGTCTAGCCTCACGTGGGGGGGCAAAATGGGGGACTGGGGGGGAGAAAAAGAGAGCAAGCTATATCTAATCTGTCCTTTTAATCCTTATAATTATAAACTTCATGGCAATTACTCCTAGGAAAATTGTAAATTAAGGTCAAAGCTGTCTTATCTTAAGTTAAGACTACAAAATGACAACAAACATTCAGAAGCAATGTCTCCATGACCGAACATTTAACTTTCTGAGCTGGAAGGTCCATTCCAGCTCTACAAAGAAAACTATAGGTGTAGAAATTCTTATACATAGAACAATCTCATTTGTAGTAACAGATCTAATATCTGATCCTGAAGGGAGATATGTGATCGTAATGGATAATTTATTTAACTGTAAAGTGATTTTGATAAATATCTAAGCACCCAATTTGCATCCATTCCCAATCTGAACACTCATAAAATTATAATGGAATGGGACTTTAATTGTGTTTTAAATCCAGACAGGACTCCTGCCACCGGGATGATGACATCTAGCACTGCAAAGACAATTACACAGTTTGTAACTTATCACAACTTATCAGATCCCTGGAGATTTTTAAACCCAAACTCAAGAGCATATTCCTTCTACTCACCAGTGCATCACCCATTCTCAAGAATTGATTGTTTCTTTATAGATAACAATTTCTTGCCTATGATTAAATCTTCTTAGTATGATGCTATTGTTAACTCTGACCACGCCCCCTTGATCATGGAGCTAAAATCATTATGCCCGACATACTTATCTCGCAGCTGGTGTCTTAACCCACTTTTATTAGCAGACAAAACATGTGCAGAATTTATATCCAAGCAAATCAATATTTTTTGGAGACAAATACATCCTTAGAGGTTTCTGCGGGAATACTCTGGGAAACTCTGAAGGCTTTTTTAAGAGGACAGATTATCTCATATCTTTCCCACAGAAGCAAATTGGAAACTAAGAAGGTATCAAAGCTAATCAGTGAAATTACCAGAATAGATCAAGTACATGCCAGGCGTCCAAATGAGGCACTTCATAGAAAAGACAGGCTCTGCATTCAGAACTCAACCTCTTGACAACTAAAGAAACAGAACAAATCATCTTTAAATCAAGACAACATTACTATGAACATGGAGAGAAAGCTAATATGATCTTAGCTCAGGAAGTTTGCAATGCTATCTCAGCAATCACCAACACAGACTGAGACAAAATCATTGACCATAAAAAATATAATGCACACATTTAGAGACTATTATAAGTCATTATATTCTACTGAGTTTAAAGAAAAAAAGACACAACCTAATGTATTACTGGATACATTACAAAAACCACAACTAGATACTCTTGTGGCAGAGGAATTGGATAGACCTCGGGCACTTTCAGAATTACTAGATGAATTAAACTTATTTCAGTGTGGGAAAGCAGCAGGCCCTGATGGCTACCCTGCTGAATTTTATAAACATTTTTCAATTAAGCTAGCTCCACTTTTATTAGCAACATTTACAGAAGCTAGAGACAATAAAATTCTACCTCAAGCTTTTTGCTAAGCATTAATTACCATTGTTCCTAAGCAAAATAAGGACTAATTACAATGTGCATCATACAGACCAATTTCGCTTCTGAATAATGATGTTAAGATACTCTCCAAAGTCCTAGCTAGAAGGACTGAGAAACTGCTTCCTTCAGCAATATCACAAGACCAAACTGGATTTATTAAAGGCAGACACTTAGATTCTAATCTTCGACACCTGTTAAATATAATATATTCACCCACAAAGTCTAACACCCTGGAGATATTATTATCATTGGATGCAGAAAAAGCATTTGATATGGTTGAATGGAACTACCTTTTCACTACATTGGAGAAATTTTTGTTTGGCCGGAACATTTGTGCATAGATCAAACTACTGTACACCAGTCCATAAGCTTCAGTTTGTATTAACAACATTAATTTAGACTACTTCAAACTAGAATGTTGTACTAGACAAGGATGTCCTTTGTCACCACTGCTTTTTGCAATCGCAATTGAGCCACTGGAAGTTCAATGTCAAAATTGTTTAGCGAGATAAATGGGATTATCAGGGAAGGACTTGAACAGAAACCTTCTCTATATGCAAATATAGAAAACTACACTATATATATCAGATCCACAAAGTACTGTACCAGCAGTCCTAACAGCCCTAACAGAATATCAATAGACTTCTGGTCTCAGAATTAATTTGAATAAAAGTGTGCTCTTTCCAGTGAATTCTCAAGCACACAATATTAGATTGGACGCCTTCCCTTTTATCATTGTAATCAGTTTAAATACCTAGGGATAAACATCACAAGTAAACAAAAAGCTCTTTATCAACAAACTGTTGCCATCTACATGGAAAAATTTAAGCAAGACTTGCATAGATGGTATACCATTCATCTCAATTTAGCTGGAAGAATTAACATTGTCAAGATGAATATCCTTCCTAAGCTTCTTTTTCTATTTCAAAACATTCCAATATACATCAACAATTCATTTTTTAAGAAATTAAACCATAACCTCATTTATTTGGAATTCAAAACATCCACATATACAAATGACAACCCTACAAAGAAATAAGGCAGAAGGTGGCATGGCTCTACATAACTTTCAATTTTATTACTGGGCAGCAAATATACAGTACAAGCTATAAAAACCTGGACATTGACACAAATGGATGAACATACACAGGCTTGGTCCGCAATAGAAATAAAATCCTGTAGTACTTCTTTATGTTTCCTGCTTTATACCCCAATAAGTACAAGTCATTGCCAATATACTAACAACCTAATTGTGCTTCACTCACCCAGAATATGGAACCAATGTAGGAAGTATTTTAAGATAGAGAAGCTTTTATCTGTGGCACCTCTGCACAAGAACCACCTTTTTCCACCCTCTCAAACGTACAGTATGCAGTTTTTAACGTCTGGAAAATATTTGGGATTAAATCACTTAGAGATCTGTACATAGACAACATCTTTGCATTCTACAAACAAATACACTACAAATTTAACTTTCAAGCTACACAATTTTTTCACTACCTTCAAATTAGAAACTTTATTAAACAAAACCTGCCTGATTTTCCTCACATTTTCTGTAATATATATAAGCATTTTAAAGTCCCTCCCTTTCAAAGATCCCAGAGTACAGTTGGAAAAGGATCTCTCATTCAACATCTCAGAAAAGGAGTGGAAGGTAGCCATGCACAGAATTCACTCAAGCTGCACATATGCAAAGCATACAATTATTCAACTAAAAATTATACTCCAAGCACATCTATCTCGTTTAACATTGTCCAAAATTTTTCCAGTGCATGATCCAACCTGTGAACATTATAATTTCCAGTCTCATCGGGCCTTTTGTTCTGGATCTGCAACAAATTTACATCATTTTGGATTAAAATCTTTAAATGCCTTTCAGACAACCTTGGTGTCACAATCTCTCCTAACCCATTAACAGCTGTGTGAGGTGTACTTCCAGATGGGCTTAAAGTGGAGAAGGAAAAGCAAACGGTAATTGCCTTTACTGCACTATTAGCACGTAGACTTATCTTGCTCAACTGGAAGAACCCTAACTCACCTATTTTAAGTCAGTGGGTAACTGATGTTATATATTATCTGAACTTGGAAAAAAACAAATTCTCACTTAGACAATCTGTACAAAACATTTGCAAAGCCTGGCAGGATCTAATTAATAACATTTAAGAATAGGCATTTAAACTGAGGAAGTGGATTCTCTCCGCTCTTTTTTTTGTTCTATTTAATTTTATTCTTTTATTAATTTATATGTTTACTTATTTTTACTAATTTAAAGTTGTACTCTGTTGGCCTAGGGGGTTGATTTGTTTTTAACCTAGTTTTGTTAAACTTGACTTGCATGTATGGAATGTGTTATTTGATTTTAATAAAATGCTTAAAAAAATTATAAAAAAAAACAACTAGCTACCATGGTCGCTTCCATGAGATAGAAACACTAAATGGTGGTATCTATAATCAAAATACAGATAACAATGTTAATATGGTGATATCATGGTACTAATTATTAAAAATAGCAAAAAATTCAACATTAACACAACAATTCCAAATGTACACAGAAAACATGTTTCAAAACCTCAAAATTGTAGCAAGCAGAACATATCAGTTTGAAACAAGGCACCCCTGATCGGTATAGTATCATTCCTGACGAAAAAGATGTTTTTAATGTTTCTCATTCTCCTACAAATAAAATACCTACTCAGCTTTTGGAGGACTCACAGAGTATACTATCAGTCATATAATAAGTGCCTGTGCTGCATACAGAAACACAAAGAGCTTTGATTTCCACCACGTGCAGATGCCAAAATATGAGTCATTGAGTACACAAGTGTAAATGAATGACAATTCTGAAACATTTTAGAAAAGTCAGAACAATGCAGCTTTCTGTCTTCCAGAATTATGTTTTTTTTTCAATATTCTGCATTTTTGAAAGTTACTGTAAAAAGATTGTTTTCTGCCTTGATCAAGTTATGCACAGAAAAATAAGAAGAACAAGAAGTTTAGAAGAACAACAAACAAACTGAGGACTAATAGAAAACACAAGTGTTTATGGAAGTTGATTAAAGAAAGCTCATAAAGTTACCATAGGCAAAGCACATTTTCTGTAAAAAAATGGTAGATGTTAGCTGTTACTTTCAAATTAAGTTTTCAACTATATGAGGGGGTGGCACAAATAAAACTGGTTAGGGGTAGATTTCACCCAAAAAGTTAAAAAAAAAAATCTTTATTCAGTCAGAAAACAGCAGACACATTAAATAAGTTACACTGAACAATTAATATTTTGCTTCCCAAACACAAATCAACTTTATATATTCCTATCATATTCCATTTTTGTGGTTTCCTCTCATTTAATAAGTACACATAGACACTACATCAACTACAAGCGCAACATCTGAAGTGATCTAAGAGCAGTAATACTGCAGCTCAGATATACAAAGTGCTGTGGCTTCTTTTGCAAATGGGACAGCTGTGCTAAAAAGTCACCTTAGGTTAAAAACAACTGGCATCTCTGTAAGGCTTTGCTTCCAGGGCAGAAAAGTTTGGCACATAAACCACTTGTCAACCCAACATATATATTTGTGCCTCCTCTTCTTGTAAATCTGGAATGATGAAAAAAATTGTTAAAGTGATGAATAGTGAGAGGTTAAAGATTTTGATATTTGAGACAGATGTTTCCACAAATAACTGATTAAGGCAGATTAAGGAAAGATTTTTGTTAGTCCATAAATCAAACTTGCCATCAATGAATGAAACAAGGTTCAAAGATCTGGTAGTGGTTCTGAAGGAAATCCCATGGAAGGCATTTAGGGATGTTGTTGAGAAATCGCTAGGCAACTACAGAGCACCAAACCACATCATGCTGTCTGACAACTTGCTTCAAGCACACAAAACCATGTAGCACACTGTGTCACTTAGGACAGATTTTCTCCATCAGGGCATTCTGGGTGTGCACCAAGGGGCCTTTTCCCCAGTTACTCTAATCCTAACCACCCCCAGATAAAATAATCAAGTATCCATGAGTTTTAATGACCAAAGGCGACTCCATACCTCCTACTCTATGAAATGCTTGAGTATCTGTGAATCAGGTTCACCAAGGAATTTCAATGAGGAAATGGAGTATCCACACACCATAATGATCAAGGGGATCCAGATGACACGATCACATGATCAAGACTTGTACCGAAATCAAGAGAGAGAAATACCATGCTGTATTAAATGACCTTGTGTCTGGGCACTGCATGGTTAAAATATCATTAACTCTTTGTTAAGGACCTGTGACAGACTTAATCCAGTGTATGGTGGAGCCATTGATGTAAAGTTGAAAGGGATCAGCTTATTCCTTTTTTTGTTTTATCCACATTATTTGACAAATTGTTATTGTTGCACAAATCTGCTAGCAGCTCCAACTCCACTCTGTACGCTGACTCATTATTGTTGCTGATGAAGCCCACAAGTGTTGTATCATCAGCAAATTTCATGATGTGATTAGAGCTACACTTGGCAGAACATTTGTGACTCAGCACTGTGAACAGCTGTGAGTTCAGCACACAGCCTTGGTGCTGAGCTGTGCTGGAATGATGTGGTGCTAAAGGTGTTGATCCTAATTTTTACTTTCTGAGGTCTCACATTTAACAAGGTCAGAATCCAGTTGCAGAAGCCCAGAAGTTTCATCTTCTATATCAACTTCTGGGAATGATTGTGTTAAATAATGAACTAAGGTCAATGAACAGCAACATAACATAGGTGTTCTTTTTATTGGGTGGTAAAGGGTCACTTGAAGGATGGAGATATGATGTTCTATGTGGAATATTAAAAGTTATATGCAAAGTAGATGAGATAAAGTCCAGTAGGGAGCCAAGTTTTTATGTAGCCCATTATTGGTCTCTTGAATTCCTTCAATAGGTCTGATGTGACCGCCTTGGGACTGTAGTAATTAAGGCAGGAGATGGTTAACTTATTTGACGCTATTATGAAGGTGATGACCTTGAAGCATGCAAGGATGACCACTTCACTTTAGCGAGATGTTGGAGATGTCTGTGAGGATGTCTGCCATCTGCTCTTCATACTCATTGAGCACATAACCAAAAAGGATTTTCTGTGAATACAGTCAATTGTGGACAAACACAGCAGTTTTTGTAGGAAGAGATACACTAAATACTCTGCCACACATGTCACATGTCTCTGGTGCCCTGAAAATGGGCATGGATTTTATGACTATAGTTGTTCTTAGCTTCTCTGTCCGCACACGAAAGTTTGGCGTTAATATTCTGAGGGCTGCCTTGTCACCCAATCTGAAGAAGGCATTACATGTTTTGAGAAGAATGCAGACCTTTGTAGTCATCCATGGCTTCAGTCTGTCTTTTGTTGTGATAGACATGGAGACAAAGACATCTTCTATGTATTTCCAGATATATCCTGTCATAGATGCTTCATGGTCCTCCATGTTGGTGAAATGGCCACAGATAGTAGCCTCCTTGTGCATATTCCAATCTTTGCAATTGAAACATTCCCTTTTTTTCTGATGTAATTCCTTTTGCCTATATTCTTATCTGCTTATTCACCAATTTCACACATTTGAACAAGATTAACATGGTGGAGGGAGGTGGGTGAGGGGCTGCAGGCTTACATACTTCATATGTGTTCATTCCTCATGTAGGAAAGGAGGAGATCTGATTAGAGATGTACATGATTTAAACTTCAAACAATAATAAAAAAAGCCAATGAAGATATGAAGTTTGCTCATGACTCCATAGAGTACAGCCAGTTTTTTCTTAGTTTTGGAACTGGGGAAATGTGCATCACCACAATAATAACAGCAGTACATTCTTTGAGCAGATGTTTGGGTTGGCACTTAACTGATATACTGCATGCTTCACCATTGCTGAGCAGTGATTTGTGACTATTACAACATTTATACACTATAATGGTTAATATAAATACAATATAAATATATTCTGTGTGTATAGGATGGATGTCACAAGTTCTGAAGGTTTTCATGAAAACAACAGCAAAAAATCTTTTCAATCAATCAATCAACATTTATTTATATAGCACATATTCATACAAAAAAAAAATGTAGCTCAAAGTGCTTTACAAAATGAATAGAGTAATAGAAGACACAATAAAAGATAAACATAAGTCAACATTAATTAACATAGAATAAGAGTAAGGTCCGATGGCCAGGGTGGACAGAAAAACAAAAAACTCCAAAAGCTGGAGAAAAAAATAAAATCTGTAGGGGTTCCAGACCAAGAGACCGCCCAGTCCCCTCTGGGCATTCTACCTAACATAAATCATCATATTTTCATGGAAGGACCTGATGATGATGGTCACGTAGACTTCTGGCTTTCAGTCCATCATTGTTGGAGCATCATGATGCTTTGAGTAGGTGGTGGTGGCGCAGGCCGCCACCACAAAGAAACCGGAAAAAGAAACAGAAGAGAGAGTAGGGGTCAGTACGGATTTTAGAGCCACCATGAATAGTTATTATGAAGAATTGAACATACAGAGTATCAGGATTATGTTAAAGTGAAGTTATAAAAAGGCCATGTTAAAGTAATGTGTTTTCAGCAGTGTTTTAAAGTGCTCCACTGTATTTGCCTGGCGAATTCCTATTGGCAGGCTATTCCAGATTTTAGGTGCATAGCAGCAGAAGGCCGCCTCACCACTTCTTTTAAGTTTAGCTTTTGGAATTATAAGGAGACACTCATTTGAAGATCTAAGGTTACGATTTGGAATATAACGTGTCAGGCATTCCGATATATAAGATGGAGCGAGATTATTTAAGGCTTTATAAACCATAAGCAGTATTTTAAAGTCAATCCTGAATGACACAGGCAACTAGTGTAGTGACATCAAAACTGGAGAAATGTGTTCGGATTTTCTTTTCCCAGTTAGGATTCTAGCAGCTGCATTCTGCACTCGTTGCAAATGAATAATGTCTTTTTTGGGTAGTCCTGAGAGGAGTGCGTTACAGTAATCTAGTCTACTGAAAACAAAAGCGTGAATTAATTTCTCAGCATCTTTCAATGATATAAGAGGTCTAACTTTAGCTATGTTTCTTAAATGAAAAAATGCTGTCCTAGTGGTCTGACTTTTGACAAGGTTTTATACCATACATGCTTTCAACACTGAAATGCTAATTGATTTCGACAAACTTAGAATTGTTTGAAGGATGTTTTAAAATTTCAGAGTGCATGCTCTGGAGTGTATTAAGGATATGGCCAACGATATCACCTAAAGGAATTTGCATTTGGTTATATTCATTGGCTTTAACTTGCAATGTAGAAGTTCATCTTAATGTTGTTTTTGCCTCACCTGTTTCCTGGGAATGCTTAGAGATTAGTTTTGATGTAACTATCGTGTTACATTTAGGAAACTTAGTGGCTAAAACTGCAGCCTTACGGATTCTGAGTCCTGAATTTGAATCCAATGCCTGGTCTTTGTTGATGTGGAGTATGCCTGTTTTCTTCTTTTTAGGATGTTTTCCCTAATCACATTCTATTTTTCCTCTAATACCCCTAAAGATGTGTGTGTTTTTTTTTTTTTTTTAATTTGTGCTTTTAAATTAACCCTGGGTGGATTTGTGTGTGACTGATACGTGTGATACACTGGCCCTCTATCCAAGGCTGGCTCCTGTCTTGTGCCCAGTGCTTCCAGGATTTGCTCTGATCCACTATGAGTCTGAATTGTATTAAACAGGTTTCAAAAAGTTAAGTTAAGTTATGCGGCCTAATTGCAGAAGCATAGGACTTTAAACCAGCAAGTTGGTGGTTTAGTTCCTGATCCTGACTCACTATGCATTCACTTACTCTGCCTGTATACCATTTGTTAAAATACAAGTAAGACAATTGCACCATTGCTTTGAACTTTTGAATTCTCTTGAAGTGGGTTTTAGAGTCAGATGTTTCTCTTCCATGGACTCAAATCTCATCCACAATTATTTTCATCTTTGCATCTGATACAGTACAATAAATTAAAAATCTAATTAAGTGCATTAAGAAGATGGATGGATTGCTTGAATTGCATTGAATTATAGTCATGTTGCCTGCTGTACATGTGTCTTCATGATTATCTGCAGCAGCCCTATTTTACATGGATACATACTTTAGTGGGTGGTACAGTGGTTCGTACTGCTGCCACATGGATCCAGGGTTATGGCTTCCATTTCCATGCTTGTGTCTAATTTGTCTTAATTTTTGACTCTAAATTGACATCGTAAGGGAATATGTGAAGGTGGCCCTGCGATAAACATGTATCCTTGTCCCGGGTGCTTCTCCATCCCAACATGGTTTTAACAGAGATTGATCAAGTTTGAGAACATTATGTTCTATACTCACCCATTGCTTTAATATTCCTTTCTCACTAGGTATGCAGTCTCAGCAGTGTTCTGGAAATGGGCTGGAAGAGTTTACTCAGAGATGACAAAGTTATTTGTTTCTAACTGCCTTCCTCCATTTCTTCTAGGCTCAATAAAAATGTTTATATACGCCAAGCTTTCTCTTTCTTTGCTTTAGACATGATGGGCCTGAAAAGGATGCTGGAAAAGCTGGGTGTGGCCAAGACTCATTTGGAGCTCAAAAAGATGATATCTGAAGTGACAGGAGGATTTGGTGAAACCATCAGCTATAAAGACTTCATCTGCATGATGCTGGGGAAGAAATCAGCCATTTTAAAACTGTGAGTCAATATTGTATAAACACAGTTGAGAATCCAAACAGGCAAAGAAAAGCTCATCTGCACAGCTCATTCGTGGTTCAATACTTGGAAACCTGAAAGTACAACAAATATTTAATTTAGGTCAGACTTGGCTTAGTATTTTGGATTTAACAAAGATGAACATTTAGTGAAGAACACAGCACAAAAGTAATGCATGTTTTGACTCAGTAAACAATTATTAGTTTTGAACACTCTAAAAACAATCAGAGTAGCATCGATCTGTTGTGGCTGCTGGCTGCATACTTTTAAATTATTTTTAAAAACAGTCTATATTCTTTTTATAGAATTTTAATGTTGTTTTGATTTTACTTAACAAAAAGTACAAATTCAGCATTTGAAACAGGACTGTCTATTGATTTTAATAAAACAGGAGGTAATAAATCATACTGAGGCCATTAAAATCCAAATGAAAGAAGCGACATTTAAAGCATTATATGACACCTAGGTAGGTACAAGTTTACAGATCTAGACTTTTATTTTCTGTTTGAGTTTGGGTATCTTTAAAGGAGGAATAAAAAATCATGATAAATAAAGTGTGTGGAACTGGAAAAGAATCATCTTGAATGTTATACTCCATTGTATTTCCGGAGGCTTTCTGTTCTTTTCCAGACTATAGCACTCTGGAGATGCAGTAAGTTACAGGGAATGGAGTGGCATACAATCTGCATGTTGTCTACACAGTAGTACTGTAGTTTCAATGTCTAAAACAGACTGATTACTCTCCACCTGACCAGGGTTTGTGTTCAACATCACTGGGTACAAGGCAGTAGTCAATCATGGGCGTAATACCAGTTCATCATAAGTCACATGTGCACTCATTCATACCAGATTTAAATCACCAATCACTCAATAACTTACTGAAACAGTTTAGAGTCATTTATTAAATCAGGACACACATCTCTGTTATGTCAGAAGAAAACCAGAGTACTCTAAGAAACCCATGGGAAGGTCATATAAACAGAAAACAGACAACGATTCAAATGGGAATTAACTCCATATCTTTGGCACTATTGGACAGGAGCTCTAATAAATGTGCCACCATGGAATGGAATGCAAATGAATGTACTGTAATTACTTTAGTGCTGTGTAAACATTTCCCAAAAGAGAGAGCTTGAATGATATAATATCTGGGAGATAATCTTTGCATGCATGCTTTACATAAATCTTGAAGTTTGGGCAAATCACACCCAATTATTTTCTCTGCAGCCGAAATGATAAGTCTTGTCTTGTCCTCAACAGTAATTGGTCCAAATCATTCAGTAATGGAGGACATTAGGATTGACTTTATAATCATAGTGTAGTTCTGAATTCTTTAACTGACTTAGAAAAATAACCTTCCTAACAATGGAGCCTGATGTTAACTGCCTATATGACACTTCAAGCTATCCAATATTTCATTTTTTGATTTGACCTTTCTATTATAGGCTCATGGAGAGATATAGCCTAATCAGGCAGCATCAGACATCTGGCTGGAGCTGAACATCAATGAGGTTCTGTCTGATGGCAGGTCTCATTCATACACCTAAACATAGCTTGGGCTTACCAATAAAGGCAGCATGCACATCTTTGACACATATATGGAAAGCAATGTACAAAGAAAAAAAAATCATTGCAATGCAAGGAGAGTAGAAGGTTATATAGAGATGGTGCCGGTCTTGGAAACGGGCAGGCAATAGCACTAACCATTTCTCTGGCATGCAGTTCCACTAAGAAACTATCATTCAATTTGTCATTTTGCTTTACCTTTATGGGGTCACAGGAAGTCAAAACCAGTTCTGTCAGCATTGCTCACAATGAAGGAACCATCTCAAGAAAGAATAGTAGTCCATTGTTCATCCCTCATATCTTCTATAACTCTGTGAAAGCCATGGCAATTTTCTATGCTATGATGTGCTGGGCCAGTAACATCACTTCAAGAGAGGTCCACTGATTTAACAGGCTAATTAAAAGGGCAATTTCAGTTATTGGACACACTGTGGTCCCCCTGCGGGCAGTAGCAAAACTGAGTGTCATTATGAACAAGGCTGCATATTCTCTCTCTGATACACTAATAAGTACTTTCAGCCAACACCTTTATTCAGCAGAAGTGTATCAAGAAACACTACTGGGCTCCTTTATACCAACAGCAATACCTCTGCATAATGCCTTACTGTGACTGTGCCAGACAAGTCAGAATTTTTCTTTCTTTTTAATTTTCTTCTTTGTTCAGACCAAAGTGTGTGTGTGTGTGTGTATTTATTTATTTATTTATTTACTTACTTTCTTATTTATCTTCCTATTTAGGTATGTATTTATTTAAAGAGCTTCTGTAAAAGATCAGATCTTCCCCTGGGGACAAATTAAGTTCTACCTGACTATTTATTGCAGTACACAATGATGTAAACATACACACCCACTTTCATTGATACAATTTACACTCATAAATTAATCTTAACTGCATATCACTGAGCTGTGGATGGGAAACATTTTTCCTAGAGAAATCAACAGATCCAAAAGTAATGTGCCCACTCCACATAGCCTGAGACCAGAGACTGAATCCAACAATTAGAGTTGTGATGCAGTATTAATAATCACTGGGCCGTCCCCAGTACAACCAGTCCACTGGAATTCACTGTTCACTCAGTTAAAAAGTGAAAAGGAAGTAAATGTAATTTACAAAGCTAAATGTGTTAGTTTGTCCAATATGCAAATCTATACAGTTGATCCATCTCCCTCAAGTGTTGCACAGATTCGCCATTTGTGCAGGCTATGTTTCATTCTGAAATCTGACTGCACCTTTGCTTTATTAAGGGAATTACCTCAAGAGGCATTTTAGGGACTTGGTGCCAATCAGCAAAGTAGGCAACAAAATATTTTGGGGGAAAACAAATTCCCTTAGGGTGTACATCTGTATTTTATTCCACCTTGGGCAGCACCAGTTAGCCCTGCTGGTAAAAATAATATTAAATGGGTTAGAATTTATTTTACTGCTCATGTTAACAATAAACATAAAAGGTTTAAGCTCTCAATGGAATATTTCAAAACTAAGTCATGCATTGGCTTTTAGAACATCATGGAATCCTTTTCGGCAGTTTAGTCTAGTATGTGCTGAGCTAATAGAAGTGTGTAGACTGAAAAACGTAAGAACTTAACATGACACAGTCACTTCACACAATAAGTAAATGGAATGTGTATTTATAAACTGTAAAGATAAACAGACCATCAGTGACCAGGAGGTGAAGGAGGAAATGGCCTTTAGAGTACAGTGATACTCTTCTCTGCATCTGTGGACGCTAAATCAATTACTATCATGTTGCCTTGTAGCAACTGTTATGCTGCTAGTCTGTCGTTTGGCATTTACTTGACCTTCTATTGCTGGTTGTTGTTGCCATCACAATAACAGAAGAAGAAACCAGTCACAGCTAATTACTGCCTGATTGAAGCAAAGCAACAGTGGAAAAAGGTTATAAAGTCCTTCTTGTTTACTGGTATTTTGCATTTTATCATTCTTAACTAGTCTGTGGTAGCATGGTAGTTAGGACTGCTGCCTCACAGCTCCAGAGTTCTGGGTTCAAATCCTATCTCAGTCTATCTACAGTATGTGCAATCTGCTCACTCTTTATGAGACTGTGTGATTTTTTTTTTTAATCCAAAGTTATAAGTTTTAGTTTAATTGGTAAGGCAAAGCCAGCTTGGTGGGTGTGTGCCTTATCATCAACTGATGTCCCATCCAATGCAGGATTCTGCTTTGCACATGAATCTGTGTCTCCTACAATACTCAGTTGGATTACCTGGCTTAGGAAATAGATTCATTGATTGCTCCTTTCCAAGTTTAATAGGCGCAGTGACATTTTTGTAACTTAAAGATGTGAAATGTTGATGGGGGCTTGATCTAATGCAATAAATTGAAAATAGTTCTAGAATGTTAGCAGTCTTACAGTGTCTTAGAAGTCTTGCAGTAACAGCATTATAACGTATTTTAACATTTATACAGGTCCTGTTTAAGTGTATCTGCACACATGTTTTACTCACCTTAAACCTTTCTTTCTCCTTGATAGAATCCTGATGTTTGAAGACAAAGGCAAAGAGCCTGAGAAACCCGCTGGCCCTCCACCAAAGAAGGGGATTGCTGACTTGCCATAGATGTCCTAACAAATGCTGCAACAAAAAAGTGCCATGTTTCACCTGAAGTTCTATACAGCAATGGAAGAGCACTTCTATTAAGTGAAAAATACCTCTCCCACCTTCCCTAAACCATAAATCTGAGCTTACCATCACCATATCAAAACACAGCATTTTAGAAGTATCTTATCACTGTATTTCTCACAGGATTCTTTGCAGTCTTTTCTCTTTTAAGTACAGTTGCTGGCACAAAGACTGACTCCAGATGTAGCCATGCTTGAAATTTATGAATTTGTAAAGCTATTTAAAAATCCTGCTAAAATAAAACATTATTGTAACTTGGTGGAATTATTAAGCGACTGAAAGCACAGTAAAGCAAAGCCAAAAGAAAATGGACCAGACCTGAGAAGCACTGTTCCGAAGTGTGCACTAATTACCATATGAAACTCATCTTGTAACAATCTATTTGTTCATGTTAAATAAAAGTTATTACTTTTGCACAAACTATGTTAATGCAAGATTCTTTTGCATACAACATTATTATCGTAATTGTGGTTAGTGCCACTACCTTATGGCTCTAGGTTCCTGGGTTCAAAATCTACACTAAGGTAATGTCTGTGTGAAGTTCACACCTTATCTTCTTGTGTCTCATTAATTTGATTTTAATTCCATGTCCAGAAACCTTTCTGTAAATTAGCACCTTGTGGCTGTATGTATGAGTCCGGTCTTTGAACCCATCTAGGCTAGTTTTTACCTGATGGTGTTGCAAAAGACTTCCAACTCCCCAGTGGCAAAATTTGACAGGCTTATTGCAAAATAAAGGTAACTCAGGCCCCTCATGTAAAATTTAACTGAATTAAATAAAATAATGTATCAATGAGATACACAATAATAATAATAATAATAATAATAATAATAATAATAATAATAATAATAATAATAATAATGAATTATGTACATATAGTGTTTTTTTACCTTCCCAAAACTCTTTACAGTGACAGTGAGGAGTCAAATCAAATACCATATCACCCACCTGGATAATGCAATGGTAACCATTTGTATACTCACCACTTATTAGCCATTAGATAGTGAAGTGGTGAGAGAGATAGTTTGTCAGTTAGAGACAGGGAATGATTAGTAACCAGAATGACCAAGCATGGTGGGAAATTTAGCCAGGAAATTGAGAAATGCCCTATTCTTTTTGAAAGGGGTCCAGGCATGTTTCATTACCATAGAGACTCAGGACCTTAGCTTTATACAATATCTCATCAGAAGAACCACAACAATTATTACAGCACAGTGTCCCAGTCACTGCACTGATGCATTGGCATCCACACACAGACCACAGGGTAAATGGCCCCTCCTCAACACCTCTTCTAGCAGCAACCCAAGTTTTTCCTAGATGGACTCCAATCCAAGTATTGGCTGGGCCCAAACATGTTTAGCATCAGGTGGATTACCTGTTCTGAAGATCAGGTGGTATAGCTGCTGGCAATATACAGTATTTAAGCTACATAAAAGAGCAATAATCATAATTACACTTTATGAAGTTTTCATTCCAGTATTAAGGAGGCAAGCATGTTAGTAAAAAAGTTACTACGGTATCCTCAGCCCCGTGGGCACTGCCTATAGTTACTGTATGCCACTGCGCCTCCCACAGTCTTGAACTGGATTGAGAGTTATTTATTTATTGTTGCAAAATCTTCATTGTACATCACTTTGTTCCTATAAATTTTCTTTTTAATATTACCATTTCCATACCACCCCTTGGTGGATGTGCAAACCAGGTAATCTGGTGAATAAGGTCTTCTACAAATGATTTAGCATAAGGTTGCCCATGAACATGCAGTGAAGAAGAGGAAGAGGGAGCAGCCGTTCATTCAGTATTCTGATTTAAAGTCATTAAGTCATAAACCCACAGATGGTAGTTTGATATTTATCTGTTTTTTAAGATTGTATAGATTTATTTGTTTTATTTTTTTCCTTGTTACATATCTTTAACATTATTGTCTTATCTTAATTGTTTTTCTTTTTTTCGTAAGTTTCACATTGATATCTGTTAAAGCACATCCAGATACGTTATTTGTATCAAAATGTGCTCTATAAACAAATATTGTTGTTTTTGTTCACACCATTGGATCCTCAGCCAAGCAAATACACAGAATTTCTGACCCTGAGGTTCCTCTCGTACTGAGCAGGATTACTATTTTGACAAAACATCACCAGCAGGGTAAAGCTAGCTTGTCGCACAATGGTCCAGTGGTTCATACTTGTGCCTAGGATGTAGTATAGTATAGCATAGTAATGTGTAGTATAGTAGCTAAGTTCAATTTTTGGCTCAGTCTCTGTGGAGTTTGCAGATATTCTACCCATGTCTGCTTATATTTTCTGTGGATCCTTTAATTTCCTTATTTTTCATAAAGGAATGCAGTTTACAAGTTCAATGGCAGTTACTAGGTTAGTTGTCTTTGGCACCGGTTGCCACAAAATTAGCCTCCAAATCCCCACTTTTCTCTCATGCAGTAAATCATATTGATATGAGAAATGACATTAGTTAAAGTGTATTTTGAAAATGTACTCCTATGTAATAATTCATTTTTACGCATTTTCTGGTTTACTATGGTTAAAACCGCCCCATTACAAAATCTTGAAATTTGGTGTGATTGATAACACTAATGAAAATCATGTTAGCTATGAAATTGAAAGTCATTATTTATTATATGATTCACAAGGCCAACTAGTTTATCTGCCTATTTTTTGCATATTTTATTTAATTCCTCCTTAACAAATGTGTATCCATACTGATGTTGATTGATCTTTTTTAAATACTAGGACTGGTCACCCATTCTTCAATTGTTTCCGCTATGAGGCTGTAGGTTCATATTATCCAAAATGTTATAAAATACATAATGTATTCCATTTTATGAAGATCCTGTAACTCAGTGGCATTCTGCCATGTAACTTGCAGGTAAGGCATTGTACACAAAGAGCATTTCCATGGTAACAGAGAATTACGGAAGAAATACAATTTACATAATTGTACTACATTGCTGAAATATTCTGTTTTTCATGTAGAGAGGTTGAGCATTGTCATTTCAAACAGCACCAATTATGACCATTGTGCTGGGTGGTTTATGCAAACTGTTGGAGGAGTAACATGATGCATGGGAGGAAGATGTGGTAAATGAACGATAAACAAAATGTAAAAGGACTGAAATAGGAGTGGTGCAGTGACATGCAGAAATCTTACATTCCCCAGAGGGCTCTTGTGTGTTTACTCTTTTCCTTGAGTTGTTTATCAAGATTTACTCACATCAAGGTGACAAGAGCTGCAGATGGCATTCTTTACGCAGGATTAACAGCATGAATTTTAAGATTGAGAAAGAAAGAAAGAAAGAAAGAAAAAAAGAAAAAAAAACATAGTTGCCAGGTGAAACTTGTGCATGGATCCTTCTAAAATAGAAAAAAGAAGGAAGTAGGTGTGCACAAAGTCAGGAAAAGTTAAAGGTCAAAACACAGATCAGTCACATATTAATACAAGATCAAAACACAAAGTGAAAATGGGCTAAAAATGAGAAAAGGGACACAGAAGCTGAAAGCTTAGAAAGAAGAAACTGGTTAAGAAAATAAGGGAGTGATTTTAAAGTGCATTGAAGTTGTTTAAATTGTGTTACAAAGTTTTCTTTGCCCTGGTTTGTATCTGTTTTCTGTGCACAGTAATTGTCAGTCAGTCAGTCAGTCATTCTCCAACCCGCTATATCCTAACGCAGGGTCACGGGGGTCTGCTGGAGCCAATCCCAGCCAACACAGGGCGCAAGGCAGAATCAAATCCTGGACAGGACACCAGCCCACCACAGGGCACACACACACACACCAAGCACACTCTAGGGACAATTTAGGATCGCCAATGCACCTAACCTGCATGTCTTTGGACTATGGTAGGAAACCGGAGTGCCCGGAGGAAACCCACGCAGACACGGGGAGTACATACAAGCTCCACGCAGGGAGGACCCGGGAAGCGAACCCAGGTCTCCTAACTGCGAGGCAGCAGTGCTACTACTGTGCTTGTGTAATTGTTGTATTTGTTATTTTTTCAATTACTATTTTTTAAATTATATGTTTTTTTCAGTTAATATTACTATAATTTATCCATTTTGTACTGTTTATTTAAATGTGCCCATGTTTGATGTTCTTTGTGGGTGTTTCCCCAAGATGCCATGCCACCCCTAAATCAGGACTTATCTGCCCTTTGGCTATTTAAACCCAGAGGTAGCTGTTCACTGAAGTTGTTTTGGTGGAAGAAAGGTATTGCCTTTTGTCTTTAATTTTGCTTTTCCCCCTGCATTTTATGCTTCTGTCTCCAGGATTTGATTTTTGTTAGTGTATTTGGGACTTGGTTTCATAGCACATTTTTATACTAAACGCTTTACAAGATGAAGAAAGAAGAGTTTATATGAAACAAAAATAAGATTAGGCAATACTACGTAACAAAGAATAAAGTATGGTCAGATGGCCAAAAGGACAGAAAAAAAACAAAAAAAAACCTGCTGGGCTGGAGAAAAAAACAAAATCTGCAGAGGTTCCAAGGCCAAGAGACCACCCAGCCCCTACTGGGTAATCTACTTAACATAAATTATCTAAATCAGTCCTCATGGTTTTCAGGCTTCACATGAAAGAATTTGATGATGATGATCATGCGGACATCTAGGGTGCTGCCTTCAGTCTATCAATTTAGGAATTGCATGGTGCCCTGATCAGATTATACCACAGAAAAAATGGAAAAAGAACAGCAGAGAATAGTAAAGATTAATACAGATTGTGGGGCCTCGATGAAAATGATAATACAATGTAATAAACTAAAATATTGCTACGATTAAGCCATTTTAAAGTAATGGGTTTTTAGCAGTTTTTTAAAATGCTCCACCGTATTAGGCTGGCAAATTTTTATTGGTAAACAATTCCAGATTTTAGGTGTATAACAGCAGAAGGCTGCCTCACAACTTATTTTAACTTTAGCTCTTAGAATTATAATCAGACACTCATTTGAAGATCTAGGGTTATGATTTTTTAGTGTAAGATGACATGCATTCCAAAATATAGGATGGAGTGAGATTTTATTAATGCTTTGTAAACCATAAGCAGTATTTTAAAGTCAATTCTAATTGGCACAGGTAACCAGTGTAATGACATCAAAACTGGAGAGATGTGCTCAGACTTTTTTTCCCAGTTAAGATTCTAGCAGCTGCATTCTGCACTCGTTGTAATCGATTGATGTCTTTTTTGGATAGTCCTGAGAGGAGTGAGTTGCAGTAATCTAATTGACTAAAAACAAAAGTGTGAACTCATCTTGCAAAGTTATAAGGAATCTAACTTTTGCTATATTCCTCAAGTGAAAAAAATCTGGCCTGGTAATCTGATTAGTATTTTATTTAAAATTTAGGTCAGAGTCAATAATTACCCCTAAATTCTTTACCTCCATCTTGACATTTAAGCCTAATGGATCGTTTATTTCTAATATCCTCATTTCTGTTTTCTCCTTATTTACTTTGAGAAAATTGCTACTCATCTATTCAGAAACACAAGTAAGACATTGGGTCAATGAACAAAGAGAGACGGGGTCAGTGTTAAATACAAGTGTTATTCTGGTGGAAGAATTTAATTCACTTAAAACGGAATACTGGGATTTAATTGGATCAGCTTTGGGAGGATGTACTATATTATTTCTAATATAATTAATTTTGTGTTTAAAAATAATAGAAAAAGCCTCAGAAGTTTCACTGGTAGTTTTCTTGAGGTGTTCCATTAAGTGACTTGGGTTTAGCAAATGATCAATTGTAGAGAATAAAACTCTTGGATTACCAGCATTATTATTTATAATTTTAGAGAGGTAGCACTGCCTCTCAAGACGAAGTATGTTGTTATATTTCGTTATTTTAGCCTTCAATATTTCATAGTGAACAATCAATTAAGTTTTTCTCCATGTTATGCTCAGCTCTCCAGCATGTTTTCTTTAAATTAGACACTCTGTGGGTCTTCCATGGTATAATAGTGCTGGAGGATTTCTTAACTATTAACTAGCAAACAATAAAAAATAAGAACCTTTCTGATATTCTTCTGGTTATAAATAGGTCTATTCTTTTTGTATACATATACCTTCTCCTTTTTTAAGAACATTTTTGGGGCTTAGCTTGGCCTAACCTGCTGTTCAAAGTTAGGAACTGGCTGAGTTTAGGTGAAGCTTTTCTGTGAATTCTGGCCAGCTTTAATGGCCATTTGGATACCTCACAAGCCTTTTCGTCATGTGCTTATCTCCTTCAGACAATAGTAACATGTCAATAATAAGCTCACAAGCAAACCTCAGGTGATAGTAGGATTAAATTGGGCGGTGTTGAAATGTGAAGCATAGCACTATTCTTCCATTCAGCCCTTGCCTTTTAGCCTGCTCATATAACTAACTTGTGTCGTATTTTAAACATCACCTTACTTAAATTTAATGTTCCAAAGAAGAAAAATACATCCTTGGGAAACAATATGAAACACACAACTGGCATTCCTAATATGTAAATGCAGCCTTAGATATACTTCACACATGTCATTGCTTGGCCATTGCAATTACCCATTTGGTATTGAATGACCATATATTTTCTAATATTTGACATTCCACCTAACAACACTAGATGGCACTGTTCTGTGGGTACTGAGAATGTGTAAACAGCTTTACTAGGCTTGCTAAGACTGGTGTGCACTATGACACGTGCTATTAAATTCAATTGTATAGTGTGGTCTAGTGATTAAAAAGTGAAGGTTCAGAATGGCATGTGAGATGACTGATTTAACAATTCCTAATAAAATAAATAACCTCTGGGGTTTCCAATTCATATCCTGTTTTCTCTGCTTTATATTCTTGGCAACAAGCAACGAGTGGCTTCAGCACATGGCACATTGTAAAATCAGTGGATATTTAGCAAATTAGCAAGAAATTTGAGTAAAGGTAACAATGTTTTTAAATATTTTATACTACATTCTTTCATTATTTTATGGAATATGCATATTTTTTTTAATGAGGATATAAGAAAAACAACTGCTTAGGATGCCAGCTGTCATCCTTTTCTTAGGTGAACTTTTGCCCTTTCATTAGATAAATTGCATTTGCATTTTTACATCAAAGGAGCAGAGCTGCAATTTAAGCACATATGGTACTTTATGCATAAACTGTAACTGGTTGGTCTTTAAAGAGGAGGAAAACAATAACCTTGCCTCCAGGAGGTTGCTTATAAAGTAAAGGGTTTAAACTACAGGAATGCAGGCTGCATAAGAAGTGCTTTGGGATGATCACCAGGGAAGATTCTCAATGTAAAAGTCTGAAGATTACATAACAAAAAGGTTCTAGTATAAATGTTTCAAGTGGAGATAAAATATGAGCTCTCTGATATTGTGCAATGTATTATGTTATTCTAAATAAATTGTTAAACAGCCTCCTTAAGAGTGCATGTCCTGGCATTTCTCAGTACTCTGGATAAGGAAACTAGAAATTCTAACTTTATCAAGCAGATGCATTTACCAAACCCACAAGGGAGGAATAAACAAAAGGAGGACACAAAGCATCAAAACAAACAAAAAAAAACACATCAAAACTCTGCTGGCCTACCATGCTTACCAATTTAGGAAATAGCAAGGTATTTCTAGCACATTGGGTTTCCCTCCTCTACTGTAAATATGTCTGTTAAGCAGCTTGTGGATTGGTTCTCTACCAAAGGAAAACACAATTCCACAAGTTCTACTTAGAAACCACGTGTTATAACGTGAATAGAGGCAGGTAGCCAGCCTCTTGCCATTACTTCCATAACCAAACTTCATCTGGCTCTTATTGTCCAGGAATTGTTCTTGTGTCCTACTGTGCTTTGTGTAGCTTCGTTCTTTGCCCAGACAGAGGATCAGGAATCCCTGTTAACATGTGGGTTACCTGTCCTGTAACTTCATGCTACCAGGTCATACTTTTCCTTCCCTTTCCCAAGCAAACCTTTTGCTCACAATGTGTTTTACAAGGCTTATCATCCCAATGGAGCCCATCTTTCTCTGGTATAGTGAACTACATCACAATTTCTGCTGCCTGTTTTTTACTGTATTACAGCATTCCTCTCTTCCATCTCTCTATTCAATCTTACACCCATAAAGTAACCCAACACAATGGAGCTCAGATAGCGGGAACGTTAAATGCTATAAGATAAGCTGTGAAGAGCTGGTGGCCTATGGTGATTACAAAGTCTCAACACCACCTAAATCTTTAAGAAAGGAGCATTATTAACATACCCAGTAATTTACTTTATGAAGGTGTTTATTTTCTAATGGTGAAAAAAAATGAAATATTCTGTATGTTGAATGATTTGCTTCTGTGTATCTTTATTCACACCTTTGTCTGGTTAAGAAGTGTAAAAATTGTGGCTCATTTATTAGCTGTATTTATTTCAACAACACACTTAAAGGCCTGACTTTTGAAATGAACCGAATTTATCATGTGTTAAAGAGGACAGACAAATATAAAGAGTTCAACCCCATATACTGTAAGGCAAAGTAAATGCAGCTTTTCAGCAAAAAAAGAAACGTCAATAAGGATGCGAGTCTCAGATCAGATAATCCAAGATGGCAATACTTCCGGTTAAATGCCAGTCAGGCAGGAAGAGACGGATCCAGGGAGATGGGAGGTCACATCAGGGGTTACATCAGAGGCTATAAAATATCTGGTCTGTAGAGGAAGGAAGAGATGAGGCAATAGAATACTGTGCCACCCTGGGGAATGTCAAGTAATTACCACCACCACCACAACCTTTAAGCTGTCCCCAAGGCGCTCATGTGTGACACATGAATGACAAAGAATTAGCTAATCTCAAAGAGAAATGTCATTTTAGAATTACTTAAAAAAAATATGTTACACTACAGACAGCACAGTGGCATAGTGGGTAGCACTTCTGCCTCGCAATAAGGAGACCTGGTTTCGCTTCCCAGGTCCTCCCTGCATGAAGTTTGCATGTCTGCTTTCCTCCAGGTGCTTTGGTTTCCTCCCCCAGTCCAAAGACATGCAGGTTAGGTGCATTGGCGATCCTTCAAATTGTCCCAGTGTGCATGCTTGGCCCTGCGGTGTGCTGGCGCCCTGTCTGGGGTTTGTTCCTGCCTTGCACCCGATGTTAGCTGGGAATAGATCCAGCAGACCCCCGTGATCCTGTGTTAGGATATAGCGGGTTGGAAAATGACTGACTGACTTTGTGGACTGTAGGGGGTGTATGGCTCATATTGACAAGCTGCTAATGACTGACTTAATGGATGTGTGCTAGAAAACAAAACTACTGTACAACATTGTGAATTTTATAGTAAATGATCACTCATTTCAAATTATTCTAATATTGCACAGCTCCACAAGGACACTGCAAAAAATTGCAAATATTGAGTAATTAAAAAAAGCACAATACAAAGAACAATTCAAAACACAGAAACACCATGCAATGTATACTTAGAAATGTACAAACATATGCAAACGCACCAGTGCACCGGCAGCACAGCACTGCATGGCTAACTATGCATTCAAATGAGCAAGATGGTATATGTAATTATAATGACAATGACAATATATAGTATGATATACTGTATATTATGTGATAAATAAACGTTGAAAGACAACTTGAAAGAGTTGGGGAATAGCCTTGTATATTGCTTTTGCTGCAATATTTGGTCAAAGTAATTGAAATTAAATCAAACATTCAACCGACAATGATGGGTAATGGTGGCTTTTATACAAGAGACAAAATGGCTGCAGGAAATGATCAAATGGGAAGTGACATCAACAAGGGGAGACCGGAAGTGACGTCATCACCGGAGCCGGAAGTGACGTCATCGAGGAGGGACCAGCAGTGATGTCATCGCCAGGAGCCGGAAGTGGCGTCATCATTAGCGGACCGGAAGTGACATCATCTCCAGGGGCCGGAAGTGATATCACAAATGAGGAAGTGGTTGATGTCTTAGTCTCGATGTTATTGTTTATTGTAGGTATGGTTGTATTATTTTTCTTCTTTGATTCTATAAGATCAGAGAGAGAGGCATTAGTATCCTGAAACAAACCCTCATCCGTTATTAGATCGCTCATCTTAGGACTTGTTGACTGCCTCCGAAGCGCACGTGTGTGACAATTAGTATATATTAGCTATATATTGTAACTATATATGTTAGTTATATGTTATACTAATATACTGTATATCTTAATATATACAATACAGTATATTAGTATGATAGTATACATCTGCGGTGGACGGCCCGGGGTTTGTTTCCTGCCTTGCTTCCCTGTGTTGGCTGGGATTGGCTCCAGCAGACCCCTGTGACCCTGTAGTTAGGATATTGCAGGTTGGGTAATGGATGGATGGATGGATAGTATACATAAATATAATGACAATAATGTAATGACAGTATATATAAGTCTTGCAATATTTCCATATTTATATTTAGATTTACAGTCTCTTGCCATTACACAGTACATCTTTCCAAGCATTGGGTTTGGCAAGGTTATAATTTTATCAGGAAATCCATGTTTTCTGTATTGACTGAGGGCAGATTAAAGGTAGTTTTGGAAATCAGATTCAAATCAGAATATTCAGTAACACGTTATAATAACTTTCATTTTTTTTTGTAATAAATATTTACTAAGAATGAACAGTTTTAACTAGATTTCTTCCTGAGTAAAACACCTAAAACTAATGAAGAGATGGTTTGTAATGATGCAGCATTATGTTTTTAATGATTTATTTATTAGTTTTATAAGGTGTTACCAATATATGAATTATCATTAATGATGTTTGTGACTGTTTGAATATAAAGTGCATGAACTAATAATCAATTTTTTTAATGAGTTAATAATGAAAGTTTAGGGTTAATATTAATAGTTAAAAATACAAAACCTGTCTTCCGTACAATCTGTTATTTGAAGGTTACCTTTGCAATCAATATTTTTACATTTTTTAAAGAATTAGTCACTGATGAATAAAACAATAATGAATTATATCAAAGCTAAAGGCTTTACACATTTTAAATTATTATATATGATATTGAACAAAAAACAAATACTCTGTTCTTGTCACTGTTGTAGCAGTTAAAATAAACCAAGTAATATACCTAATGGTAAGTATCTTACAGTAATTACTGCAGATGAGCCAAAACAATCCTTTAAGGACATTACATATAATGATGGGTAATCTTGATCACTGACCTACTTGGCATTTTCAGCTGAATTTAGTCACTCTGGCATATATTTTAAATCCTAATGTATTCTATTGGCCTTATCAGCTAAAGGTTTAACAATAAATTTTCATTTTACATTGGTCTTTTAACTGAACACATCAACATACCTTTATAAACTACAAAATAATAAATGTAAAGTGCAAGACTAGCAAGAAATTACAAATAAAATATTAATTTGAAAAGAAAAACTCACGTTTGTTACTAGAGACCTTTTCCCATTACTTGCAAAGGTAAACAGGAGCCAAGGTGTAATATGCTTTGTATGCAGGCTGGCTAATCTAGAATGGAAAACAGGGCTTATGTGGTAGGGGTGCGGCTAGAGTGCTCTATTCTGCAGAACTGGCAAAGTTAGAGACCTCAAGGGCTCTGAACTTTTTAAATATGCCTGGAAGCTCCTGAACGCAGTAACAACTCAGGCTGCCAAAGGAAACTCTGTGAGAAATGGCCTAAGGACTTATTAAGGACATTCCTGGAAGGAGTTCCATGGATTACCACTGAATTATTTGCATGCTGGTACATAAAGCTGCCTCTGCTTTACTGGTCCACTAAGTATAGAGTCGGGGTGTTGGGGGGTAGGTTGCCAAAACCAAGAGTGAGAAAGAACAAGAAGGGAGATAAAAGGAAGTATTGTGTTCTGTTTATTGACTAAGAAAGTGGGCGAGGCACTCAAACGCAGGGGTTCAACATCTGTGCAGGACCTCCTTGGGAGAAAACAAAGTTTTAAATTCTATTTATTTTGCTACTTTGTTTCCCACTTGTACCCCTTGCTTGTGTTTAGTTTAGTATATTGAACTTTCTCACTGTTTCATTAATTTGGCCTCTTTTGCTCATTCTTAGAATTTGAAGATGTGTTGAAAACACCTCAGCATTTCATAATGGTAATACTAGGTAATTCATCCATCCATCCATTATCCAACCCGCTACATCCTAACTACAGGGTCAGGGGGGTCTGCTGGAGCCAATCCCAGCCAACACAGGGCGCAAGGCAGAAAACAAACTCAGGCAGGGCGCCAGCCCACCACAGGGCACACACACACACACACATCAAGCACACACTAGGGACAATTTAGAATTGCCAATGCACCTAACCGGCATGTCTTTGGACTGTTGGATGAAACCAGAGCACCCGGAGGAAATCCACGCAGACACGTGGAGAACATGCAAACTCCACGCAGGGAGGACCCGGTAAGGGAACCCGGGTCTCCTAACTGCGAGGCAGCAGCACTACCCACTGCACCATCGTGCCACCCTAGATAATTCAAGAACATGATAAATATCAGAGAAATAAACGCACAGAGTAAAAATAAACAGAGTGCACTATGTATGATAGGTCAATTCCCTAGTGGTAAATTATACCACAGTAGAGCACAGTATCATTTACATCAGCACAGTACTTTAGCAATTTAGAGAATTAAAAAAGGGACAGCTCATCCAAATGCAACAGAGAAATGATATGATCAGATCATAAACCCTAATTGCGCCTCATGCACCAGCCTAGTTTGATAGGCACAATAAGACTTTGGAATAGGGAGATAGGGAGAAGTCCCCTAACAGGATACCTCAGGTGGCTTTCACTTCAAATTCTAAAGACATAGTAATAATAACATTTAACATTCTCAAACCTGCATAATTTAGGATTGCAAATAAGCAGAGCTTTTAACAAAAGCTCTAGGCACAATAAACAGTCCCAGAGAGGACATTAGTCATTGCAGGACAGTAATAACATCACATATTCCCATTTTACCTCCAGGAATTTAGAATCTTGTAGACCTTTTAGCAACATAGTTTAAGGATCCTGTTTTTTATGATTACTGAGTTAGAAATGTTAATATCTTTGAGGTTTTTAAGAACTATTATGGCAATTACCATGTTATTACTAGAATAACATTACTGCTAAGCAAATTTAATACAACATTTTATTTTCAGAAATATAAATTACACATTTAGCAACAAGATGTTATAAGGATCAAGTGACTAGCATGCATTACATTCTAGTTGAAATCTGGAAACTACTTGGAACACAATGTATAGCAGGCTAATGGCACTGTTCAGAAAGATTGTAAAAGAAAATGAATCACCACCATTCAAGCAGACCAGCAATCCCTGTGTGGAGTTTGCATGTTCTCCCCGTGTCAGCGTGGGTTTCCTCCGGTTTCCACAGTCCAAAGACATGCAGGTTAGGTGCATTGGCGATCCTAAATTGTCTCTAGTGTGTGCTTGGTGTGTTTGTGTGTGTGCCCTGCGGTGGGCTGGTGCCCTGCCCGGGGATTTGTTCCTACCTTGCGCCCTGTGTTGGCTGGGATTGGCTCCAGCAGACCCCCATGACCCTTAGTTAGGATATAGCGGGCTGGAAACTGACTGACTGACTGACTTTGTGGACTGTAGGGGGTGAAACAAATCTCCAAATTCCAGACTCAACTACATGAACAACAGCTCTGTCTTCAAAAAATTAATTTTATTTAAATACCTTCACACATTTTTTTCCTTTAAATTAGCACCAACAAAATGCGTTCTCTTCTTTGTTTCCATTCTTCTCCAAATCTCCCAGATAAGCATTACACTCCTCCTCTCCTAACTCTGGCTCTGTGAGTGAAGTGAAATGAGTCCTTATATGCTGGATCTTAGGGTACTTTCAGTGTCTTGACATTGCATGGAGGTAAAACTTCTAGGTCAGGCAAAAGCCTCTCAGAATAGGCACATCTACTCTCGTCAGCATCCTCTGACAGCACCCACTGCATCCAACAGGGGTATCCTATGGGAGTACAATCCCAGTTTTCCCCATGGGTGCTCATGGGTGATCCAGTAAAGGGACTTTGCAACCTAGAGTACTGGGGGAGTATACAGCGGTATGATATGCGGTTTCCTCCTGTCCTTCTACTTGACTCCCCACCCAGGAAAGGGAACTTCAGCCAACCCACTCTAGAAGTCAGACCATTCCTGTCTTCCATTACAATTCAACACTCAAAATTCATAAATCCAAAACAAAAAAAATGCAGAAGAAGAGTCAAATAACAGACGTTTACATTAATGCTTCAGTGACCAGCTTACAGCCTGCTTATCCTTTAAGAATGGCTGGGTGAGGTCCCACATCTGCAGACTCAGGTGGCCCAACCTCCTTTGGCTTAACATATGCTGTAAATGACAAAGAACATAAATAAGGGTTTATAAGCAATAAAATACAATATAATGTAGCTAATAAACAAAATTAAGAGTATAAGCAAAAAGAAACACAATCAATAACAGAATTTACTACATTTGTTTAAAACACAACAAAAGAAATACATATGTAGAGATTTTGGTATGACCAAAATATTAAGGATGATTGACTGCTATCTCAAAAATTCTTAACTGAGCCACCATAGCTCCCCATAATGAAGTGCAGTAACTGATATGAGCATATACCATCACCAGTATCACTTTTTCTGGCTAGAACATTCCTCTTTCCACATCTGTCACCAATTTGGGTGTTAAAATGGACTCTCAACTCACCTTTGACACCCACATCAAAAACCTCTGTAAGTCGTCTTTCTACCACCTCAAGAACATTGCCAAACTCCGTCCAACACTCACCCTGGCAGTTGCAGAGAAGCTCGTCCATGCATTTGTCTCCTCCAGGCTGGATTACTGTAATGCTCTCCTCATCGGGATTCCTGGCAAGAGCATCCAGAGACTCCAGTATTTCCACAACAGCGCTGCCAGGATCCTGATGAGGGTGCGAAAGCATGACCGCATCACTCCCATCCTGAAAACCCTTCACTGGCTCCCTGTCCCATTCACAATAGAGTACAAGGTCTCCCTCCTCACCCATCAGTGCATTCATGGACATGCCCCCCATTACTTACAGGAACTCCTCACACCTCCTTGCGCTCCCTCCGCTCTGTACACGCTAATACTCTCCAAGTCCCTAGAACCAACCTCAGCAGCATGGGTGATAGGGCTTTTTCATCTGTGGCGCCGAGGCTGTGGACCGCCCTCCCTGACTACCTGAGAGCCCCACAGTTGACTGATGCTTTTAAACGAAAGTTAAAAACTCATCTTTTTAGAAAGACATTTTGTTAAAGTATTTTATAGATTCTCTTGTTTATTACTTAGTTTTTACTCTGTAGCACATTGAGATTGCTAAAATATAAAGTGCAATACAAATAAAATGTATTATTATTATTATTATTATTATTATTATTATTATTATTATTATTATTATATATTAAAGTCCTGGAGGGAAGAGATCTGTTATAGGCTTCAGTGGAACACATTACAGTATCAAATATATTCTCCGGATATACTAAAATGCAGCAAAACTTTCAAAAAACAAAATATCAAGTCCTGGAAATTTTTAAAGAAATCAAATACCTTTGAACATTAGACTAGTTTTCAAGCAATCAAATAAGGCAATATTAAAATGGATATTGCACTGTTTTGAAAATACCAAATTTAACAGTGCAGAATTTAGCATAGTTGATATCTAGTAAAAGGAACCACCATGTTTAGTGCTGCTTTCTCAAAGCTAAAGGATGCTGGTTTTGAACACTGGGAATACTGTGCATAGATTTTGCTCAAAGTACCCTAATTTCCTGAACACATCCAAAACACGTGCATGCTTGGTTAATTGGCAGCTGTCCCCTTGTGAGTGTGAACATGACTCTGCTCTGTGATGAATGGGTATCCCATGGTTGGTTTTCTGTGACCCATGGACAAGATAAAATATGCTTCATTAAAACAAAGACAAAATGATTTTTTTTTGTCATTTCTGTTGTTCTTTGTAACTTTTTGTTCCCTATAAATGAAGCCCTGCTCGGATCCACAACAAATACTTACTGAAATAATACAGAAAACACAATGATAGAACTGCTCCAATATAACACCACTGAAGCTAACACTCATTTCACTATAACAATCACAAGTGAAGTGACTAAACAATTACTTTTTAATTTTCAGGAGTGTCTTTCTTAGCAAGAAATAGCAAAAATTGATTCACAAGGCAGGTACCATATACTAGCCTGCGAAAACTAAAGAATTGAAAAATTCCATAAATCCATCACCTACTCTAAACTAATTTTTCTTATGTAATATTTTAAAATGTTGAGGTGTACCCTGACTGTATTAGCCATAAGGCAGAAACCAGTAATTCATTAAAAGGCAATGCACTCATTGAGTGCCAGTCTGAGGTGCCAAGTAAACAAAAAGATTGTATTGGCAATAAAGGTAGAAGCAGGATCATGCAGCATAAAACTCAATAAGAAAAATTAAAAAAACTTCAAACAGACAGGGATCAGACTTAAAACTGAAAGCAAGTCCAGAGAGCTATAAGACAGAAGAGCTTTTTCCCGTTTAGTCCAAAAACATTAACAGTAAAGTCTGTACCAAGCCATATAAGAAAGAAGTTTTCACACAACAACCAAGGTATATATTTTTAACAATAAGGACACAGGGAGGCTTTGCAATTTAAGAGATTAGTAACATTTGATCTTCCAGCCTTAATATTTAATGTCCAACAGCAGGTAAGTTCCTAGAGGTGGGTGGGGGTGCACAGTGCATTAGATCATCTGCCATCCCAAAGAAAAAATCAGTAAAAATAAAGATTTACCTTATTTATTAGTATTTAGGTGCTCTCCCTACACATCCAAATATCCCATCCAGAATGATATTCCAGTAATGCAGTTTTCTTGCAGTTAGTAGTGAGAGTCTAACAGGCAGGTTTTGATTTGCATACAGCTTTGCAGAACTGACTCTGGAATTAGTTTTGCAGATGATTTTTACAAATGCAAAATTTCAGACTCACTAATGGTTTTATTGAGGTTTTAATCTTTTTATGGGATGGTAAACAAGGAATATTGCTGTATAAAGCCTTGTTTACTGCCTGCATTTACTTGTGTTCTTTTCTGCAACTAATCAATGTATGTAATTTGTCCACAGCTGTAAAATTATTTCTATTTATTCCTGTTATTTACAAAACAGCAGAGGAAGGCAATCTATTTTTAAAACTATGATATGCTGCATATTGTCCACATGGAGACACACTAAAACACACCCTTGTGCACATTACTGTGTTTTCTTTTCAGGAAACTTTCAGCACATGAGAAGTCACCCCACTACACCTCCAGCTTGCAACTGCCCTTTTCTGTCTCTTAAATCCTGCAGACTCTCCAAGCACCATGGAGCTTGAAATCTCTTTACTGTTTCTGATTTATCTTTAGGATTGTGATCAACAAGATTGTTATCATAATTAGCAAACCTGGCGATCCTACGGCTGGAACATTTTTGAAGGCTCAACAAGAAATCTACACATAATGGGGTTTTTGTTTTTTTACTCAAGATCTTTATTTAAATACTAAATGCAAGGGAGATGCATGTGGAATTAAAGCATGTCAATACTTCAAGACAGGACTAAGCATGTTCCTTCTTGTGTTAACAGCAAAATTATTCGTGGAAGTAAAATGCACTTTTTTCATTTTTTTTTTTTTTTTTTGCAAAGCAAAACACAGAGATATCCTGCAAATTCAATTTCAGATTCACAAATCATTTCCCTTATTACTAGGAGTTAGGATTATGTTTGCTTCTAATGCGTGAGTTTTCAGGTTTTTACTCATATGTTTTATTCTAGTTAAAGGGATGCTCAATGTTATATTTTTACTTTTGCCCTTTGTTAATTTTATAAGAATACATGACATTAAGCATAATGCAGAATAATTGATGATATAATAATATTGGTGGAGTCCCTGCATTAAGGGAAGGTGAGGTACAGCCTCCATCCTCCAGCAAATTACACTGTTTTGCAAAATTAAATAAATTATAAACTTGCACCAGGTTTTTATTATATTGATAAAATGTCTATTTAACCTCAACTTAGTCATCATGATCACATTTTTCCAATTTTCCATAATATGCTCAATGCAATTAATCATCTATAAAAATATTTCTTTTTAAAGTATGTGAAATTGTGTGTCTGGTGCCACTTAGCTGTTTCCAGGTTGTTTGGGCATAACTGATGAGTATGCATATGTAAGCCGAACGTTTCAGTTGTGCTTTGGGGCTTGAAAGTTAGAGCCCTTGTAAAATTTTCATGGAATTTAAAAACATGTGAACTTCCACATTCTGGGTTCCTAAAATAGTCATCATCTTTGCCATGAATGATGTTGATTAATTATCTACATTGCAGTTTAGCAATTTGACCATTGAACAAAGTTTTGTATTTCTGATTCCAGTGTTGACTTTGTGATGTTGATGCTAATATATCTTTTAATACTATCATTTAGTAATTTTATTATGACGATTTGTTGACAAACCTTAATATTATGTGTTTTATGTGTTTTTTATGCCATTATTTGCAGAGATTTTTTCATCATCATTGCTTGTAGCTTAATACATTGGGCAACACTGTGACCCGACATTTGCGCGATAGACATATGAGCGCCGACAAAATAGCGCCGATTCTCCCTCACTCCATCACAGGAGGTTTCTTGGAAGCCGTTCCTTCCTTTCTATGTTTACTCCTTTCATTATTTCTTATAAAAGGGGCCAGGCAGAGACTTTAATTGCAAAAATGCTGCCAAAGTGCAGTACAGGAGTTGGGCCACAAGCTTCACAGGTATCTGTTATTTTTGTCAGTGTGCTAACAGTTCAAAACTTATAGGGGATACTTTGTGCCCCAATATAGGGTATAGAGTCCCAGAGAAAATTTCTTCTGGAGTATAAATGTAACCTTTTTATATTGGGGGACAGTGCAAAACACTGAGGCATATCTGTTGTATGTCTTCCTGCTCTCACTTGTGATGGTCTGAAAGGTTGCCTGGCCCTTTAAAGGAAGTCTGAAGTCCTATATTGGCAAGGATAACTAGGACCATTAGGGGGTGTTTTTACTGGACAACTATGGGGATTCCCTAATCCTTTCTTGACCACAACACTGGTAGCTGAATTTACACAAGAAATAATTTTAAGAAGTGTCTTAAAAAACATCCTTGACACAGGTTATACATCCTTGGAGTTGGGAGGTGTAAAGCTACAGCTGATAGAATTAAGAGAAGCCAAAGATGGGAGAAAGGCGGGAGAAGTGAAGAGGAGGAGATAAAATGATGTACAGCAATGTCGGCAAAAGGACCAGCCAGACTACCCAACAGCAAAAGAGTGACTTTTGTTTAGTTAGACCAAAAGAGTATTAGATTTATCATTTTCCCTATATTTTTTAGCTTTCATCTCCAGTATCCTTAATTTGTATTATATTTTTGTTTTAATAAATATTTATATTTGTATGTATCTTGCTTTTCCTGGCTTTATTTGGGTTTTGTGTGGTCGCAAAAAACACCCCTTTGGGCTACACCTCCCTGCCAGCAAGACCTCAGCTAACTTAGTTTCTAGACTCAAATGTTTTTTCTGGGGTCAGAGGGTATTCAAAAAAGACCTTGCACTATGTTTTCAAATGCCATTTCTTTCCCTTGTCTCCTAAGCCCAGATATGCCTTCATGGGTAGTTAAGTATTTATAGTTACTTAGAGGAATAACCCTGTCAATCTCCCATTGTAATTCATTAAGCTTTGATTCCTGGGGGAATACTCATTTAAGCACCTACCAAACCTAAACTTAATGCTTCCTAATTGTAACTTTTTAAGATAGATAGATAGATAGATAGATAGATAGATAGATAGATAGATAGATAGATAGATAGATAGATAGATAGATAGATAGATAGATAGATAGATAGATAGATAGATAGATAGATAGATAGATAGATAGATAGATAGATAGATAGATTATATGGGCAAAAGTGTTAGGCCACACCTCTTAATTATTGAATTCCAGTCTTGCAATCAGACCCATTGCCACAGGTGTATAAAATCAGCACCTAGCCATTCAGTCTCCATTTGCTAACATTTGTAAAACCAAATGGGTAATTCTGAAGAGCTCAGCGGCTTCAAGTGTGGCACTGTGATAAGATGCCACCTTTGTTCATGAAATCTCATCCCTGCTGGATATTCCGTGGTCTACTGTAAGTGGTCTTATTGGAAAGTGGAAGCGTTTAGGAACAACAGCACCTCAGCCACAAAACAGAAGACCATGTAAAGTCACAGAGTGGGGTCAATGACTGCTAAGGTACATAAAAGCCACCAATGCACTGCTGATTCCATAGCTGAAGAGTTCCAAACTTACACTGGCATTAATGTACGCACTAAAACTTCATGGAAGGGGTTTCCAAGGCTGAACAGCTGCATGTAAGCCTCACATCACCAAGTCCAATGTTAAGCGTCAGATTAAGTGGTCTAAAGCACACCACCACTAGACTGTGGAGCAGTAGAAACTTGTTCTATGGAGTGACTAATCACACTTCTCTGTTTGACAGTCAGATGAGCGAGTCTGGTTTTGGTGGATGCTGGAAGAATGTTACCTACCTGACTGTGTTGTGCCAACTATGATGGTGATGAAGGAGGGATAATGGTGTGGAGCTGTTTTTCAGGGTTTGGGATAGGCCCCTCACCTCCAGTGAAGGGCAATCTTAATTCCTCAGCATACCAAGACATTTTGGACAACACTATGCTTCCAGCTTTGTGGGAACAGTTTGGGGAAGGCCCTTTTCTATTCCAGCATGACTGTGCCCAGGGCGCAAAGCAAGATCCATAAAGACATGGTTGAATGAGATCGGTGTGGAAGAACTTGATTGACCCATACAATGCCCTGACCACAACCCCAATGAACACAACATCAGTGCCCAGCCTCATAAATACTCTACAGAATGAATGGGCACAAATTTCCATAGAATCGCTCCCAAAACTTGTGGAAAGCTGTCAAAGAAGAGTGGAAGCTGTTATAGCTTGGATCAATAGTGGGATGGTTACTCGCTCCAGAAGCAATAAAGAACATAAAATGCACACATACATACAGTAGTGTAAACCGATGCACACATGCAAGACACAGAAAAGTACTTAATTTAGTTACACTGGCTTCTTGTACTGCCCTTCTTATACCATTATGTGTTTTGGTTCAATCTGGCACCCACTACACTTTTCCCCATCCATGCTAAAATGTATATTATGAAACAGCTGCTTCATTACTAATGCATACATGTACAAATTAAAATGAAAGATCATCTTCTCTACAGGCCACCTTTCAGTTAGCATATTTGTCTGCTCTATAAGAATTTTTACTTCTAAATTATTAAGCGACAACTAAGGAAATAAGCTTTCAAGAGGAAAATTAATTATGAAAACCCATCTACTCATCCATTTCCTGAACCCATGAAGAATAATGGTGAGCTGAGTGGGTTCCTGTGTACTAAAAACAGAAAATATTGTAACAGAGCTCAGAGTGTAAGCAGGAAGTGCAATGAAGTCACTGATCCTGCAGTCAAGACAGATGGAAACCTCTTGTGCTGAAGAACAATTCATTTAAGTGAGCATGATGGAAAATTTCTGACTCCTTAAGTTGGTGAAAAAGCACAAGACCTTAGCTGGCTCCATGATTTTTAAAATACTTTTCAAAAGTAAAATCACACCTGGTCTTGAATAAAACTGACTGATATATAAACCAGTAACTATGCTAAAACAAAAAAGCAATTCTAAATACCTCTAAAAAATTATTTCTGGGAACCAGTTAGAATTCTGACAAGTGATGAATTACTTCATGCACTGTTTAACTTTGTAAAGAATATGCAGGAATTACATTTTTTTCTGACATCCTTCCCACATCTCTGTTACTGAGAAGCACAAATACCACACAAATGAGAAACAAAGCTATTTTATTATTATGTACTATGTTTTGCACACTATAATCACTTTTAGGATGGTCAATAAAGCAGTTTTATTTAACTTCTTAAGTAAACCAGTCAGTTGTTTAGAATTCTTTTGTCCTGGTAGTGAATGGAAGCTAGAAAGTTCCACACTAGTTTCTACATTCCTTTGAAAATTGTTTAAAATGCATTTCTACAGCTTTGTCTGACCCATGTTGCCTAAATTTATGATAGATTTTTTTTTTAGTTTTCTGCATATTGCTTGGATAAACTATATTTATATTTTTCTTTTTATCTCTGGGAATTCATTTCTGACTCCTGTTTTTTGCCTCCAATGAAAAATTATTATTTTGCCATTGTATTTTATTTTGGGCGTCACACTTCACTGTTATTCGTAGTATTGCAGTTTCCATGGGGATTCTACCCAGAAGGCATCAGGAGGTGAGCCATGTGTGACCTCAACATAGTAACCATTAAAAGGTCAGCACACATCCCTTCATTATCTGGATATTTTGAGTTTTCAGTGTATTATTCTTTTGGTGCATTTCTGGTGTTAAAAGGCTTAGCTTTGTTTAAGAGTTTTTTGGGGTTTTTTTCGATTTTTGGCTCAGCAATTTGGATTTGTCAAAAGATCATTCTGACTTCCCTGTAACAAACTTGACATGTTTTATCACCTCATCTCTTCTCACAGTCCTTCTTAGTCAAAAGCCCCTCTGCCCTTCTGCAGACTGAATAGATTTTCAGGTTTTTAAAATGTTGGACCCTGAAATGAAACATGCTCATTATATTAGAGTCAGAGCAGCAGACACAAAAGAGGCTGATGTATGAACTGACTATTGACGTGTATTTCAATCTTTTTGATGAAATTGTGCACATAGCAATAGAGATACAGAAACTTAACCAATAACAGGATAATTCTAATTGAGAACACAAAATAATATATAAATGTAATCAAATGAGTAGACAAACTTTTGAATTGTACTGGAATGAAGTACATGAAACCTATTTCAGTCAGCATGACATAGCATTGAGAAACTAAGGTTAGGCAGACAAACCGTCTTTAAGGACTTGATAAGTGGACCGCTTATTTAAATCTCATCTATGATAGATAGTTGGGTACCAAGGAATTTTATTAGTAAAGCCACATTGCAAAAGCTGGGGATAACCTCGATTCAACTTAAATACAAGGCAAAGGTTATTTTGATTAATAGGAAGCATGTTGGCAATGGTTGTGATAGAGTATACAACTCCAAATGATGAGTTACAAAGAGGATTATCTTATTATGAATATATACACTTTTTCAATAATCAGTCACATATCTCATAGTTCCTTTTCGGTATAGTGTGGCTACACAAATATAATCGTAACTTGGAAGAACAAAGATATCAAATAATTAAGTTCCTAGTGGCAACAAACTTGCCTGAAAGTTAACATTAAGACCATTATTATTTGTTCAAAAATGAATGTATTACTCATTGAATTTATGGATTGTCAGTAGGTCTTTAGTAAAAATGTGTCTCAACAATTACTCCCACAGTTACTAACTAATGCTCTCTTTCACAAAGAAAAAATATATGCTCTGACCAAACCTGTGAATAAAGCCATGGAGACCTACATATAAGAAAATATAAAAAAGTGCTTTTATCACACCATATAACAGTACTAGCAGTGCTGAGTTTTGTTTTTTTTTTTTTTTGAGTAGAAAAAAATGATGGAAGTCTCAGTCCCTGCATAGTTTATTGAGAATTAAATAAAATTATTGTAAATACTGTAGTAACTGTTCATTTAATTTTATCTGTTCATTATTCAATCAAGTAATCATCCATTGACTAGATTTGCTAAATGCATATAACTCAATTACAATTTGAGAAGTGCACAAATGGAAGATAGCATTCAATACAGGAACCAGGCATTAAAAAAAATGGTAATGTCATATGCTCTTGCCATTTTTCAAGCTTTTATTAATGACATCTTTTGGGTATCTCTGGATTGGTTTATGTAGAGGACAACCTTATTTTTTCCAAACATTTCAACCTTTATATAAAACATATGAAGGAAGATTTAAAATGATTTTAAATGACTAAGGGCAAATTGTCTCTTTGTGAAATTAGAGAAATGCAAGGTCCATACGGATAGAGTGTTATTGGAAATACACAGAAAAGGCTGTCCATAGACCACTCTAAAAAGACAGTTATTCTGCAGAGAAAAAAATGAAGAGCTCCTATTCTAAGACATCCAGATCCTTCCCTTCAATTTACTGTGGAAGTGGATGCATTCAGCAGTCGTGTAGTGGTAGTGGTGTTATTTCAAAAAATTTCTGACAATGAATTGGTCCATCTATGTGTTTTCTTTTCCAAGAAGATTTCTGCAGCTGAGCAGAACTATGATATAGAAAACTGTGGACTTAGCCTTCAAAGAATGAAAAATTTGGCTGCAAGGGTCCAAATATGCTTTAGTGATCTATACAGATCGTAAGAATCTCACATATTTAAAATCTGCTAATTGAATAAATACTGGTCAAACTAGATGGGCTCTTCAGCAGATTTAATTTTCTCATTCTTATCAATCTGGTACTAAAAATGACAAATTTGACATCTTATCACATATTTCTAAACCCGAAAATATTTAGACTGAGCCAGAGTCCATTCTACCTACTGAAAAATCCTTGGCAGCAATGTAACATGTTGACCTAGTTGCTTGGAGGATCTTATTCAAGCATGACATCTGACTGAACCTAAAAATCTTAACCTGCCTATTACCAATTATCTTACCAGAATTAGATGGTAGAATGGTAGATTAGGCACATGGTTCTAATATGTTTGGAACATATAGGTATTTCCAAACTTTGGCAATTCTCAAACGCTATTTTAGATGGGAATAGATTAATAAAGGAAAACAAGATTGCATCTCCAAATCTGAGGTCTGTTGTTGAATTAAACCCTCCATGGGATTATCAATAGGACCGTTAAAAACCTTTGATTGTCCATCTTACATATGGGAATTGATTACCATGGATTTTACAATGAATCTGCCTCCATCCAAGGATTACACAATCAGTTTTGTGGTGGTAAATCACTTTCAAAATAAACTATTTAAAAAGTAGCTATCTCTCAGAGAGTTAGCAGTTGTCTTCTTTCAGCACTTAGTCTGTTTACATAATTTTTCTTCCACTGTAATTTCTGAATGGGGTTCTCAGTTTGTGTCTAGGTTTTGGAGATTCTTTTCTTTTCTGATCACGTGGGTTGTATATTCATTTTAACTTCAGATTATCATCCCAAATCAAATCACCAAATTGTGAATGTAAATTGTGGTTTTCAGAAATTTCTTTACTATACTGTGGATTTCAGTCAGACCAGTTAGAGTAAATTCTAACCCTTAGCTGACTTCACCAGGAATGTCTTGCGTTATTCAGCACTGAGAATGTACAGTTTGTACGTCTGTATGGTTTTCACTCTCACTTCCTAGATAATCCCTTTGTGGTTTCCTCAGTCTCCAGTGTAGCTGAGTATCTAGCTGTATATGATGAAGCTGTACAGTATAGGAGACCTTGAATAGGGTGGATAGTTCTGCCAAGGGATTTGTGTATTGCAATAAGAGAGTGTGGCTTGCCACACATGATAATTATCTGGTTATATCAGGTTATATGTAATTTGGAGATTTGATAATGTGTCTTTCATTCTGTGTTATCTATCTGTTCAATTGACATTCCATGTGTCCAGGACAAAACCCGTTGGTTATAGTTCATACTATTTTCATACGGCTTCTTCACCTCCAGTTTGGTGGATGGGTCTGAAGAATAGTAAGCTAATTTAATTTTTGATCACCGCCATTGTGAAGCTGGGATAGATTATCTTTCTCACTTGGGTACTTAGTGGAGATGTCCATGCCACCCAAGTTATTTTCTTGTTTTCATGCTCATGGCCCCAAAAAGCCTAATGGTCGTATTTTAAATCAGTGCCCTAGGTTGGGGGCTCTCATTCATTTTTTTGAGAATTTTCTGCATATTGTTTTTTTTAGCTTTGTTTAAAAGGTTATGATTTTTTCATCAATCATTAGGATTTGTCTAAATAATGCTTTGACTTCAGGGTTAGGTTTCTTGGCACATCTTCTTAGTGCATGTTTTCTCATTACAAAGCTCTTTTGTCCTTCTTCAGAAAGCACAATCCCCTTGAAAGTTGTTCTCAAACTGAGGACAAAATGTCAGTCACTATAAGTGGTCTGTATTTAAACCTCATTGTTCTGAGAAACACTGGTGTTACCTGTATACAAAAAGCTTGATAAAACTAAACTTGGCAAGAACAGAATTAAAAAGCAGCCACATGAAAGCACCACATACTCAGGTTTGCCTAGCAACAACAAATCTCCCAAGGTTAGCTAGATTTTTAGATTTTACATTTCAATTAAATGACGCACATGCTGTTTGCTGTGCCTAACTGCATAGCCATACATGAATAGCAGGGTCATGTGCAAAACTGCACTACTGTTTCATAGAGCCACTTCTGAGTGTAAAGTATTGGAGAATCTACCAAGCTTTACCACTAGTTTTTGCTCTTCTAGCCTGGCTTTCATAACTAACAACATTGGCTGATGGTAAGTTTGTTTTACATTGAATATACTTTGCAGATTTTTTAATAACTGTCTTAACTGTCTTAAAAACAATTACTACAGTAGTAGTAAAGCACAAAGATAACATGATATTGACCCCAAGAAATCCATTGAGCATTCAGGAATGATTGTTTAATGTACTGTTTATTTTTTATTTTCATGCATTTATTTTTTTATTTTTATTTTATTTTCTTTCAATAAGCTGAAGGCGAAATGAGGAATTAAATAATTACTATGTATCTGATTGTATGATAGGATGTCTAATAATAATAATAATAATAATACATTTTATTTCTAAACCTTTCCCATGCTCAAACCTCTTCACAGTAATTAAAAATTAACAACAGAGAAAAAGCAGAAAAATTATCAAATACAAAACATTGGATACATTAGAACATTGGAACAATCTAGACGAGAACAGGTCAATCAGCCCACCAGTCCCATCCACTTAATTCTCCCAAAATAACATCAAATCTAATTTCAAAAGTCCTTAAAATCTGTCAGTTTTACCATTGGCATCTATGGTTCTCTGTGTAAAGAAAAACTTCCTAATGTTTGTGGAAAACTTTCCTTTAATAAGTTTCCAAGTGTGCCCCTGTGTTCTTGATTAGCTCATTTTAAAATAGCAATCTCGATCCACTGTAATAATTCCCTTCATAATTTTAAACACTTCAGTCATGTCTTTTCTTAATTTCATTTTGCTTAAACTGAAAAGACTCAGCTCTTTTGATCTTTACTCATAATGTATCCCCTGTAGTCCTGGAGTCAGCCTAGTCACTCTTTTCTGGACCGTTTTTTAGCACTGCTATGTCGTTTTTGTAGCCTGGTGACTAAAATTGTACACAGTACTCCAGATGAGGTGTAACTAAAGCTTGAGAGTAACCTCCTTAGACTTACTCTATATAACATAACATTCTGGTAGCCTTCTTAATGGCTTCTGAACAGAGACTGGCAGTTGATAGTGACGAGTCCACTAAGACTCCTAAATCCTGTACTTTACATTTTCAAACCATCCATTGTGCATTCAAACCTAACATTTTTACTTCCTACATGTCATATTTTACATTTACTTACATACATCTGCCATACATCTGCTTAGACCTGTATGCTGTCCACATCCCTCTGTAATGATTCAATATATTCTAGATTATTTACTAATCCATCTGCAAACTTACTTACCCTATTACTGCTTTTATATTCCTATCCAAATCATTTATATATTAAAAATAGCAGCGGCTCTAGCACTTAAACCTGTGGGACACCACTATTAGCATTAGCCAGTTCTGATAGGGATTCCTTTCACCACAACCCTCTGCTTCTTGTGTCTGAGCCAATGTTGCACCCATCTACAAACTACACACTGAATTTCAACTTTTTTTGATGCCCAACCTGTCATGTGGCACCTTATTAAATGCTTTTTGAGAGTCAAGAAAAATAATATGATATGCACCACTTTGATCATATCTTTTTGTTGCTTCCTGATAAAACTCAGCCTTCTTCTTCTGAACCCTCTTCTGAATGTTCTGTAAAACTGAAAAGATCCTTCAATTAATTTACCTGTGATGCACATTAAGGTTGCTGGCCCATAGTTGCTTGGATTTGCCCAATGTACCCTTTTTATGTAACAGGATAATATTTGCAATTTTTCAGTATTTCTGAACGTCCCCAGTGCACAGTGACTTCCTTAAAATATTCTTCACAAAGTCAATCCATCTGTACCCAAGGATTCTATGAAGAGACACTGTACCGAAGGAGTCCAGTCTTCATCTCTGGTCACTGGATAGCGTCCATGTCTCTCCACCATATAGCAAAATAGGAAGCACCAGGACTTTAAAGACTTTAACCATATTGAGAGCACCACACACCTCTTTCCGGCAACCTCATGACCCCTCCCCACCTCCCATGCTCTCCCAATTCATCTACTAACTTTGTAGGAAGACTCACCAGGGACATGATTGTCGCTGCAGAGAAAAGTAAACCTCTTGATGAGGCTGACACTCTCTCCACAGACAGACACACTGTTGATGACTGTGCCCAAGAGGTCATTAAAAGCCTGGATCTTGGATTTTTATCCAGGACACTCACAAGCCCAGACACTTAGATTACTCACTCAGTCTCTTGAGATCCTTGATCAAAGCCTCCATTGACTATACGAAGATCGCTGCATCATAAGCAAAGTCAAGATCAGTGAATCTTTGTTCACCAACAGATGCCCCACAGCCACTGGACCCCACAACCCTGCCCAGCAATCAGCCCAAGCAAGCACTGAACAGAGTAGGAGCAACACACCCCTAACGAAAGACAGAATCAATTGGGAAAAACACTGAGGTTCTCCCTGCACTCTGAACTGCATTCACAGTACCAGTGTACAGGCTGGCCATGATATCCAGCAACTTTGGTGGGATTCCATGAAATCTTAGGATGTCCCACAGGCCCTCTCGATCAACTGAGTTGAATGCTTTATGAAAATCAACAAAGGCTGCAAAGAAACTCTACCAATATTCACGTTTGAGCTCCATGAAAACTCTAAGTGCCAGGATGCAGTCTAAGGTAGACTTCTTAGGCTTAAAATCAGACTGCTCTGTTTCATGGTTGGTGAGCAAGTAATCACGGATTCTTGACCCTAGCAAAGACCTTACCCGGCACCAAGAGCAGTGTTCTCCCCCTGAAATTGCCACAATCCAGGTGATCACCCGTTCCTGTCCCAATAGGGAAGACAAGTCCCATTTTCCAGTCAAATGGAAGCAAAGTAGGACAACCTTACCACCAGCCTGGAGAAGTTTATCCCGGATACCACAGATCCTGGCAGATTTCCCTACCTTCAGCTGATTCACCACCTGTGCAATCTTAGTGAGACTAGTTGGTTTACAGCTATTTGGAGGATCAACCCTCAAGAAATGTGGACCCAGAGATATCCAACATCCTAGTCGGAGGATCACTTTACACAGCTTCTGAACATAACCAGCCCAGCGGGTCACAATTGAAGTGTCATCCATAAGGACTTTTTCCACCACCTGTCCTGACTGAGACTCTCCAAGAATAGATTCTGATGTGCGTAATGCTTCAATTTGTTTATAAGCAGGACTTGGGTCACTAGACCCTAGATGGTGTGTCACCTGCTCACAGATTCCTCAAAGAAATGCCTCCTTATCTGCCTTCAGAGCCCTCACAGCCGTCCTTCTCAGTTCCTGGTACAGACCAGAGTGCTATCAAGCCATGCGCTGTGATTCCTCTCAATGATATCCAGAGTACCCTGTGAGATGAAACACCTCCTTCTGGGCACACTGGTAACAACACAACCTTCAGCAACCTTCTGTGTCTTGTCACGGAAGGTCTCCCAAATTACATTAAGATCAACACTCGCACCTAAGTCTGTAAATTCCTCACACAAACTGCATGCAAGTTATTAGAAACAGCCTGATCTTGGAGTCTGGCCAGGTCCAGCCTCATTCTCCTAGTAGGTGGCACTAGACCTAAGCTGGATCTTCAGAGGAACAACATGTCTGTGGTTAGAATTCACATACTGGGCACTACTCTAGACCTTGCAATTTTGTAAGAGCCTCCAGCGTCTGCCCATGAGGATGCGATCGATCTCCTTCACTGCACCATCAATATTGGAGCACCAATTCCAACAATGCAGCTCAGGGTGCTGGAACCAAGATCCAGTGATCTGGAACCCCTGACCTTTAGCAAAGTCAAGGAAAAATGGAGCCACTTTCACCATGGTCGACAGACCCATGGGGACTGACTCAATCCTCATAGCCAGACCTGTCAGTGCCAGTAGTTGAACTGAAATCACATATGACCAGAAGAGTGCCACCTCATGGGCATCCATCAACCATTGAGCAAAGCTGGGAATAAAATGTCTCCTTCACCAAGACATCACTCACCGTGGTTGGAGGATACACTGAGACAACAGACAAGGCACCCAATGAGTACCTTAATATGAGTCTCATAATGCACTTGTTAAAAAGAGGGACACCATTGGAAGGAGCCAATCTACCACAGCAACAGCTACTCCCTAAGTATGACAGCCATCAGAGCGACCGGACCAATAAAAGATGTACCCACCTACAGAGATTGAGCTAGTTGCAGGTCTGTACACCTCAGAGAGTGCTGCCACTGATATGCGGAGTTTACAAAGCTCCTCCAACAGCAGAGGAAGATGATCATCAAGGTGGCTGGAGGGCCAATTCTGTCATCAATCCCCAGGTTTTCCCTGCAAGTTGGAGGACCATTTGCAGTTTAACATCATACCCAGGACATGTGAAGACCTCAGAAAAATGCAAGTTTAGATCATTTCAATGTCTGTATTTTTAATTCCCTTTTACTATTTCTGATTCACTTCATCTCCTCCTAGACTGTTCTGTTACTACTAAAATACTGAAAGCATCTCTTTTGGGTAATCTTTTCCCAGAATACATAATAGTACCAACATAAAACAGTAAAAAAAAGATAAATACAGGAAACACAAAGCTTTGAATTAAAATATGAGACAGTAAACCAGAATAAAAATACAAAATATACAAAATACTACAAGTAAACTCTGAAAAGTAATATATTTTCTGATACAAATGCAAATCATCTTGACCATCTGGACAAATAGAGCAAACTGAAAGAAGTATCAGAAAGTCAGAATAAGTTAAATGCCTTCCTGAACAAATTAGTTTAAAGTTGTTTATTATAAGAATTAATTGAGTCAACTGATCTCATTAATTTAGGTAGGACTCTTCAATGTCTGGGTTAATAAAGCTGAAGTCTCAGTCACTCATAAAGCACAGGTTAGTTTGGGGGCCAAGAATGCCATAATCAATTAAACTTACTGGGTGAACAGGAGTGTAGTAAAAGAGGGTTTTTTTGCTGTAGTCTGGTGCATGACCATGTAAACATTTACAGGTTACTAACAAAATTTTATATGAAATCTTATAAGACACAAAGAGTCAGTGAAGTTGGCGCAGGATGAGTGCTATCTGCAAACCTTTGTAAGGACTCTTGCAGCAGATTTTGAACCAACTGGAGCTGTGATAAAAAATTAGTAGGGCACTTGCCAGTAGGAAGTTGCAGTTGTCAATGGGATATGAGATAAAAGCTTTGACAATTTACAAAGAATCAGAAAAGGAGAGAAATGAGCAAACAGCATCAAGACTAGTCTTTTTAAAGACTGGAGTTAGAAAAGTGATTTGTGATATTAAGGCAGGATTTGCCAAGTGTACTGAGAATGGGGTTCAGTACGCAGAGGAAATTGATGAAAATTTGGAAAAGAAGCTGAATGAAAATGTGAGACAGAGAAAAATATAAAAGGGAGATTTATTTGTATTTGTTGAATTATTTAGGGTTTGGAATTTATCACAGAAAAAGTGAAGAAATGTGTCACCATCTGATGAGGAAAATGTGCATTTTATTAAGCATAAAGAACACACACCATGGGTTATCATGGCCACTCACTATCATTCTGCCTTAGTATACATTTTTTGCCTCAGTTAGTGCTTCTCTTTAAGTTCTATGATGGTCGAAAGCCTGGGCATGCACAGTGAGGCCAGTCTTACATGACACTTTCTCAGGGTGTCAGTCAGCTCATTTAATAGCAGGGACATGTGGTCAGGGAGTCATAATGAAAAGTAAAAAAACTAATAATAATAACATAAAATAAATTTGTCCACTGGTCAGTGATATAAATTTGTTTTCTGTATGATTCCAATAATTTTGATCATTTATATAGTCAAAATCGCTGAATTTGCACATTTCCTGTTCAAATACAGGGGAGAAACGTGAGATGCAGCAGTGACGAGCTGAGCCTCACCTCGGACTTTGCTATCCCTCACACACTGGGTTGATGCTTGCAATTGGCGCATGCCTGTTGCTATCTCTCTGTTTGTCGCCAATATAATGTTTGCAGACATGTTTATAATACACCCTGACTTTCCACAGTCTTTCTAATATCTTTAATGAATGCGTGTGATGTATTTAGCCTTGCTGATCGTACATAAAACCACAGTGAAAAGGCACAAGGTGAGGCAGACAGTGCCATGCCTCACTGAATAGGCCAGATATGAGCCCAAAAGGTGCTTGTTGCTGCTGTTCTTTTATGGAGAGGATCTAGGTGCTAATAAGTTAACGATATCAGAAAGTCAAGTGCACTGCAGCGGTCCGTTTATTTTTATTTTTTGTTCCGACCTATTGCGAAAATGGAAGATTATATATCTAAGGTTAAAAATTTCTCAAAACACGACTTTCACTCAAGACAGGAAGTGATAAATAACAGAAGACCAATGCCAAAGCTAAACAGTTTGCTTCAAACTACAAGATAAAAGACAACTTGCTCTTTTCAAATGGAGTGGAAAGACTGGTTGTGTCGCTGTCCTACAAAAAAAACGCCTTTACTGCTTTCTGTGCCTTTTGTTCTCAACTTGTGACAATGTCTGGACTAACATGGGATATTGTGACATGAAAAATTTACCAAGAAGCCTGCAGTCACTAGTGAATAAGCTACTCTTTTGGGTTCATATATTTGCAAATCAGACAAGACGAAGTTAGTGCCTCACCAGCCATGAACCTCACCGCATGTCACTATTTAACAGAGCATAGTGCTGAATTTTACCAGTAAGATAAAGTTACACATAATTTTTAACAGTTAATAATGTAACCATCTGTGTTTAGCCCTAGACAAACAGGATGGACAGATTACAAATCCCCTTAATGCCCCCTTTGGTTATGCTGTTCATTGTGTGTACATATGCACTGAAATAAACTGGCACTTCTAAATGTATGAGTGGTTACTTTTTATTCACTTTCAATCTATTCAGCATACATTATGTACAGATTTTCATTCTTAAAGTATTTAAAGTGACATGATTAGATTCTTGTTTTTCATTTTTTTAGTGGTTCCTATGGCTCTAAATATAATTTATGTATCATTTTGAGTATTTTTGAGACACCGGAATCCAATAGTCACATGAATTTTTTGTTTCAATTAATCTTTTTTGACATTTTTTGTATGTGTGCTATCCCACAATGTCATTTTCCTTTTTCTATGGGCATCACCATTTTGGGACTTCAGTGTCAATGGTTGCTATGGGGTTGTTAGAGATTTTATCAGGAATCGCTGATTTTGTGACATCACAGGACAAGGGGTATAAAGGTCAACTCATGGGACTTCCTAGTTGTCCAGGTTTGGATATTGAACTGAAAACACTCAGAATTCTGTTTGTTAATTGGAAAGGCTATTTAGTTTCAAAATCTTTTCTGTCCCTGACTACAACTTACATGTTCTTACAATTGTCTTTTGTGTTCACCCAGTTGTATGTGCCTTTCTGTATTCTGCATTTTTGTCTTCTGGCTCCCATCTTTCACTATGATTTTTCTTTTGTCTTATACTCTGGTTTAGATTATTAGATTCTGCTTACCTGCTTAGGACTCTTTAACTTAATTCAATTATTAAAACAAGTGCTGCCATGCACATCCATTACATAAAGTCCAAGATCAATTTCTTTCATTTCATCCCTTTATGTCTGATAGATGTGTCATACATCACCACTCATCATTGCAATGATCAGTAATATAAAGACAAAACAAAAATGGTCAATATCTACTGATCAATTGACAACTACATTTACCTAACTTTTGCTTTTTCTACTTCAGATAGGGTATGTGAGTGCAGGATAGTTCTTGTTGGGCTGCACACAATTCCTGCTCTGTTCCAAATTCATAGACCATATTTTGACTACTGGCATATATTTGTATATACATTCATATATTTAAAAGATGTGCCCATTGCATTTCTACACTACTATGAGCAATTTCAAAGCCTTCCCCAAGCAGTAGCACAAATTAAGTAAAAGAAAGAGCCAGTGAGGGCACAATAATATAACATAAGTATCAAAAAGCACCATTAACACGGCAATCTTGATACCAAAAGGAGTATGACCAGCATCAACCTTAATGCACTATTGAGACAACTATTTTGAAAAATATTTTGTAAAAGTTTTTGATTAATTATATTACCTAAAGCACAAAATAAGAGTATAATTGAATTTTGGATGTTCCAGAAACAAAATAAATCCAAAATATTGAAAAATAAATGCAAAATTGATGAGGAAATAAATTCAAAAACCTGGAAATCCAATCCAGACTTCTTTTTATGGTTTCATATTGGATTTTGTTGCACAATGATTTCTGTTTCTGTTTCAGACCCATGCTAGTTTTGGCTACAATTTCATCCCCTGGTCATCCATTGCCTTTATGGCCTGTCAATTCTTTACCATCTCTGATTAACAAAAAAAATCAGCTTATCATTTGCTTGATGACACAGGCTGTAACCTGCTAGTACCTGACATTTCACTCAAATGTCATTGGGGTATTTTCCAAATAAAATGGAAATAACAACCCGGCTTAGCCTAACTTCACCCAGTTCCTAGCTGTCAATGAAAAAGTGACATAAAAGAAAGGCTTACTATAGGATTTTAAACTCATGGCTGCTGTTTTTGAAAGCAAAATTAACCCCTTTTTAAGCAAGTTAAAAGAACAAAGGCATTCTTTTTAAACTAAACACATACCTGGGTAGATAAGAAATTAAAAGCATTTGCTAAATTTCTGAACAGTGTTGAAAAAGCAAAATAAAACAAAATGCAGGGAGATCAAATAAAGATTCGCTCATTCACCTATGTATCCTTTTATTCCTCACCAGGGCTGCATGGAACACATGAACAAAACAGGAAGCAGATTATAACATGACAAATAATTGTAAATACAGGGACATAATCAAAACTGACAAAGAGAATATTTAAATTAGAAATGAAACTGGAATTCTAGAGAATCTGTGATGTTTCACCATTACCCTTCTAAAAACATTGCCAGTGCTTTATTTTTGAACTATAATTCAGTTTTTCTTGATGTCATGCATATTCTAGTTTTGTCTGAAGTTTTGGTAAAACTAGTTACTATGGAAAACTGGAACTTTTTTCAAAGCTGAAATGCATCAAGACATATTCCAGGCATGCAAGAATACAATGTGAATACTATAAGTGCGTAAAAGGTAATATATGGGAAGATAAATTATGAATTTGATAAATCTCATAGACCAAAGTAGGGAAGCTTTACAAATAGTTGTGATAAGGTTGTGGTCCTTGTTGGATTAGGAGACATGCTACCATGAACAAGATGTGTAAGATATTTTATAAAATAATATATGGTGAGATGATGCACTGGGATGATGGCACATGAAAGGATCAAGAAAACCACAAAAGTTAAGGTTTTGCTAAAGCTTCTTATAAACTGTATCATTTCTGCCCATCTTGCTCTATAAGAGATATGTAATTAAGTACAGATTGCAGAAGCTCAAGGTTTACCTTCAAATAAAAGCAACAGCTGAAGTTAAGACTTTCCATGCTAATCACAGTCAATTTGTTCTTTTTTACCATCTGTTATGTGATTTTCTTGCAAACTGGGCATGCGCTAAAGGCTTCTCTCCAGATTTTAGGTGTTCATTATTTATGTAATGTACTGTAAATGGAGAAAGTCCACCTGACAGCTCTCTTCATTCTGAATAATTCCAAGAGAAAGGATATTTAAAAAATGGATTTATTTGTAAAAAAATACTTTAACACTTTGTTTTACGCAAATGAAAAGTGTAAATCAGTAAGAAAATCTTGGCTGCCCTTATTTCATAGTGTAGGTGAGATATTTTCTCACATTTGTTACACCATACAAAAAACGCTTCACTCTCACTATCAGTCTTAATGTCTCTCTTTGGCCTCACATTATTTCTTCCCACCATTAAGGTATAAACTAATTTTTTCCTGACCCTAAAATGTTTGAATACCTGAACTAGGGTCAAGCTAGGCCCCAGAATCACTCGGTGCACTGCTCATTTTGTCTGCAGGCAACCAGCTTGTCCTAGGAATTTCTGCCCCACGGGCCCTGTGTAGCCCACAAACAATAGGTCTCCACAACTGGTTCCATGCTCCCATCTCTCTTCCATAGTTACACCTTTTGGCATGAATGTCTTTTACCTTTTGCCTGCCTCTGGTTTGTGAAAAAAATTTGGAGAACATAAAAATTTAATATAAATAAGAAAACAAACAAATACACTTGCTTTGATAGGGCTGGTTCCCATTTTTAAAAATGGAAAAGAGAGTGTGCTCTGTTTACTAAGGGATTTTATTCATCACTTCCCCACATTATATGTAACTGTGAGACTACCTTTATATTCTTTTACTGTGGTATCCCACATTTTTGTGAAGTTTGAGTGATGAATATTTTTGTTTTGTGTCTCAGACAACATTTCTATATTGGTTTGTTAATTTTCATATTTTTTAGTGAAACGTACACGGCTAGTAAAAAGTACACTCTAGTATACAGTACATGTATATATACTTTATTATATCATAAAGTACATTTCACATCTAGCTATTGTATAGTGCCTTTCATATCTGTCTATCTATCTGGTCATTCTACATGCTCTCATAGTCATCATCATAGTGTCAATGCATATCTTGGCCTGTCCAGTACCAGACACATAGGCTAAAATGTATTATACCTTTTCCATCATGTTACTCAATCTGATGCCAGGTTTCACATTTCTGCTGTGCTCCAAAACTTCAGTCCATTACATTTTCTGTCTCCTTATTCATCCCATAACTTGCTCTACAGATGTGGAAAGGAACAGGTGTACCTACCACCCAAATTATATACTACACGTGTCTCTAAATTGCCCAATCCTCTGCCAACTTGCCCAGTTTCCCATTCTACCAAAGCTCACATCAAATGTCTGCACCCCCACCTATGTAATCTTTCAATAACTTCTGTCTGTACTATAACACATCCATAGCATAAGTCCAATTCAAATCTTATTGAGCTTCTGCCCATATAGTGCAGTCCTTGGCCATTTGCACTATATTCCAAAAAAACAAATTTTACAATCACTAGTCCTTTCTCGAGTCTTGCATCCCAGTTTATCATTTACCACACCCACAGAGTCATTCCTAACCTACTTTTATTCTACACTTGCTGCCAGTCTGCCTAGTGCATTGCAGGTTTCCCAGGCGTACCTCATCTGAGTACAAATGCACATTATAAGATCTAGAGAACTCCACGTCTTAAAACATAACTCACTCCCAACCTTGTACTACACCAACAGGACAAGTCCAACCTAAGGAACACTACTATTTTACTAACCACAAGCACATTATACTGTATCTCAACAGGTGCTCAACAGTGTCCAAAGGGATGGGACTCACTTAAGTAAGGTCGGTCTGGTCCAAGCTCCTTTATCTTCTTTATTTCTTCAACTGAATGATTTATGGAGAGATGTTTCATTAAAGAAACAACTGAATTTTCTTTGATTTCTGAAGTTACACTTGAAGTTGCTATCTCCCTAAAGTCATGCACGCTCATCTGTAGTTATGTTAAAGGCAGGTGTGAACTATGAACCATTGATGTGAACATGAAACAGTGTGTTAATGATTGTCCAATCACATTAGGTTAAAAAGCCTAAAACAATGCTAATTCTCTTCTAGTTAACGCAGGAATGTTTGTGGAGCAGAGAACTGCGTCCCTTGAAAAATCTGAAAGCAACCAATTAAAGGGCAACCACAGATCACCTGCTTGCTAAAAGATTAAGGACTTTCATAAATTTTCATTTAGCTGGCACCCTTTACTCAGGAAATATAGCTATTCACACATAAATTAAACAAATATAAGCCAGAAGCAATTTTTAATGGATGTTCACATGTGCTGACACCAGGCATGTTACACAAAAAAAAATATTTCGTGATTATTTTGCATTTCCTAATTTATTTGAGTTTTTTAAAATATTTGGTGGTGGAGCAGCACCCAGTTTATTGCATTACAAACCACCACTGCTTTGCAGACAAGGAAAAGGTTTAAGACTGTGAACCCATTAGGTACTATCAGTGTGTAGGTTTCTAGATCAACTGCTGCATGTATTACTGTCCCCACATTTGCAGAGCAAAAATTAAGTTAAAAGTCTACTCCATTTGTTATGGCTGTTAAGCTATGACAAGGGTGTATCTTAGCTACTCTTCATTAAATTATTTTTGTGGACAGACTATTAAGATCCAGATGAAGTCTGGTTAGTATCCAGTTTGGGTACAGTATATAAGAGCTGCATCTCTGATGTTTGAAGGTGATGCTTTTCCTCTAGGCAACGTTAAACTGATTGCAGTGACGTGCAGTGGAGAATTAACACTTCCAAACCTCAGGTCACAATCCTCTCCCAGAAAAGAGTGACTTGATCCCTAATTCTAATGGAAGAGTAGATGCCCAATGTGGATGACTTCAAAGACCAAGGTCTTGTTCATTAGATAGGTAAAAGGAGATCATGACATTTACAAATGAATCACTGGAGCCAATAAGAGTTTTGTGGACATTGTACCAGACTATGTTGAGGAAGCAGGAGCTGTCCTTGGGTGAAGTCTATTATTTACTTGTCTGTCTACATCCCTACCCTCATATGTGGTAGTGATCAAAAGAATATCCATCCATCCAGTATCCAACCTGCTATATCCTAATACAGGGTCACAGGGGTCTGCTGGAGCCAATTCCAGGATGCAAGGCAGGAACGGGCAGGGCGGCAGCCCACCGCAGGGCACACACACACCCACACACCTAGCACACACTAAGAACAATTTAGGATTGCCAATTCACCTAACCTGCATGTCTTCGGACTGTGGGAGGAAACCGGAGCACCCAGAGGAAACCCACGCAAACACAGGGAGAACATGCAAACTCCAAACAGGGAGGACCCAGGAAGTGAACCCAAGTCTCCTTACTGTAAGGCAGCAGCACAACCACCACGCCACCATGCTGCCCATCAAAAGAATATGTGGTTGAAATTAATTTCCAGGGTTGGTGAACTTCCAGTCCATGATATGGTGGGCCATTCTGCAATATGAAATAGCCTCAGACTAGAACTACTGTTAATTCAATAATCAAAAAAAGTCAGTTAAAGTGAAATGAGAATATAACTTGGATGCCTCACTGAGAAGCTTTTAGAGGGGAAACCTGCTCTGTTTATTTTGGTATATTGCCATTGTGTCCCTAACCATCAAAAACACAAAGAAACATAAGTTGGGTGAAATAAATACATATGTGAACAAATAAGCTGCTCCATATTGTTAAAAATGAAATCCTTCACATGCTAGTTATTTCTAAATGATGCTCAACATATCCTATGATAGGATTAATACCTGGCAATTAACCTTGATTTATTTAAAGTAGCCATCTTTTAGTGATTTTATTTTCAAAGATGAAAATGGCTTTGATAGAAGAAATCATAGAAAGAATTTTGTTTCACAGATCAAGACTTTTCCTATTAAATTAAAATCACAGACATAGGTGTTGAAATTCTTAGGCACCAACAGTACTGTATATGATATTTAGCACTTTGCAGAGTTTTTGATTTTAATGTGACTTGCATTAAACATATTGTATATGTATTGGCCAGCATGACAGGGAATTTCTGAGATCGGGCACTATAATGGAGAAGGTGGTGGTTCAGTCTTATAGCTGGGATCATTTTGAACATATAAACATGAATAGATTTGGTGGGCAACATTAATTATGATACAAAAAATCAGGATGTTTTTCCTGTGGAAGCTCTGTTTTTTTGCATAGCATCTTAATAAGTTATAGGGTTACAGGGCTGTGAGGAGTCACAGCTTTTGGCACAAGGCAGAAATATGCCTTGGAAATGGCACCAGCCCATAAAAGCTTACTCTCACTTACACATCCATTACTCCAAATTGGAATTGATAATTAATCTAGCAATAACCTCACTGAGCATGTGGGAAGACTATGCTCCTGCAGTCAGGGTATTTCATTTTGAAGGGTTAATAAAGTACAAACTATCTATATGTTAAATAATTATTTGGGCACTACCAGTACATTCAGAAAATGTAAATTAATAAAAAAACAGAGGCACTAAACACTACACCACTTCGGGTGTAAAGTTCATAATAAATGGTTAATTAGAACATTAGAAGATTACAAAAATTTTGGTGAGAACAGACCATTAGCCCAACAAAGCTCACCAATCCTGTCTACATAATTCCGCCAAAATAATATCAAGTCAAGTTTTGACTGTTCTTATCTGTTAACTATGTCTCTGCCATTTCAACACATGGCCCATCACAAACATTTTTTGTAATAAAATTAATTTTATTTGTCATTCCAACACATGGTGAGTGACAAACATTAGCACCACATTTATAAACCCCATACCAAGTGACATACAAAGAGATATCTGCATTGCACTTGTCACTCCAACAGATGGCACATCACAAACATTTGTAGTAATGCATTTTATTCTACAAATGTTTGTGATGCTCCATCTGTTGGAATGACAAATGAAATGCCTTTTATTGCTACATGCATTTCAAAATACATTCCAGTAGATGGTGCACTGCAAAAGGTAACTCTGAGGTCTGTGTTGATTACTTAGATTTTAGCCAATCTGATATGGGTAGCACAGCGAGTTCTTTCATAACTTTAAACACTTCAATTATGTCACCTCTTAATCTCAATTGACTTAAACTAAAAATATTCAAATCTAATATTTACTCAGAACTCATACCTTGGAATCAGCCTAGTCTCTCTTCTCTAGATCTTTTCTACTGTTGCTATCTCGTTTTGTAGCCCATAGGCCAAAATGGCATGCAGTTCTCCAGGTCAGGAGACTCTGTTCCTTTAATGTAGGAAGGGACATCCTTCATATATTCTATAGCTCTGTGATGGCCATTATAATTTTATATGCTGTGGTGGGCTGGGCTGTTAAAACAAAACTGAGTGCCATTATAAATAATGCTGCACATCTTCTCTCTGACTCACAAACACTGAGTATTTTCAGCCAACAAATTATCAGCATATGTCTACATAATGCCTCATTGTGACTGTGACAGTCAAGTTATAAGTTTTCTTTCTTTTTATTTTTCTTCTTTGTTCAGACCAAAGTTTGTGTTTACTTATGTATTTTTGTATGTATCTATATATATATATGTATTTATTTATTTAAAGAGCTTATGTAAAATGCCAAATTTCCCCCGGGGACAAATAAAATTCTTCTCCTTTCTTTCTTTCTTTGAAGTGTGCTCCACATCCTGCTGCATAGCCTATTCTGTTAGCCTTCTTTGTGGTCTTCTGGACACTATAATACCTAAGTCCTTCTCATAAGGTGTATTTTGAGATTCATGTTTCCCATTGTGTGTTCAAGTCTATGTACAATTCTTTCTTTCCCTTACATTAAATTTCATCTGTCCCACCCTGGACTGTCACCCTGATTTGGTGGGTGAGTTGTGCACCTTAGGGATGCTTTGTGCTCCTGGTTGGATCTCCTTTGGCAAAAAGGATTTGGCTGAACAGTCAGACAAAGAACTGTTCACAACAACCCTCATAATGGTACACATAAAAAAAATCCAATGTATCCTGCCCAGGATAGGGCTACTAGAACCCACTCCTTGAGCCAGATCTAAGGGTGGCATTCACTGGTGAGCACTTGTTGGTCAGGCTCAATTTGAAACTGTGATGTGGACCTGTCTTCTGGGCTTGCTACCTGCAAGATGAACATATGATGCTAGTTTAGTGCAAGGCATAGGAAGAAATATCTAGACAGACCAGAACATGGCAATGGAAACAGGTTTTGGGATGTGGAAAAGTAGCAGCTAGATATTTTGATTTGATATATTTTATTAATCCCTAAAAGGAAATTGTCCTTTCGCATTACTTTTGGAGGTCAGAAAGTATGGTCAGCCATTGTACAGTGCCCCTGAAGCAATTTACAGGGTAATGTATGAGCTTAAATAATACCCACCCACATATTTTTCAAACTGGCCTTATCTTCAAATGAATGCCTGAAACTAACCAGACACTATATGCGCAGCCATCACACTAAAAATATAAATTAACAGGACAAAAAAAAAACATAATTCAGAAAACAGCAAATAAAAATTGTTTTATTCACTTCAGCATTTTTAATTCTTTTATACGTTTTCCATTCAAACAGCCGGATCACTTTAAATAGAAAACCACACATATTTCCAACTGGTGTAACGTGAGGGCACTGCACGTCTGCGCAGTCTGCTAGTAAATGTAAACTAAGAGTGTGGGAGGATGTATCGCGTAGCCACGCCCATTTCCGTTCTGCTGTCCCACGATTCGATATTTCGTAAAAGGAAAAAAAAAGAAGGGACGTACGGGACCTCATTATGCAAATCACGACATCCGCGCTCCGCCCCCGACGTTCTGGCGTCTCCAGTAGCCGTTGACGGCTCCTCCGGAGTGGTGACGGTTTGATCTGTCTCTCATTCTTTTTTCCCCCCTTTTTTTGTTTAATAATTTCAATTTGGCCCGTTTCTTAAACCCGGCTAACTTCAATTTTAATCCATATTTTCACACTACATTAGAGACACCCGGCAGGACGAGCCCAGGTCTGTATTATCTAGCATCTTATTGTATTTTCCGGTGCTTACAAAGTTTATCTTTGTATTTCCGCATTATTGTAAATCAGTATGTGATCCAGATGCGCACAGTTGGAGTTGTTATATCAATATTATTAACGCCTGCCCCGGTAAGTTGTTGTTGTTTGCTGCCCGACGCCATTTTGTTTTGTTCTTGGGGTTTTCTTGTCGCAGGAGGCTTGGAAATGTCGGGCTCATTGCTTGCCGAGTTAAACTGATAGATTGTCCTGTACGAGTATAATGTATGCTGTTTATTTAGTCATTGAGCATTTGAAATGGAACGGTTGTATGTCACGTTTTAGAGCAAAAGAGAAATTCAGACTAGAGGCGGCCATTGTGAAAACGGGACAGAAGCGCAGACCCTCACTGCTCTGGCCGAACTTGGCTGCAGCGATTTCGAAGAATAAGTAACACACTTGTAATCTGAAATCGATCAATATCTAATAAATGTTACAGATACTGGACTGTCCAAGTAGCTTTTATTTTAGTGCCGTATTATTTTTACAGCCATCTTTGCGTATCGTTTAAGTCCCCTTCTATTTGGCCAGGGTATACAGGACTATTATATCTGATGCCAGACCCCCCTCCCATAGAACACACGTATACGTAGTTACTAGATGGATATCTTGTTTAAGATCTTTCTAGTTAGAAATATCGGTTTAGCGATCCATTTCGATTGAAAGTAGCCCACGTCAATTTTTAAATATATCAGGATTGTCTTGGTTATTGCGCATTTATATACTTCATAGCAAGATTTCACATAAGTATAATCCCATTTCTGTAGTTTTAAGAAGATCGAGATTCACACGTTTTCATTTTATCGTTTTGTTAAAGGTTGTCTCGTTGCATGAATAGTATCACGTAGTATAGTACATTTTTAGGTGGTCTTAAGTTCTTCGTAAATGCTCAGCATTGCATCCTTGCAATGTTTTGTATAATTAATGTAAATCGTGATATAAATATTATTGTGTCGTATTTACGCCGACCGAATGCGCGATTGAATCCCATGCCTTATCAGTTCGATTACTTTAAAGACGTCACATCAGACTGGGAGTAACGCGTGGCGTTTGAGGCCCTACGGTTGTGTGTGTGTGTGTGTGTGCGCGCGCGGATGAGTACAGCATGAAGTGTTGTTGCTTGGAGGTGCTTCATATTTCTATCATTTTTACATTCGCCACATGTGCTTTTTTGCCAGTCTTAGAAGTAACGTGCAGAGTGTTTCTAAGGGTAAAACAGTACGTTCTTTTTACAACTATATTACCTTATTTTCCTGTATAGTTCCCAAACACAATCATGGCCTTGTCTCCACAATCTTAGTACCAATGATGTATAGTAAAAACCGTTATTGTTTGTTGGGTGGGTTTGTGCGCTTGTGCTGTTTTGGTCTGATAATTTTCTGTATTGTATAGTGTAAAATATGCTGTAATAATTACAGTTTGATGTTTTAATACGTTATCGTCAGGCCTAGAAAACTGTATCAAGAGTAGGCATTCAGTATTATTTCTTTTAATTAATCAGAATATTCTTATTTCTATCGGTTTTATTTTTAATATAATTACATTTATTCACGTGAAATTGTGTTGCCGTGGAAACTGTCAGGCACACTGGTAAGACGACCGACCATTTGGGATGTGTAGTCTTGCATCCTTGAGAGAAGGCTAAATACTCACAGAGCATTTGAAGAAATACTCAAAACCTAGCAAAATACCTGTTTATAAGTGGGAGACAAGTACCGGGAGTTTTGTAATATTAACCATTCTTAGGACAGAGGAGGATAAAATAGTAGCGGTGAGTGAGTGCTTTTTTAAGTAAAACAGCAACAAAAAAAAAATCAAACATGCACGTTTTAGTTTCTATGAGTAGTTACAAAAAAGGAAAGGGTGTCTGCTCATAGCAGGTTTACGTTTCTTGTTCCTGTTAAGACTTAATTTTTTTATCAGCTCATGTAAAGATACAGCGTTAAGGCAACATTGTTTGTTGCAATGAATTGCTTCGTGGACAGCATTAAAAGTTGCTTGAGTGTTTGTTTAATGCTCACTCAATTTTATACTTAAACTGACCAAATCTGAAATAAAGATTTCATGTTGTATTTGGTTCTAGGTGGTGTTATGGTTTTAGTGTAAAATATAAAGTTGACTATTCTATTTTAATTGCTGTGTTTCATAGGCATGTAATGTAATAGTTTTGTTTAATGTGAGTGAGCTATACTGTTAAAAAAAAAAGTTAAATTTACGGTAAATTACTGGCAGCTGGGTTGCCAGAATTTTACTGTAATAAATAAGGTGACAATAGTTTTAGGTCTACGGTGCAACTTTGTAGAAAATAACTTTTTTTCATTACAACACATTCCAACAGAAAGGAATGTTTAACCATAACCAGAAACCCATGCACGGCAATAAATATGCCAATCAATAAACCATTAGAAAGTATTATCAGGACCAAATGCCAGTATGCACTTTGCTTCAATAAAGTAACAACAAACAATAGCAAACATGTGCAATTTAATTATACAAATTGAAAACAATTCAGTGTTTAAGGAAGTTACGACACATTGTCTGATGGAGAAGTAAAGTTTGCTTTTGTGGTGTTTGGTGTTCTACAGGTGTGGCAGCTTATCAAATACAACCCACCATAAATCAGCTTCAATAATCTCAAAAAACCTTCAACACGCAGGGAAAAATTTGTCTGCTAACTTTCAAGTTTCTTTCCCTCCTGTTCAAAGGATTACGGTTCACCAGGAACAATATGGTAAAAGGTGGTGTGTCCTTATTCAAATATCGTAACTTTAGGGGTGACTGACACAGCGTTTTACTGTTTTAAATGTTACAGTTGTTTACCTTTGCTGTTTAACAGTTTTACACTCTAAAATTGGCAGAGATTTTTTTAAGTGTAATTGTAATGTATCAGTAAACGGTATGTAGCATATTTTGAAGGTAGAAAAATATCACTTTTACAGAACTCGACTGTTTTATATAAAAAAAAAAAATAATTGAAAAGTATTGTTTAAGATATACAGGTAATTTTCAGTAGAACATAAGGTAACTTTTCTTTTTCAGAAATTTTACTTTCACCATTTACAGTATTTTTACCGTAACATTTACAGACATTTTTTACATTGTATATATTTTTGTAAGGTTGGGCCTGTGAAAAAGTAAAAATAATCTAAGTATCCAATTAAAAAAAAATTAAAGAAATAATACATTGATGTAGTATATGCTTTGTATTTTTGACTTTTAATGAGCATTACTGTATTTGGTTTTAGAACTGCTGAAAGATTAGATATACCTCTTGAATATGTAGAGATACATCAATAAAGAGTAAGCTTGTAGCTGAAGGCCACAAAATTCAGAATGCACTGTTTCTTCACCTCATGCTGGGAACATTTGCTTGTAATGAAAGTGAATTTATCACATCTATAGTCCCCCGAGCTGAGGTAAAATTTAATAGAAAACAAATTATGAACTTTGATATATTAATTAGTAAGGTACCTCGTATACACAGTATATCTCTTGAATGTTAGTGCCTGCTGAAAGTGTTGCGTTTTTGGAATTGGTTAAAAAAAATAACCCAAAACAAAAGCAGTATATTATATTTTCATTTCCATAACATAAACCATTTACTGAATGAAAAGGTAAGATGCTATCGTATTATTTATTTTACCCATGTTAGGAGTCGAAATTTATCAGAATTGTGCTATTCACTGCATATTTATGTATTTTTTTTTCCCTCTGACAATATTAAAATCGCAACATTTCAGTTTCTGAGTGACACTAAGGCCATGCTTGATGCTCAGAATGTTGACGTGCACGCATCATGGCTGCCGTGCGTTCCCAGGTCTTCTTTTGACGCATCCTCTGAGCACGTCATCAGAAATTAATGCACTGCGTGCACAAGTTGCACTACCAGCAAAAATTTGGGTTGCGTATGTGTTCAAGTTTTGTTTAGTGACATCAGCTTTGCAGTTTACTATCAACATCTCCATAGTGACAAACATTTCTGTCAGAATAGCTGACCTCAGATCTGCCAGCTCTATGAAAGTGGATATTTTTTAATATGGAAGATGAAGTGGAAACAAATTCAAGACTGATACGTCAGAGGGTGGGGGAGTGGGGATTCAGGTGTTGCAAGGTAATGCAGGGTGAAGCTGCATTGTAGTCTCCAATAAGATCAATATGTGTGCTTCGATGTTTGTTTGATGAATGGTTTTGATGTGGTGAAGCAAATTATCAAACTTATATGTTGGCATATGAAAATGTTTGTGGTGCTTTTCTTCATCCATTTCCTGCATAGTAATGATGTGATACATTTAAAGGTCTCGCATACCATCTTCTATCTTTTTTTGCCCCATCACAATAGCATTAGAATGCAAAGATTTTTTATCTTCAACATCTTTCTTCCCTCAACTTACAACACAATAAAACTGGACATTGTTTTTGTACAGTGGTGATGTCTTACACTGACATCTGGTGGAATCCTCCAGATTTACATAACGTGCAAGAAAAAGTATAGTTGGTGCACTGCTTGCATAGTAGCAGTGTCCGCAAGTGTATAGGTTGCATAGCGTTACGTATATCCCGGGCATTAGTGTTCCTCTTTTGTGTAAATGTGAAGTGTACCATCTCCCACTTACATTCTGCTTTAGCCTAATGTGTGTATTGCTTTGAAAATATTGCAGTCAGTCAATAAATACTAGCCTTGCATAACTAGGTGCTAGTTGTGTAAATCTCAGTAGCTTAATCTGCCAGTTTTTTACGGTGCATCTTAATAGGGACATACTGTATGTATCCTGATAACATGGTGATTTTCAGAGTATTTATAGGTTTAAATTGCTTATAAAGCAAAGATGGCATTATATGGCTGTTGTTTAAAATTAAAATCCCTGTGGCCACGAAAAAACTCGTAACCCCTGGGCGACCTTAAATTTCTTGGCACCCATCTCCATTAGCATCTTTTGTTTTGCAAACTTGCCAATCAGCACAAGCAGCCTGCTATCCTATCACTCCCACTGCTGCAGCTCAACTTGGGCAAAAAGTTCTCCCAGCTCAAGTCTCGTTTATCTGGGTGTGAGGTGCCTGGAGTTGTTTAGGGTGAATAATATATTGTTATTTGGAACACGTGTTTTATGTGTGTTCCATGTCTACAAAGATCTACGTAAATGTATGATGACAGGAAATGCAAGAAATGTTGAACACATACACAAAACAAACTAAAAGTACTAACAACAAAATTTTGATATGAAGTGTATATGTAATGTGTGAAGACTGAAGTCCAAATATCAAATAAACACTTTCACAAAAGGTACACGCATAACAAAACAAGTGCACTTTTATATTAAGAATATAACTGAAGAAAAAGATATTGGGTTAGGGTATGAAGCTGACACAGCTGCTTGGGTGGTACAGTGGTAAGAACTGCTGACTTATAATATAGAGGTTGTGGGATCGATTCCGGGTGCTTCCCAGATTTACTGTTTTGAGTAGTGAGCTGCTCTTATTGTTACTACTATACAATAAAAACATACATTTGATTTGAGTGTGTAAATTTATGGTACTTGTAAGGGTGTTTTTTTTATATATATAAAAACTTTCAATCACGTTCACACCCCCTTCCAAGCCACTCCCCCGGTTCTGACACTGCTGTTTTCAAATAAAGACGTGCTATAGCAGAAGTGAACTCAGATGAGGTTGAGGGTTCTATATCGGAGAAAAATAACAGAAGGCCTCCCTGCAAGAAAAGTCCAGTCACACATAAGAACAATGCAGCTGCACCAGGTGTAAAGGTGAAAAAGATGGCACCGTTTGGGTGCAGCAAGAGGTTTGCTCTTATCCTGCAAGTCAATCTGCCACACCCATATCCTTTAACGGAACAGCAGGGCATGCTGACTTTGCCAAGTATTGTACAAAATTCTGTATGTGATTGTTTTGTGATGTTCTTTATATGAAAAACATTTATATGTTACTTCTATAAAAGCCTCATCAAATGTAATTTACCTTAATGCATTTACTTACCTTCCTTCAGCGTAAAGTCACAAGTAGACTGCAGAGCTTCCTGTGTTTGATTGACACGGGCATGCTGACAAAGTACATGCGCAGTGCCACTCTTTATTTAGGAAAAGATCAGTTGTATAAAGTGTGACGGGTGCTTTCACCTGCAGCTAAAATCATTTGCATTCTGAAATAGCATTGCATGTTTCATTTTCAAACAATCGTCACAGTGGTAACCTGTTCTGTTTCTGAGCTACACAGATGACGCAGTGGAAAAGCATCCCTGGATTTAGCTTTATCATTATTATTATATAATAAATACATTTTATGTGAGTCTAACATCTGGTGTAAATTTATAGTACTTGTAGAAGATGTTACTTTTCCTCGCACCTGGACATTCACATCAACATGTCTTTTAAACAATTTTTTAAATTCAGTTTTATTCTTGGATTCTCGAGTAAAACTGAATTTCAGTGATTTTGTTTTAGTTTTATTATTGGATTCTTGATTAAAATTTAATTTGAACGATTATTTTATTCAGTCTTATTCAAGGATTTTTGAATAAAAAGAATGTCCGTGTATGAGGGAAAGAAACATCCACCATAGATGCTGCATTGTTTGTTTGCTCAGCAAGACACCAAGAAGAAATGATTGGGTTGCATTTGTGTCTGCTTTTATCCCTTCAGAGCTAACTTTTACAAATACCGTGTACACTGGATGTTACTTATATCAAATTTATTTTTTTATGTGATAATAATAACAGCTCACTACTTAAAGGGCCAAATGCAGAGATGATATGGGTTTTGAATATATTATATTGAGGTTGCTAAGTGGTAGCTTATTCACTGCGCCATCTGCGCAGATCTCTCACCGAGCAGCATTACCAGTGTGACTGGTTGGAAATGAAATGTGCAAACACACATGTATGCGGAACGTCTTTCACTTTGTACTGGCTGATAGTTGGGTTTCAGCAACATGTCAGTTGATCAATTTCTTTTTCTTTGGTTTTATTCCTGAATAAAGGCATACTTATGTTGTTATACCTTTTGTAAAAGTGTTTATTGGATATTTGGGCTTCAGTCCTCACACATCCTACACCATGTCAAAATTATGTAGTTATTACTATAAAATATGAAAACTGTTCCTGTTTTATCCTTGTGTTCAGCATTTCTTGCCTCGCATTTCCTCTGTTCTGCATTTACACAGATTGTTGTAGAAATGGAACATACATGAAATGTATGTATTTCAAATCTCAGTATTTCATTGCCTCTATAATTCCTTGCAAATGCATCGCCAGGTAAACACTTCAACAGAGACTTGAATTGTGAGGATTGCAGCAGGGTCATGCCTTTATTTGACTGAATGCGGGCGGAGGAAGTAACAGGCCCAGTTCTGTTAATCTACACATTTGCAAAACAAAAGCAGGTCATTAGCACAGTGATCAGGACAATTTAAGGAGGTCATGGACAACGAAAAAAATCATAAGCTTAAGGGATTCTAGCATTAAGGGAATGTTTACTTGCTTCATTAAATGGTCTTCTATTATTTACTTACAATATATGTGTCTAGTGCAGAACTGCGCTAGTTTGACTTAAAGCAAGCTTCTTATTACATTGTTTATAGTAAATAACATATTTCCCAAATAGTAGGTCATCAAGGATCATCATATTTGTGAAATAGACCTTGTGGGTGGAGAAAAAAGAAGGGGAAAAAATGTAAAAAGCAGAATGGAGAAAATTAGTTCTCTGGCCTAGAGATTGCATTTTTCTTACCTGCTCTCTGTAAACAGAATTCCGTTTACTATTTTACACTGGTTGTGCTTATTTGCAGTAAGGCATGTCATGACACTGTGTCATGTGAAAGTAAGACAGCATTAAGCAGCAAAAAATCTAGTTGTGTGCTTAGTTGTTAGCACTTGGATTCACCTTAGTGGTGATGATGGTTTATATTCGAAAAAAAAGTGTCAAATTCAGACATGCTCATGCAGAATGTTGATGTGGGACTGGAAGAGTGTGGCAATTTGTGGTTTTGTTAAAGCATAAATAACTACAAGTGAATTAGTGTAACAGGTGAAATTATCAAGATTAAAAGTTAATTTACGATTTTTATCTTGTGGGTGTTTTATTTATTTTATTATTAACCACTATAGTCTGTGTTGTAGTATAGCATGCACAGGCTGAACAGTTTCTGCTGCATTTAGAGCTAGAAATGCAGAGATTTTGCATGGAATCAACTTGTGTTTGCTTTAGTGTATTTTTTTTTTTTGTTAGAAGTTGACAACATCAGCCCCTTATTAAAAGTAAAAGGGAACTGGCACCAATAGAAGAAGATTCTGCTGATACAGCTAGATAAATGCATGTTGAAATATTTATGGGGCTTTAGTACAATCCCTGTTAATGCCATTGGTTTAATTTTAGTGTTCTACAATTGTTAAAATCTGAGATGTCTGATAACAAATCTGGGGCCTCATGCATAAACGGTGTATACACACAGAAATGTTACGTAAGAATGTTTCCACGTTCAAATCGCGATGTATAAAACCTGCACTTGGTGTAAAGCCACGCACTTTTCCACTGTATCTCATACCCTGTCTTACGCAAGTTCTCCGCTCGGTTTTGCAGACTGGCGGCACCCAGCATCAAAGCAGTGCTACTGTTCCTGTGTGGTTACTCCTTTAATTCTTAGAACCACATTCCTGCTGCGGCTTTATAAATACACTGAAACTAACCACATATTGTTTATTAGTGTAATGCATCTGATTGTAATTAACTTGTAACAATATAATGGTCCAGGGAATAGCCATAGTATTCCAAATACCATAACTGCTTTAGCGTTGTTACTCTCACTGCACCTTTTTTTTTCTTCTTTCAGCTGCTCCTGTTAAGGGTTGCCACAGTGGATCATCTTTTTCCATATTGCTCTCACTGCACCACTCGGGAGTATTTATATCACCGTATCTGAGCGGGGAATCGCAGCAGCTGATCGGAAAGAGAATTATCAATATATAGCATCAAGCACACCCTGCCTCAGCCACGGCAAAACGTTTCAAAACCTTTCCTGTACGGACCTCGCGGTTCAGAAACGGTTTCATCCCAAGAACTTTAAACAGTCAATAAAGTCCATCAAGTGCTCCTTGTAGAACTGTTTGTACTTATAAGTACAATCACCTTACTGTAAACTTGCACTACAGTTATAATATTGCACAACCTGCGCCACTTTATAAAGTGCGTATTTACATATGATGATGATATCATTTTTAGGATGAAATGCAGCAAAATATGTTGATTATATTATATAGATAAAACTTTAACTTCATTTAAATAATCTATATCGTTAATAATTAAACATTTGAGGACACAGTTCCGCAGCGCTAGCTAGTTCACAGATTGATCCTATCTTGTGCTGTGTTCTTTCTGGGGCTGATGCGACACTGGAAGGATAGATGGATAGAATAATTAAACATGTACTACAAAGACATTTCAGTGTTCCTTAAAAGTTTTGAAGAATCGTCGTCGTAAGCTTACAGATGGCTTAACGTCTATTACAGAGCTGATTGTGTGCCGAATGGGTATGTGGAGAAAGAAAAGTAAACACAGGAATTGGAGGTTAGTATGTTTGAAAGAGACAGTACTGCTACAATAATTTCATCAAAGGTCGCACACAATCACGCACCGTGTTCCCCTGTTTAATAACATGTTTTAACTATTGTCATGAAAAAGATATCATGTATACATCTCAGTATTTAAATCATTCAGAGAGTTGTAATATCACAAATGTAATGGATTCTGTGTCCTGTCGGAGAAAGAGAAAGCGGAAGCACGTAGTGATTCACACACACAGAGCAAAAGATCAAATACAAAACAAAGCATTTAACGTGCTACTTTAATTACAATAAGCTTTGAGAAGCTGGTTAATGAAACGATTTTAAGATGAAGTTTATGATGTTCTACTTTAATGACAAAATAAACTACGTAATTAAAGTGGAAAGTTTGAGATTGAAGTTGACATTTCATGCTTTTTTCCTACTGTGTGCCTTTTTTTTTCCTCTGTACCCTAATAAGCTTTCATATGACACTCAAACGGTGAGCTACAACTCGTCTTTTCTCGGCGACTTTGATATGTGACTTTATTTTGGGCAGTGTGCGACTTTGTGAACTTGAGCTTTCGAGTTTCTCCGACACACTATTTCAGTCAATCAGCTTCCTTTTCTTGTTTATACTGTTGTTTACACTGTTTAAACCAACAAATAGTACGTTTTTCCTTGCCTCCACTTGGTATTCGCTGAAATTTTTTCATTTTCCTGCTTGCTTTTTCCATTGTCTTTTTACAGAACACTGAGCTTAAGGGCTATTTATATTGATTTGCATATTCAAAGAGGCGTAATTCTGGGAGGAAATGGGACGGGACAGCAAGCGATTGCACGAGTGTTACTTTTCACACTGATCGGGATTTATGTAGCGGAAGTGGGTGAACGCACAGATTCTGGCATCTGGATTTTTCTGTACGTAAGCACATTTCGGCTTTTGCGCTTACGTCATGTTATAATGTGAATTCTACGCATGCCGTTATGCATGAGGCCCCTGGTGAATACTGGAAATGTATCTGTTTGCTGTGTTGATTTTGTACACTTTTCCCCACTGTTGGCGTTGAAGAAGATAACCCCAGTGGAAGTAGAGGATTTAAGGTAGGCTAATAGTAAAAATGATAAATGGTTTGTTTCTTGTTAAAAGAAGTCACCCCTTCCCCCAACCCGCTAACATTGTGGAAGGTCCAGTAATATATCTTACCTATTTACAGAAGAGATCAAGAAACCTAATAGGGTGTTTAGGTTGTATATTGTGAGGTGTGGTGTTCAATTCAGAAAAGGTTATGCTCAAGTTATATAGCGTACTACTGAGGCCTCATGTGGACTACTGTATTTAGTCTTCATTTGACAAAAATGACATAGCTGTGCTTGAGAATCTCTGGGCTGATTCTGGGACTAAGAGGCTGTGAGCTATGAGAAGATATTGAAGGAGCTGAACTTGTTCAGTTTTAGCAAATGAATATTAAAAGTGGTCATATTTGAAGTGTTTTAAATTATAAAGGAAGTAGTACAGTAGATCCCAGTTGTTACATTAAAATAATAATTGCAACAAAAACTCGGCGACACTCGCGTGCAACAGGGAGTGATTAATAAAGAATATGGCTATGTTAAATATTAGTGCATCAATATAATTGTTCCCAGACATTTTCTTTTACTACTTGTTTTCCTTTTTCTTGCTACCTTGCTGCAGGTTTAATAATATAGCATAGTGTGGCTTTACTGCACTTCTGTTTCTTTGGTGAGTGTGAATTTTTTTATGTCACATTTTAAGTCATGCTACTTGCTTGTTACTCTCAGTAACTGTCTTAAAACCTGGATATTTCAACACTTTTTAGGATTGTGTGGTCTCTGGTGGCAGTGTCAGTTTCATGATGTTCTGCTGTTTGGATTTAAAGAAATCTGACCGAATATTATGAAAAGGCAAACACATCGCACCCACTGTTCAACTGACAACCGTCTTCCTGCCATTTTGTAATGCAGGGCAGGTGCTGCCATCTATCAGCAACAAAAAAACATTTTGTGTGAATTCTCCATGTATTAAACTCAAGTTATAGTGTAATGAAAATTGCATAATTAGATCTGGACCTCCCTATATATTTTCTTATCAGTACAACATTAACAGGTTACTTGCCTTGGGCAGGTTGTGACAGCATGGATTTGGGGGAAAAAAATAAGATATTGACTCGTTTCTGCATCCTTTCCAACTAGTCTAAACAAAACTATTTTTTATTTTATTTTATATAGATATTTATTTAGATATTTTATTTTAAAATTTTTTCCCCAGTTTTGCTGTTCTTTTTCTTTCATTCCTTCATTTCTTAAAGTGTCGTATTGTGATTTCCATTGAATGTTACACTGGTCTCCAGTATTATTTGGTGTATTTTTTTTAAGTTTGAATGTTGACAACCAACAAAATATTAGGATTGGTACCCTCATCATTATAGTGATGTGCTGTGTCTGAAGCATCAGTGGTGGTGCAGAGTCACAGATTTAGTAGGTTTCTAGAACAGTATAATTTCATTTCCAAACTGAATTGAAAAGAGTACATTTATAATGCTAGTTGAAATTTTACATAGCGATTTTGGAGCCAAAGTACTCTAAAATGTAATAGGTAATTTAAATGGTATGGCAGTGAGTGTAATGTAACCTGTAGTTAGTACGGTATATTACTACATTTAAGGCCAGTCACACTCTGTGGCAAATTGTACAGTTTTCAAAATATTTTACACCACGAAGCTCATGCATAGTGAAGACTTTTTTTTTTTTTTTAATACATGAATTTAAAAATAATGGATTGACCACTTGAGAATTTTGACTTTATGAAGGAGGCCGTAAAATGGTAGATGGTAGAAATCAAGCAAAAAGGAAAGATTTGAAAAAATATAAAATTAGTACTTTGTGACTTGTATAACTGCTTAATTTCACTTGTGTATTAATTTTTATTTTCTAATTATTGGCATTAAACTTCTACATTTTCTTACATTTAAACATAAGAACCTTTTTTCCTCTACAATTTTACTCAAAAAGTCTTCCCACTGTAAAATTGTTGTTATTTAATTATCCATCCATTTTCCAACCTGCTGAATCTGAATACAGGGTCACGGGGGTCTGCTGAAGCCAATCCCAGCCAACACAGGGCACAAGGCAGGAACCAATCCCGGGCAGGGTGCCAACCCACCGCAGGACACACACAAACACACCCACACACCAAGCACACACTAGGGCCAATTTAGAATCACCAATCCACCTAACCTGCATGTCTTTGGACTGTGGGAGGAAACCCACACAGACACGGTGAGAACATGGAAACTCCACGCAGGGAAGACCCGGGAAGTGAACCCGGGTCTCCTAACTGCAAGGCAGTTAAATTTGCTCAGTAATAACTTTATATGACTTTCATTATAATAGCACAGACATAAACAAAATATACACATCACAAGAAACGCATATGCTGTAAACAATGCAAGAAAGCCAATTTTCTGACTTGGGTAGCATTAGGAGTAGGTGTTTTAACTACCGTATTTTTCACTCCTTAAGATGCACCTGAGCATTAGATGCACCTAGGTTTAGAGGAGGAAAACAAGAAAAAAATAGTCAGAACCAAATGGTGTACTAATATATTTAATAAAATACAGCAGAATAATATTTCAACCATGTAATGTCAACAGCAGTATTAAGAGCTATCATCACTGTCATTAACAAATGAGGAGAAACTTTGGTTCAGCACTCTTCTAGTTTTCTGGAAACCCCAAGAACTCATCACCAGTGTCAGAATTTATGAAGCCCAGTTGCTCACAATCACTTAGCAGGAGAACGTGTCTATCATGCGGCATAACCTGTCCAAAGCCACCAGGTGACAAAGCACATTTGGACCAATGCTCCCTGAAGTTATATCGCCATTTCAGTCCCATCTCTTATCATCTCGATGTCTTTTGTTGTGAGTTCCCACTTTGAAAAACAAGAATGCGGTGCAAGCGCAGCCCGCGATTCAAAAAATTGCTCTGCATACCCGTTTGTATTGTCTGACAGTAGCTGAAAGTATTCCTTCCACACGAACCTTGCTGTAGGCACACTGGCTGTGCGAATGCGCTCAACTGGGGAGACATCGGCTGGTGTCCAATCAGCTGATGCCAGTTCCTCACTCTCTTACTCAATCTCCTGATCACTCTCAACAAAATCAGATTCTGAAAAATCAGAGTCTAACTCGGCGATAATGCGAAAAACATCATCTGCTGAGTATTTTGTTTTCTGTACTCGCTTCGCCCCCTTGTGAGATGTCGATGCCATCTTTCCTTTGTTTACATTTCGTAACTCACGCACATGCAAGGATTAGATGAAGAGTCAATGAGTCTAACATTCCTCCAAGCAAAGAGGGAATGCCTGTAACGTAACGGTGAGTTTTGTCCCCATTAACAGCTGATTGTCGCCCTCTACTCCTGGATGTCGACTTTTGTCAGGTAATACACATCACGGTCTGTGACACAATATTCGCTCCATAAGACGCACAGACATTTCCACACTACTTAAGTAGTGGAAAATACGGTACTTTAGTAGATTTGCCATTAAAAAAACTTTTGAACATATTTATTCATTTTTATTAGTAGGCCAACTTTTCTGATTGCCTGCATTAAAGTTTTGCTTCAGCTGGTAATGTGAAAAAAGAAGCAAAGTTTAGTGCGGTTTCAGAATGTTGTCTCTTGCATGCAGTGCTCAACTGTTATCTCTGCAGAAACATTATTTGGATCCAGTTCACCTACTGTATAAGCTTCTTTTGCTTTGCTTGAAAATCTTTCTCTGCATTGTTTAAATGAGTAGTTTCCTGATAAATTCTGTAAAATTTAGGTAATATTTTTTCATAGGTACTATGAACAAGACGTGTGGTAAATTAAATTATGTGGAAGAAATACTTAAAGATCATTTTAATGCAACATTTAGTACTTTTAGTCATTTTATTTGCAAGACATGTAAAGTTTCAAAATGACTCAATTTTCAAGAAACATAAGCGGACCATTATAGCTCATAAAAGTGAAGGTTGAAATGTAAGGTGTCAGTGAGTAGTTTCTAACACCAAAAAAAGGAACTTGAAAACTAGAGGAAACTCTAGCAGGAAAGTGCTTTATTGACCCAAAACTACAACAGAATTGATAAGTTTCTGACTATCAACAGCTTGTGTAATTGGTGCCTAACAAGACAGTAGCCGAACAAAGTTGTATTTTCATCTGCGAAGAGAAGTCTTTAAATTGTAGGTTTCACAAGTCGAGTGGTAGTAACAAAGCTATTGCTAAAATTGAAAAAAGGCTTGTCTTGGTTAGGAACCACTGCCAGTGTCTGGGTACTTGGACATTAAAGCATGGAACAAATCAACGATTGTAGATCTCAGGGGTGGACAAATTGTAAATGCATATGGTAGTCTGCTGGGCTACCAGCTTTGTAAACTTGGTAGTCCAGGTACAATTCTTTCTGCCAGCCCAGGTTTACATAGGGATTGAGGGTTACCTGCAACTTTTTACAGCAATGTTTTTTGTAAGGTTTTATTGTACTCGAGTATGTAGTGCTCTTCTGCCACAGTATAAACACAATCATCATGCTGGAACAGAATATTTTAAAAAATAGATGATTTTTGCTTTGTGCCCTCCCCTACCATAACCTATTGCCTATGCGGGATGAGCAAAAGCTTTAGATTCGTCAAAAATTTCAATCTGTTTTTTGACGGCTCTTGACATTTTAGGATCCCCTGAAACCGAAAACCGATTTCCATGATGTGTGTGTGTGTGTGTGACTGTGTGTAACAGTTCCTTGAGGATGGTCTAGAGCTAAAACGGCTTGACGGTAAAGTACCAAATTTGAAACTTAAGCCTATTATGAGATGATGATGTGCTGATTAGTTTTTGAGCCAAATTTTGCAAGAGATAGAGGCACTCTAGAGGAACCCTCAAATGCTGTAATGCAGCAATTAGTTATGAATTTTTCATGTCAATTGCTATTGTAATGACCTATTTTATGATCAGAAAGATCAGCATCGGAGTGGTAAATTACTGAAATGTTTTGTAGAATAGTTTGGGTAACTTGGTCCCTAGTGCACAAAGCCTACTGACACTCGCGTGCGAATTCTTTTTTTTAAAGAATTGTCATGTTGATGCATAGTATTTTATGAAAAATGAACTGAAATACTGCATTAATATTGTATTGTCAAATTTTGTTTTTAAACTTGAAGTTAATTCTCGCCAAATATGTTTCTCTGTCACAAGTATTGTCAGCTTGACCTTCAGGGTTATTCTGAAGTGCCAAGGCCAGTAACCTATGTACTGTATATAGCTGGATTAAACTTTGTTACGCTTGGAGAGATAGTTGGGTCCTCATGTTAGTAAAGATAAGGTATGGTCTGAAACAAAACATTCACACTGTGTAGTCTTTGAGTTAATAGTAAAGAACATTTTCATATCCTCCAGTATACCAGAGAGAAAGGTGTTATTTTCTGTTAAGAGCCATATCGGCTAATGGTGAGCATCTAATTTTTGCCCTTACAATGCCCTTTCTTCTGACTTCATAAGGCAGACTTGTTTGTAATGGGAATATGGCCCTCTGATTTAAAGGGTAATGTCCAGCCCCTAACACTGAAATGTTATAAATGCGTGACAGGAGGATTGTTGGAATATTCAAGCCATCACATGTGATCAACAAGCTGCTGAATATATTGGGCGTTTTCTCAGATGTAGTAAACCCTGTCTTTTGGAATGAGTTGCATGCTGCATCGTTAAACATTTTAGTTTACAAGTTGGTCATTTTATGAAATGATTCTGCACTACATCAGCATTTTCTAGATATTGCAGGCTGATTGACATAGTAAATAGTTGCTGTGGTTTCTCACTTTTCAAACCTTAGAGTAGATTTGCCTGAAATAAAGTATCAGTGATGAGTTTATGATCTTCCATTGTTTGAGTTATTTTCCATTCATTGTTGTCGTAATGCTGCTTGAAATTATAATTTTTCACTTATAACTGGTAATAAAGCAGTAGTTTTTTCCCCTCCAAACCCTTAAAGTATCATAAAGTATATATTTATTATCATATTTATATTGCAGTGAGGGGCTACGGTTAACTTTTGGCATTCTTGTACTCACTGTTCCAGTTGCTTTACAGTTAACATTTTTTCTTTTGCTTGTTTAACAGACTTGTTTCACAGTTTTTCTGTATTGCTAACTAGTGAGTATGTGAGTGGTAAGTGTGGTTAATACTTGTCTGTTGTTGGTTGCAAGGAAGGCCGCAAGGCAAAGATGAGAGGCTAGTCACATAGGTGCCAAAATGATGAACGGAGGACTGAATATGATTTGGCGGATCATTAAAGTGCATGGAAGACATACAGTAATATTTGTATTGCATTTGTGCTTCATCTAGTTCATATATTTAGAGAATATTATGCTCTCCTCGCCTGACATGCCCCCTTTTTTTCTTTTCTACTTCGACCTATTGCTAACCATAACTGGCACAACTTTTCTATCAGAAGTCTTACTTCCTCTGCTTTAAAATTGTTAGGTATAGGACATTGACCAAACACCAGAGTGGCAAACAAACAGGCTACCACAAGTATAAACGCATTTTGGTCCCCAGCAGCATGTGCACTTTGTGTTGTTTTATGCTGTAAGTATAAACGAGACAGTCTGGAACACTATAAGCCGCTGTCTATAATAGTGAGACCAAAGTTAAGATTGTACTTGAAAAATTGGGTCTTTTGTTTATATCAATTTGGTTTGATTAGAAAAATATTGATTGGACTAAAGATCCGATACATCTGGTTTTCCCCTGGGCTTTGCAGATTTGTCAGTTTATTGTCAGGAATTGCTTGAGAGAAAACAATTGTGAGACCATTTGTTAGTTGATTTAAGGTCAATCGAAAATGTTAATTCCAGCATGATGATTCTAAACTTTCCTGCATATCCATTAAGGATAACTGAAATGAAAGAATTGGGGGCTTCTGAAATGGCAAGGTTAAAGCCTGGATTTGTATTCTGTTCTGATCTTTCGAGATGCTGTGGTGGGAAATTCTAAGGCTGGGTTCAACACCCATTAAATTCCGATGACACCTTACCGCAATAGCTCTGAAAATTATGTTTATTGATTAAATCCATCAATCCAGGGATGTGTCCATTCCAGCAAGTATTGGGCATGAGTGAGAAACAATCCCTGGACAAGGCCTCAGCTCATCGCATGGTGAATACAAGCACACACATACGCTAGCATCATTTTAGCGGCACCAAATCCCCAAAACCTGTATTTCTTTTGAAGTAAACTGGAGTACAGTGTGGAATCCAGGCAGGGAATACCAGTGACATGACTCCCTGCGAGACAGCAGTGCTACCGCTCCGCAACTGTGTCACCCCCATGTGTGTAATTATTAACAGTATTCATTATATAAACAACATTAATGATTTATCTGTAAAATGTAACATGGTTTAATGCATTTCATCATGAAAGTGATATCAAATATAAATCTAAAGATTCTAAATGTGCATAGAGTTGGAATATCATATATTTAATGTGTTCTGTGTCTTCTATTGCTGTAGCGATTAAAAACTGGGATGATGTTTACGACGTTCTGCTTTAATGATAAGGTAAACTACAAGGTTAAAGTGGACATTTCCAGATTAAAGGCGAAATTTCTACTTTATTCACAAAATACACGTTTTCGCCATGTCCTTAATTTTTTTTCTCAGTGGCACAAATACAGGGCTGTACATTATGTTGCTCTTGTGAAGTACAAATGAGCCCTAAGAGGCTATGCACAACCCCAAAACCCCCCAACATCATGTAGCTGAAAGAGTTCTGTATGAAGGAGTGGGTAAAAATTTTCTCACAGTTGATATTAGGCTAATAGACAGTTGTAGGAAATGCCTACTTGAAGGTGTTTCTGAAGAAGAGGGAAATACCAGCAGTTGGAGCCAAGGGTATACTTGATTTTTCTGTAGATGGAAATGGCATATCTGTAAATTCTTGCAACGTCAAGTTTTTAGTATTTTTTCCCCCAATTACATTATCTTAAATTACCATTAAAGTGAAGATCAAATCTTGACATGCCCTCTTAAACATTTCATGGGTTGTGCTTACATTTTCACATCACTGTACAGTAATGATTGAATTTCAGTTTGTTTGAACAATCACAATTGTTTTCATGTCTGAGTTTCTTGTGTATTATAGCGCATTACAGGCAGTAGCAGTGTTCCTGGCAGCACTTTCTTTAGGATCATGTCACTTTGTGTGTGCAGATGATCCTTTTTGTGTGGATGGCAATGTTTACAACTGCCACATTTGTTTGTGTTCAGTCTTGCATCTTTTTAAGTACAGTGATAATCATTTCATGGTTTACAACTACTCTGTAATAATAGTATACATTTGAAGCCTGGTATATGTACATCTAGTACCAAAATACAGTGGTGAAAATAAGTATTGAACGTGTCAACATTTTTCTCAGTAAACATATTTCTAATGGGGCAGTTGACATGGAATTTTCAGCAGATGGTGGTAATAAATCCAGTGTTATCCACACATATAAAGAAGTCCAAACAAGTAAGTCCATAAATTATGTGTAATAAAGTGGAATGACACAAGGAATAAGTATTGAACATGCTTACTGAAATTTATTTAATACTTTGTAAAAAAGCCTTTGCTGGTAATGACAGCTTCAAGATGAGTTGTATGCATTGCTCAGGTGTGATTTTTGGTCCATTCTTCCAAACAAACTGTCTTCAAATCTTGAAGGTTGTGGGGGCCTCTTCTATGAACTCCGATCTTCAGTTCTTTACATAGATTTTCAATTGGACTAAAGTCGAGTGATTGACTGGGCCATTCTAGTAGCTTTATTTTCTTTCTCTGAAACCAATTTAGAGTTTTCTTGGCTGTGTGTTTGGGATTATTGTCTTGCTGAAATGTCCACCCTTATTTCATCTTCAGCATCCTGGTAGATGGCAGCAGATTCTTATCAAGAATGTCCTGGTACATTTCTCCATTCATTCTTCCTTCAATTATATGAAGTCTTATCAGTACCATATGCTGAAAAACAGCCCCACACCATAGTGATGTGCAGTGCCATTTTTCCTCATCTGACCAGACTATATTCACCCAGTATTTCATTGGCTTGTCCAAATGTTGTGCAGCAAACTTTAAATGAGCTTCAACATGCTTTTTGTGTAGCAGTGGAGTCTTGTGCAGTCAGTGTGCATAGAGGCCATGGCGGTTGAGTGCATTACTTGTTTTCTTTGAAACAATTGTACCTGCTAATTCCAGGTGTTTCTGAAGCTCTCCGCAAATGGTCCTTGGTTCGTGGACATCTCTTTTGATTATTCTTTTGACTCCTCTGTCAGAAATCTTGCGAGGACCACATGGTCATGGCCGGTTCATGGTGCAATGGTTTGTAAAACCAATGTAAAATGGTGTTCTTTCCACTTCTGGACTATGGCCCACTGGAAAATGTAGAAGTTTAGAAATACATCTGTAACCAATGCCATCAGTATGTTTCGCAACAATAAAGTTGCAAAGGTCTTGAGGGAGCTCTTAGCTTTTACCCATGAGATGGCCTTTTTATAGGCCATCAAATACGACTAAACCAAATATTAATTTGCACTGATAGGGGGGCAGGATTGCTTTCTAAATTGACAAATTTAAGCTGGTTTCTTGGCTTTCCATGCCTTTTTGCACCTCCTTTTCTTAATGTGTTCAATACTTTTTTCATGTGTCATTCCACTTTATTACACATAATGTATAGACTTGTTTTGATTTCTTTGTATGTGTGGATTACTTGGGTGGTTACTGAAATCTGGTGAAAATTTCATGTCAGTAACACCATTAGAAATGTATTTACTGAGAAACAGGTTGACGTGTTCAATACTTTTCCCAGTGTATGTTTCTATATTTAATTTAATTATGAAATTTCAGACCTTAATTTTTTTTTAGCTAACTTGACATCCCTTAACCATATTAATTATTCTAGTTAAAGAAAGTTTAAAAGTTGACCATATCTTGTTTTGATGCTTTCCATCTTTGCAAGAATTTAATTTAAACAGGTCTCTCTGTTAATGTCTCACTCAAATATCAGAACTCAAAGCCTGCTGCAATTCATCTTAAAACTATGCATTGTCCACATATTTCCAGAATTAAATGCATCAGAGACTGACTCTAATAATAAACTGTCCAATGTAGCAGCAGCGTGTCTAGAAGATACGTTTTAGGATTGCACTAAATTGGGGCATTTGTGGGGAAAACACATTATTTACCAGATCAGTATTAAAATGGCATTATTGTAGAATATCACGGAAAGGAATTAGATTAGGGCTGCAACATCTTATTGATGAAATTGATAATAACGATAAAAACAGTTGCCAGTGAATTTTATTATTGGTTTGATCAGACACTATCAAAACATTCTTTTAAAAAATCTCATTTCACTTATGTAGCTTAATCCATGTTGAGTATTTAATTGAATACCCACAGTGATTCAAACGAATGTATTTTAGATAAAGTGTTGTTAATCCACTATTAGATAATCCTCATTATTGGCAGGGGAGTATGCTGAAATGAGAACCAACTTTGAAATTGAAGACCTACCTTTCCCCTCATTCATTGGTCAGGAGTTCTGCCCAGTAATTGCTTGTTCATAGTGCCAAATATTATAACAATATTGCAGAGTGGCAAACATTTAAGAAAGAAAAGCTAAATGTTAAAACATTGTCTTGTGAAAAATATGCATTGTTTTTGTGCATATCTGAGGTGTGTCAACAAGCAGGAAGTCAATTAAACACTGCATTTTCACAAACTACTGTTGACATTTTGGCTAAACAGAGAGTTAGGGGACAGGTGGATATTCGATTCAACAGATTGATCCCATATAAATGAGCTCCCCAGCATTTATTTTGCAGCGTAAATTATTTACCATTATTGTACCCAAAAAACATGTATTTGTGAAGTTGTGCACATAAAAGTATGACTGAATATTTGGCCAGTGGGTTGTGGCACAGGCTTTTTTTTTCCTTCATGGTAAACTTATTAGTGTTTGTTTAGTGTTGGTCCCCTAGCAGCATATTGTTTCAGGAATTTAATCTTGGTTCTCCATAAGACATGAGATTTTTTTTTTCTTAACCTTTGCCTCTAGCAACATACAGTAAGGAAAAGATAAGAGTAATTTTTCGGTGGAATATTCATTTAAGATGAAATAGATTTTGAAATTCCATGATGTGACAGGAACTGAGGATTCTTCTATCAAGGATAGGGATTCTTTTATCAAGAAAAATTGAGTAGTGGAACGTGCTGTGTGTAACTGACTGCTTCTAGTGTAGTCATAGAAAAGGATTTGTTAGGCATATGCTGCCATTTTTCTACTTGTGCTCATGCATTTATTGTTTCCATAGAAACTTTCTGAAGGATGCTGCTGATACACAGAGGTGTTTTAATGCATTGATACCAAGTTATTGTCATGACAACCATGAAACTTTAACTGTACTGTTTCTAGGGAATATTTTCATCTGTCACCATTTCAGTTCGTTTTTCGTACTTACGTTTTTTTAAACCCAAACTTGCACATTTTTTTCTAAATAATAGTGCTATGTAATTGTGATTGGGGTTTGAGCTTACAGTTACATCTTTACTAAATATTATAAACTGATATTTTTTTATGACTAATAACCATTTATGTTTAAGCTAACTCTTTTGGAATACCATTGACACATAAATTAAAACCAAGACACTAAGCAAGTAAGAATGTCCCATGGGACATGATTTCCAAATTTAATGTAAATATAAAAGGTTTTCAAACTGCTACCTGCAGTAGACATTTCCATTCTGAATTTGCAGTTTTAAATGCCTTTCATTAATACACTTTCAGTAATTCTGAAATTGACAATTATTGGATTGTTGTTTCTTCAGATTTTTTGTAGCCCAAAACAGACAGGACTACTTCTTTGATGGGCATTTTTCTCGACATTTTATAACATCAGCTTCAAACAATGATCGGTGCCGATTATAATTTTATTTACAAAAAGTATGAGACACACCAAGCGTTAATTCTTAATTAACTTTTTTTTTGAAGCAATTGTTGCACTCTTTGTATGGTTTTCTTGTATCTAGAAACAGCTCCTATTATCCTGAAGTAATCCTGCTTGCCACAGATAATCTCAGGTGGGAACCAGTTAGTTTTTTGTTTGCTCTGTTACATGATTAGGTATGCTCACTTGCACTTGTAAGAACAGTGTTTGCTTATCCAAATAAATTAATCTTATTGTAGTTTTAATTTTCAGAAAGTATTTGACTTCTATTTTTGCATTGCTGATGTTAGATACTGTTTATGCAATTTATAGCTCTAGCTTTATTAATATGTAATATACAGAAAATAAAATTTCTCTTTTTTTATGAAGCATTGTCATAATAACTGTCAGGTTTTTTTCCATTCCATTAGTGAGCTTGAGTAAATATCTTGGCACCAATATCTCCACTATTATAACTGGCATGGAACTTTTAAATTATTCTCACTGTTTTAAAACTTTCAAAGAATCCTTAGCATCTTGCTTGTCTCTGCCTTTGTCTTTTTGTGCTTAACCGGCAGTTAATAAAATAAATGGTTTTAGTAATAGGGTTATCTTTCTTTCTTTACCTACGAAGTGTTGATCTAGAGTCAGATCACTTTTATCCTGTTTTATTTGAAACAATTAAAGACCTTGCCCTGATTTAAAGGAGTTCAGGTGGCAGGTGTATCTTTACTGAACCTGGAAAAGTAACATTGGGCATTTGCCTTTAGGCTTAGCTAAAGCTGATTGGATACCTAATCAACCTTCCATCCCAGTTCACTATTAGGAACAAAGTGGCAATCCATAGATCCCTTTTTCTTTTTTAGTTAACCACAGCTTTAATATCAAAACTAACATAGGCCCTGTTAATTTTATATGTAGATGTGTGTAGAAACACCCTGGTATTGTTCCAGGATGGCATTTCCTCACATCTGCGTTCCATAGTACTGTGTTTTGTTTTGGAGGCCATTCTACTTGTTTTCCAGGTTGGGCATATCTTTTGACTGTTCTCTCTTCCATTTAGGTCCGTGCGAAAGGTGATCAGTTCTCCTTTCTATTTTGTTTGCATCCATTGATTGAGATATATAATTTTTTTTTTGTTTTGTAATTTCCTCATCCAGTCCTCTAGTGTAGGTATTCCCAAACTTGTTTTCAAGTCAGGGTCCCCTAAAATGTTGTACTATCTTGTCAGGGACCTCCTCTAATTTAGAGCTAATGCTGCAAAGCTGAGCATGCTCTTGCTTTCTGCAAACAGCTGTCACATGGCTTAAGTCTGGATTTAAGCAGACACATTTTTCAAAGTAAATTTTTAACTATTGAAAACATGATTAAGTATCACTTGATATTGTACCTCCTCCAGGAATTGAAGTGTTTTGAAGTATCACCATTTTCTCAGGTTTTAAAGTGCTGAACACTCAGCACAGCCAAATGTTGTATTTCTTTAATCCCCTCTCCCAACTATTGCAATTAGTAATTTTAACAAAAGGTTATTGATAGTTTTGGTGTGTGTGTATGTTTTTTTTAATTTTCCATGAACACACTAAAATCCTTTTTTAATTATTTTAATTTAAAACAATAGGATGATTTAATATGAAAATAGACAAACCCACAATTTCAATATTTTACATTTACAAAGAGTATATAGTTTCAGATGAATCCAGATCAAAAGCAGGAGAAAAATTAACTCAGAATTAACAATGGTTCCAAATCAATATGAAGGATGAGCCTGCTTCATGGCTATGCAGTGCTGCCTCAAGGTCCTGTTTTCCCTGTATTTATTTTTCAAGGGAGGGAGGTTATCGAACATTGGCAACCTTGAAAACAAATGTTCTGTACATTTTATATAAAAATATTAATGACTATTATGGTGAAATACTATATGTGTGCTATATATACACATACATACAGTTGTGGCCAAAATTATTAGGCCCCCTTATGAAATTAGGCAACACTCCTGATTCCAATATGAAAATGACCATTAACTTTTTTTAAAGCGTATCTGTGTCCAAAATAACAAGGTCCACTAATTGTAGTTTGGATATTTTATTGACACACTGAGTGGAAACAAGAAAGGGCAAAAATGAGACATCCAAAATTATTAGCCCCATGCCTATTAATAGTCAATACTGTACCCTTTTTGAGCCACAACTACAATCTATTAGAGTAGGTCTTTACTAGATTAGGACAGGTCTCCTGAGGGATTTTGGTCCATTCCTCCATTGCAAATTGTTCTAGCTGGTCCAAATTGCGTGGTTTCCGAGCATGGACATTCACTTTGAGCACTCGCCACAGATTCTCAATGGGATTGAGGTCTGGGCTCTGTGCGGGCCACTCGAAGATCTTGGTTTTGGTATCCTTGAAAAACTGTTGAACTAATTTTGATGTATGCTTTGGGTCATTGTCTTGTTGGAAGACCCAGCGACGACCTAAGCCTAGACTACGAGCAGATTTCTGCATATTCTCCCTCAGAATGTCAACATAATTTTCTTTTTTCATGATGCCATGCACCCGAACAAGACTCCCTGTGCCTGAGGCTGCAAAACAGCCCCACAGCAAGATGCTCCCACCACCATGTTTAACTGTGGCAACTGTGTTCCTAGGGTTGAAGGCCTGTCCCTTTCTTCGCCAAACATAAGCAACATCCATGTGCCCAAACAGTTCCAGTTTAGACCAAAGCACAGACTTCCAAAAATCATCTTTACATTTCAAATGTTCACGGGTAAACCTCAGTCGGGCTGTGATGTGCCGCTCTTTGAGTAAAGGGGTTCTTCTGGGACGATGGCCGTGAAGCCCACCACAGTGAAGAGCCCTCACAACTGTGTTCCTTGAAACATCAACTCCAGAAGAGGCCAGGTCAGCAACAATCATCTTGGCAGATGTCCGGGGTTCCTTGCTGACATCTCTGACTATTTTTCTCTCCAGAGTTCTTGTAATCTTGCTCTTACGGCCATGGCCAGGTTTGTTTCTAACAGAATTTGTCTCCTTGTACTTGGCAATGATGCAACGTACAGCAGTTCTAGACACTGTGAATCGCTTGGAAATGGCAGTGTAGCCTTGCCCCTTATCATGAGCCTCTACTATGTTCTTTCTGAGCTCCAGACTGATTTCCTTTGTCTTTGGCATGGTCAGTAACAGTAGTCCCTCTCATGTTTTCAAGAGCCCTGTTCCTTGGGAGTCTTTTTATGCTGATTGAGTGTTGTTAGGAAGCCAGTTGACTGTAGGTGTTGTTAGGAAGCCAATTGATTGCACAGGTGTGGTTTCAAAGCTGATTGGTTAATTAGTGTAGGTGTGTTTTGAAAGCAAACATTAACATGGGGCTAATATTTTTGACCACCCCATTTTTTACTATATTTGATATAAAGCAAGATTAAAAATATATGTTATATTACAAAATGTATCAAAAGCTAGTAAATAGCACTGGTGGATGTTTGATTATTCAAGTTTCATCAATGTTGCAAACTTTGGGAAGAAGTTTAGGAAAATGTTCCATGATTCCAGGGGGGCTAATAATTTTGGCCTCAACTGTACATACATATATACACGTCCGCTTTGGAATAAGTCCAACTTGGTATACGTCCTGTTTGGACGCGAAAAACTTTGCTTGGTATACGACCTTTGTTTGGAATACGACTCGCGTGCTACCCTTGTTTACCTCTCTCGAGACAAAGCCACGACTGCCCACGAGCGTCAGTGCACCAGTTGCTAGCATTCAGTGAAAAAGCCGCGCTATAACTGTGTGAATTTTCATAGGGTTCGGGAGTGAGAGAGCGGGAACTGTTCCCTCAGACCATATTGCCAGTGGACACAGAATAGGGGAAAGATTTCAGGTGAGCAAGACAACTATAGACATTCTCTGCAAGAGCACTGTGAGGTGAACCTGTGGAACTGAGATGCTGCCAACCATTTTCTCTCTGGTTTGGCCACTGAGTAGCTAAGGTTTCAAGCCCCACTTCCCCACAATTTACTTTGGTGTTTCCTTTTGTATAACCTGCTAGCAGCTCTAGTATTGCACTGGCTGAGAATTGAAGCACTATTAAAACAACAATACAGGACTACCTTCATGCCACAGCTTCAGAACATTTCCAGTAATGATTGGAAAAGCACAGCGCCAAGTTTGAAAACCATTGATCTATTGCAAAGCAAGTAGCAATGTTTATATACATTGTCATATAATTTCTGATTCAGACAATTGCCACTAAATTCAGTTAGTGGTAATTGATGCTTTTACCAGCATCAGTGACCTCAGACAGGTCATAAAATCATGTTTTAACCACCCAAAAAACAACTTTTATTTATCTGCAAGATGAACATTTTCAGAATCATGTGAGTAGATGTAAAATATGGCAGAATGTTAAAGCTATTATGAGTCAATAGTAAAAGTTTACAAACACTGTTGGTGATGCTGGCAGTCCATCAATGGAAACATTAAAAATTGTTTTCCCATCCAGTGTAAATGTGGCAAAATCCATGTTGTGATACATTTCTGCACATGCACTGGCCGTACTGGTTATACTGCCTAACTTGAGATGATCAACTCACAAATGTAAAAATTTTGCTACAGCAGTGTTATTTCATTTTTTTTAAACAGAGAGAGGCACGTTTCCAGGGGTGTAGAAGGAACCACCGTACTCAATGACCTTCCAGCGCGATGTCCGATCGTTTGGGGCAAACTGCAAAGGGGAAGGATGGAAAAAGCAAGTATTCATCGCTCAACCTCTTTGATACTTATAAAGGAAAGACCTTAGAATCACAGAAACCTGTTGGTAAGCTGCAGTATTTGTTTTTTTCTTTTTTACAGTAGACTATATTTTTGTTGTTACAAGGATAGATGGTTCAGAAGTATTTTGTACTGCGTTGTATATCTGTGGATGTGTCTTTTGAGTAATCCTGATTTAATGTAGTTTTGGAGATTCCACCTCACTTCAAGCTGCTGTGGGATATGCTTTCTTATTGTATCTAAAAAGTAACTGTCATTTTGTTATTCACTTTAATGAAAGTTAACTTAATTTATATTGTTAATCAACTTAAGTTTGCGGCGTAAATATTGAAATTCCTGGTATTAAGTTATTTGAGCCATAGAAATGCATTTTAAAAATGGGCAGAGTTACAGTTTAGTTAAACCAAAAACTTGAATGACTGACACGCAGGTAATATAAAGAAGTTCAATAATTGGGTATCTTTCTTTTAATTACTGAAGTATTAGTTAGTTTAAGCCTGTAAATTGTTGTGTTTGAAGTTGAGATGTGATGATTTTTTTTTCTTTCTACAGGCTCAGACATTTTTTTTTATTGTCAGTTAAACAAATAACGCATTAAGACTTGTCTGATTATTTTTTACATATGGGCCAGTTTTATTCTATACTGTTCATTCATTTAGTCAGCACTCTTTAGCACAAGAGCTTTGTTTCTCAATTGGTTTTTAAGTGTTTTCTGTGGAGTGTGTAGCCATAGAATACTACTTTATTGTATGTGCAATTTTTAAAATTATGTTTAATCGCATGTACTATATAATTTAATGCTCTCTAACTTTTCAGTGCTTCCAAATTTGTATTCAGCATGTCAGGGCTTATGTGCAGCCCAATAAAAGTATGCAACAAAAAATGTGCAAAAAAAAAAAAACTGGAAGTCACAAAGATGTTATAGTCAACAGAAAAATGCTCTGAGCATTGTTTGTATTTATTCATATTTATTTTTTTGGTTTGTTATGTGTTACTTTACCACCAACTGAAAGGGTTCATATAAGAATTATACCTAAATAAAGAAATCACAGACATTTTAATTCATAGTTGTCCCAAGCAAAGATTTTATTTGACTCACACACAGAGCCTGCTGCAAGTGATCGTGCATGTGGCATACATGCAGACACGTCTTTTTATAGTTTGCAGACCTTAGAAAAAAATCACACCTTTGGTTAATATGTATCTCTATATATGCTGACTAGACGCTAAAGAGGCAACTATTTTTCAGGTAAACGTCATGTCCTTGACAAATCTGCAAGCCTGTTTCAATATACTTGTTAAGCCCACAAGAAGCTGACATAAATTGAAGTCTTTTATACAGGGTGAGCCAAAATAAAGTACGACATTTCTCAAGGTCAATGCGTGAGGTAGAGGCAGCCAAGTGGGTTGGGTTGGAGGGGTCCTTTGTTAGGCTATGCCTTGTAGTTTTCGGTCAGCCACTTTGCCTCGATCCAGTGTGCACCGTGATTTCGATGTCAAAACATTCTTCAAAAACAACAAATCCATCATCACTACGCAACGCACTTCAGCATTCCTCCTAACAGTGACGTTCCAAATCGTAAAACAATTCATCATTTGGTGGCTAAATTTAGACAGATGGGCTCAACGTTGAACAGAAAATCTCCAGGTCATCCTCAGACTGTACGAATGTCTGAAAACATCCAAGCTGTAAGGGCATCGATTTTGCAGTCTCCTAGACGTTCGGTGTGCAAACATGCTTCTGCTTTAGATATTTCCAACACAGAGAGCGTGTACAGTTTGGTGAGTTATTGTAGAATTTGGCATTGTAGGTCGTTACTTTTTTGGGAAGGGCATAGCAACGGTCACACTCACTTCAGAATGTTAAATTGACATGCCAGAGAACTTTTTGCGACCCCAACTGTAAGAAATAGATGTGGTGGATGCCTGGTTTCAACAGGATGGAGCAACAGCTCATACGGCGTGGAGGTCCATGCAAGTTTTGTGGGAGATGTTTCTGGGGGAAGCTGAAGTCCCTGCATCCCGATGTTGGGTGGCCTTCACGTTCGTCTAATCTCGCTCCGTGCAAATTCTTCTTGTGGGGCTATCTCAAGTCGAAGGTATACACACACCAACCTCAAAACCTTGAAGCCCTCAAGGATGCTATTCATAATGAAATCGACGCGATTCCTATTCAAATGGTGGCCACCACCTTGAAGACATCATTTTTAAAACACAGTGAAAAAAATCTATTTTGTATGCCCTTTCTTGTGTCGTTATTAAATTTATTTTATCTTGTAGCATTTTTGTGCAATAAACATTTGAAATGTGGTACTTTTTTTTTTTACTCAACTAATGTATTAGCTAATGATTTAAATATAAAAATAATATAAAATCAAATAAGCACATGAAATACATAGTTTCCACTAGCATAAGTACCTTATCTTACTATGCTAAGCACTGCCAAACTAATGATTATGCAAACCATGACAGGTGCACTATTCCCAAAAGATTACATATATTTCTGTCAGTTTATTACGTGTCTCCAAAATAACTTGGCAAGTTAAGTCTGAACAGCTGTGGTTAAACATGGGCCCCTTGGAGAAGTTTCAGAATGTCCCAAAAAGTCCCAGGAACTTTTAACCAGACCCCACAATATTATGTTTTACAAAAGACTGGACTACTTGATGTATTTGCATTTAACACTAGCATTCCCAAAGCCAGAGAAATTTTTCGTTTGAAAAGCCTACTTTCCCCAAACACATATGAGTAAAATCGTATGTCCTTATCAGTACAGCAACTGATTTGGTGAGGTAATAAGGCCACATGAATTTCCTTGCCTGTGTTTTGGTAAAATTTGGTGATCAAGGGAAACCAAATTTTTGTGGGGATTCTACTGCTAATGACTAAAATTTTTATTTGTTTTCATTAATGTAAAGATTTTAATGCATACAGAATTGCAATCTATTTACATACATTTTTATTTAGTTGCATTATATACAGTAATCCCTCCTCGATCACAGGGGTTGCGTTCCAGAACCCCCCCGTGATAGGTGAAAATCCGTGAAGTAGAAACCATATGTTTGTATGGTTATTTTTATAAAGTTTAAGCCCTTAGAAACTCTCCCACACTGTTTATAAATATTCTCCGCACAGTTATACAGTAAACCCTCGTTTATCGCAGTCAATCCGCTCCAGACAGATAAATGAATTTCCATGAAGTAGGATTCTTTATTTATAAATTTAATATTTTCACAGTTAGAGCATTGAAAATCTGTTTACGACCTTCTACATACATTTTTTAACATTATTAGAGCCCCCTAGATATGAAATAACACCCTTTAGTCAAAAGTTTAAACTGTGCTCTATGACAAGACAGAGATGGTAGTTCTTTCTCACAATTAAAAGAATGCAAACATATCTTCCTCTTCAAGGTGCGCGACAGGAGCGGAGAATGTCAGAAAGAGAGAGTAAAGTAAACCATCAAAAATCAATAGGGCTGTTGCGCTTTTAAGTATGCATGCATCGCGATAAAGCGGCTGCAATGAAGGGATCAGGCTGAAGGTAGCCCTTCAGCATTTTTCAGTTTTTTTTTGTAGAGGAGCGTCCGTATCTTCTAAGCAAACAGCCTCTCTGCTCACACCCCCTCCGTCAGGAGCAGAGAATGTCAGAGAAAGTGAGAGAGACAGAGAAAAGCAAACAATGAAACATCAATACGGGCTGTTAAAGGTTTGAAGTGTGCGAAGCACCGCACGGGAAGCATATCGTATCTCATTGAGGAGTTTTAATTATTACGTAATACGTGCATTGATTGGGTAGCTTCTCAGCCATCCGCCAATAGTGTCCCTTGTATGAAATCAACTGGGCAAACAAACTGAGGAAGCATGTACCATAAATTAAAAGACCCATTGTCTGCAGAAATCCGCGAACCAGCGAAAAATCTGTGATATATATTTAGATATGCTTACATTTAAAATCCGTGATGAAGTGAAGCCGCGAAAGTCGAAGCGCGATATAGTGAAGGATCACTGTACTCAGTTGAGTGTTTAAAATTGAATAGAATCTCAGTAATTATCTTAGTATTGGTGTTTGGAATTGTAACAGCCATACATTGAAGTTCAGATTTCTTGCTCTTTTCCGCAATCAAATTCCTTTGTTTGGGGTCTATAACGTAAATCATTTTGCATCATACCCTTAAACCTGAGCCCAAGGCTCCCTAAACTTGTGCTTCCAAAAAAAAAACCAACTTATTTTACAGCTTTCAATAGTCTTCTGTGAAGCACCTGTAACTTGTAGACCAGCAGCGACATAAGTGGGAAAAAAATGCCAGTATTTGTTTAAATTTTGCAGAATTTGGATTACTTGTACTAGTTTACAAAATTATTATAGCATGTCGTTGTCGGTGTGTACAATATTATACGGTACTGTACAATTGTGGCCAAAAGTTTTGAGAGTGACACAAGTATTGGTTTTCACAAAATTTGCTGCTTCAGTGTTTTTAGATCTTTTTGTCAGATGTTTCTATGGTATATTGAAGTATAATTAGAAGCATTTAATAAGTTTCTGATGCTTTTATTGACAATTACTTTAAGTTTATGCAAAGAGTCAATATTTGCAGTGTTGGCCCTCCTTTTTAAAGACATCTGCTGTTCGCCCTGACATGCCATCAATCAACTTCTCGGCCAAATCCTGACTACTGACAGCCCATTCTTGCATAATCAATGCTTGGAGTTTGTCAGAATTTCTGGGTTTTTGTTTGCCTACCCGCCTCTTGAAGATTGACCACAAGTTCTCAATGGGATTAAGGTCTTGGGAGTTTCCTGGTCACGGTCCCATAATTTTGATGTTTTGTTCCCCAAGCCAATTAGTTATCACTTTTGCCTTATGGCACAGTGCTCCATTATTCTGGAAAAGGCACCATTCGTTACCAAACTGTTCTTGGATGGTTGGGAGAAGTTGCTGTCGGAGAATGTTTAGGTACCATTCTTTGTTTGTGGCTGTGTTCTTAGGTAAAATTGTGAGTGAGCCCATTCCCTTGACAGAGAAGCAACCCCCACAAATTAATCTCAGGATGCTTTACTTTTGGCATGACACTGGACTCATGGTAGCACTCACCTTTTCTTCTCCGGACAATATTTTTTCCAGATAAAAATAAATGTTTGTCTTAGTGTGAAGTAGGGATGGGCGGTATCCAAATTTTGATACCGTCAAACCTCCTCCCTATTTTACCTCGGTATACGGTATTACCGTGAATAATAAAAAAATTTGTGACGTAAGGCTCAGACAGCATCACCAAACTGTTGGCTTGTGCCTAAACCGTTCAGAAACTGAATATCAAACACTAATACTGAAACAATAACAAAATAACATGCAGAACAATATTAACAACTTTTATTACCAACAAATAGCAGTTTATAAAAAAGTGCAAATACAACAGTCAAACAGAATTAAATTAACATAAACATCCAGAACAGTTTTCCCGCGGAGACGCGCACACAAATCAATTAAATTAAATCACACCGCCTGAACAACTTTTAATAACAAATATGAGCAGCTTATAAAAAAGTGCAACTAGATCCACAACAGTTCAACAGAGTTGAATTAACATAAACATCATCCATATTATAAAAAGTATTGCCAAGCAATAGTCCTAAACAAAAACGTCTTCTTTCCAATATCGTTTTTAACGTAAACCAAATAAAAATACCTGAATCAATTAAATAAAAATAAACACAGTGCGAAAAGGAACGAATGGCAAGTGGCATCAATCTATTCAAGATTTCTCGCTAGAAAAACCAGCATGTTTACTTTGTCCGGCTTTAACAGGGCACGTTGTGGACCGACAACTTTACCTGCGGTGCTGAAAACCCGCTCCGATGGTGTGCTTGTGGCACAGCCGCACAGGTACTTCGTGCCACTCGCGACATCTGGGGAAAACGCCCGGCAGCATTTTTCCACCAGAGAAGTGGGTCCTCGTCTCCTTGAGTAACTGGCTCCAAACAGTAGGCTGTTATTTCAGCTCCGACTCGGTCCTCTACGGTGCCGACGGGACCTGCCATTGCATCAGATTTTTTTTGCAGCATACTCCCCAAAGTCATCTTTTTTCGTGAGGGTGCAGGTTGCTCCTCTCCCTCTTCCACTCTGATGGCCACTGGACCTGCTGCCTCTAAGCTCACGATCTCAGCCTGTAATTCAGCCAATGCGTTGTCATCCGTCTCATATCCTCCACGGTAACGAGGGTCAAGGAAAGTGCATTTTCGCAATATTTTGCGCACTGAATTGGATTCATACTTGGCCTCCAGCTTTGTTAGAATTCCAGTTTTGATTGACTTTGTTAGCTGGGGGTCATTTTCTGACGCAGCCAACACATTGTCCCTGCAGAGCTGTAGTATGGGGAGGATACAGGAACTGGTCACAATTTTCTGCTGACAAAATACCAGTGAAGTCACCGACTGGTTTCAGTGCTTCGTGAACAGCTTTCAAGACGTCCATGTCCTGCCAGGTCAGGGACAGGCTGCTCCTTCTGTCATCAGACAGGACGTGTCTGATCGCTTGGGCCTGCTTGAGGATTCGCTCCACCATTGCCAGTTTGGAGCCCCAGCAAGTTGCGCAGTCCTGCCGACGGATGGATGGATGAATTAATTAATGAATGATGAATAAATGATTAAATAAAGTATCTATCTATCTATCTATCTATCTATCTATCTATCTATCTATCTATCTATCTATCTATCTATCTATCTATCTATCTATCTATCTATCTATCTATCTATCTATCTATCTATCTATCTATCTATCTAAATGAATAGGCCTAAATAAACAAATGAATGAATAAATAGGCATAAATAAACGAAATTCGTTTTATTTAGGCCAATTCATTCGTTAATAAACGAATGAATGAATAAATAGGCCTAAATAAACAAATGAATGCATAAATAAATAAGTCCATTAACGTATATTATTCCACTTGGTGAAATTTGCATGCACATTTATTTCAGGCTAAATAAGTCCCTTATGCGCATCAAGCCTGCATTTACTTGATAAAAAAATACAGGAAAAAAATTACAATTTAAAAAATGGTTTTCTATTTTAATATAGCCTACTTTTCAATATAATTTATGTGATGCAAAGCATATATATATATATATATATATATATATATATATATATAATATAAAATATATATATATATCCCTTTTTATATTTGAGCCCCTGCCCTGAGGAACTCTCTGCACGCTTTATGCTTACCGTTATGAGACTATGTTTTGGGAGTCCCAAGTCCACTTGCTTCTTGTGGAGTTCATGCTTACGTTGCCAGCTGTGTGAAAAGGCCCGACAATATTACGGCATAGTCCGGGCGCTCGGTTTTTGCCTCTGGTCATGCAATCCATTTGTGACAGCCAAGTTTAGATTGTGACGAAGCAGCATTGCCACGCCAATGCAGGGACCTGATTGCGGCATGAATGTTGGCAGCGTTGTCAGTGGTTATGGCTGAAAGTTTTTTCTCGTCAAGTTGCCATTCCTGAAGTGCAGCTCTGAGCGCAGCAGCAAGATTGTCTGCTGTATGACTCTCAGGAAAATATGTAATTTGGAGGCATTTGGATTCAAGTTTCCAGTCAGGTGTAATAGTATGGACAGTCAGAGACATATATGGAGTCATGTTAACTGACGACCACATGTCAGTTGTTAAGGAATAACTGTGTGACGCTGACAGCAGCACTTGAACATTGTCTCTAACTTTACTATATAAATGTGGGACGGCTGTTTGTGAGAAATATTTCCGTCCAGGCAGCTCGTACTGGGCATCTAGGACCTTTACCATGTCCGTAAAGGACTTTTTTCCACTGTGTGGAAAGAGACCATTTCCTTCGCCAAGTATTTTGTCACTGCATCAGTACAGGTTTTCCAACGGACACTGTCCCTTTTGTACTTTGTTGCTTTCCCGAAGGCCCCATTATCGTCGGCTGCGTACTGGCGGTGGACCTAAATGTTGTTGGTCCTGCATCGGGAGGCGTTGAAACTGTTGCACTGAGTGAACTCGGGTCCATCCTCGCAGCAGTGAGTGGATGGTGGTTTCGTATATGCGACCTTAGGTTCGATGTATTTCCATCTCTCGCGGTCACCTTTTTGTTGCACAATTTGCAAATTGCCTCGTCCGTATTTACCGCCTCTCCTTCTCGCTCGTCGAAACCTGAAATACTGCCAAACTGCAGAAGTTGTGTTCTTTTTGAGACCAGGTCACTTGGTGCGCGACTCGCCATCTTTCCCCACCTCTCTCTTTCTCCTCCACGCTGTCACGTGATGACAACCACGCATCGCATACGCATTTTTAGGCATTAAATAAATTATATTTAATATTTAATCCTTGTCTCCTATATAAGTGCATTGTTTTTATGACGGTATAACGGTATTGAAACTGACACCGTTGCTATTTTTAGATCCCGCGGGATACCATATTACCGTTTTACCGCCCAAGCCTAGTGTGAAGTTGATTCTTTGCTGCTCTTCTTGACACCTGGCCATTGTTCAAAAGTCTATGCCTCACTGTGCGTGCAAATGCATCCACAATCTGCCTGCTGCCATTCCTGATCAAGCTTTGCGCTGGTGTTGCCCCGATCCCGTCGCTGAATCATCTTTATGAGATAGTCATGGCGCATGCTGGACTTTCTTAGACACCCTGAAGCCGCCTTCACAACAGCAGTTGAAATGGGTTTTTTGGGATTGAGTTCATTTTCATGGCAAAGAGTGACTTTGCAATTGGTTGCAGTTCATCTGATCTCTCTTCATAACATTCTGGTGTATATGCAAATTGGCATCTTAAAAATTGAGGCAGCAAACTTTGTGAAAATTAACATTTGTCATTTTCAAAACTTTTGTCCATGGCTGTAGGTTTTTATATTAAAAAAAATAATGTAAAAAGAAAATAAAGGGCTTGATGCAGTAAACATTTTTTTCAAAAACAAAGTTCAGTTAGTGGTATACTAGGCGTCCCCCACGGCTCTGCCCGTGGAGTGGTGAAACAGGACAAACATTAAAAATAATAAATAAAACGGGTATTGCTAGCTAAACAGATGCAAGGTTCGCTCCAACACATGGCAAGAGAGATTTTCTTCCATACAAAAAATAACCGATTTTAACGGAGGCTGGTGCGACCCCACCTGGCTCCTCACTCCTGACATCACGCTAACCCCCCCCTCGGTCTGCAGCCTGTGTCGCGGATTAGTGCAAATAAATCACTCCATATATATATATATATTTAATATATGACATGCCTTATGGAAACAGTAGTATTTCAGCAGTGACATCAAGTTTATTGGATTAATAGAAAATATGCAATATGCATCATAACAAAATTAGACAGGTGCATAAATTTGGGCACCCCAACAGATATTACATCAATACTTAGTTGAGCCTCCTTTTACAAATATAACAGCCTCTAGACGCCTCCTATAACCTCTGATGAGTGTCTGGATTCTGGATAGAGGTATTTTTGACCATTCTTCCAAACTAAATCTCTCCAGTTCAGTAAAATTTGATGGCTGCCGGGCATGAACAGCCTGATTCAAATCATCCCATAGATTTTTGATAATATTCAAGTCGGTGGACTGTGACGGCCATTCCAGAACATTGTACTTCTCCGAACTCTGCATGAATGCCTTTGTAGATTTCGAACTGTCTTTTGGGTCATTGTCTTGTTAGAATATCCAACCACTGCATAACTTCAAATTTGTTTACTGATGCTTATATATATGTATATATATGTGTATATGTATGTATGTGAATGTATGTGTGTGTATGTATGTATGAATGTATGTGTATATATATATATCTACTAGCAAAATACCCGCGCTTCGCAGCGGAGAAGTAGTGTGTTAAAGAAGCAATGAAAAGAAAAGGAAACATTTTGAAAATAACGTAACCTGATTGTCAATGTAATTGTTTTGTCACTGTTGTGAGTGATGAGTGTTGTTGTCATATATATATATATATATATATATATATATATATATATATATATATATATATATATATTTATTTATTTATTTATTTATTTATTTATTTATTTATTTACACACACATAAACATATATTTATATATATATATATACACACACATACATATATATACATATACATACATATATACACACACATATATACACACACATACATACATACACACACATATATACACACAAATATATATATATATATATATATACATACATACATACATACGCACACACATATATAAACATATATATACATATACATACATATCTACATATATATACACACACAGCTATTTCAGATCAGTGCATACGCTGTTTGTTAAAACAGTTGACTCCGCTCTTACGTGCAATAACAAATCAAATCATTCAGTTGTCTTTGCTCATATGTCATTTTAGAGCTGGACGCCTAGCATCTTTTTTTGGACACAAGTTCGTTTCTGTTTGGTGTGAGGTTCTGTGTTGTGGAGATTCTCAGGATGGATTGCAGGTGCTCATCAGTGAGGACTCCTGTGTGCTGTTTTGTTAGTCTTTATCACTGAGAAGAGCTTCTCACACAGATATGTGCTACCAAACATGCACAAGGTTCGAGCCGCATGTAGATGGACTTTTTTTGTTCTTCAAAGTCACCAAAGCGCCGTGCAAACTCAGTGCGCAATAACTTGCAGCATCATAAGGTAGACTTGATTAACGCGGTAAGTGTTCGGCAAGGCAGCTGAAGCGCTGCATTATGGGATCTGTAGTTTATTGTGTTACCAGCGCTTCATATACCCGGCTTTAATAACAATAATACAGTATATAAAATGATCTCGGGCGGATATAATTACGCCGGGCGGATGTGGCCCGCGCCCTTGAGTTTGACACATATGGACTAAATAGAACTTGAAAAGATATATTTTTCAAATGTGATCGCGCAATTCAGATAGAGTTGACGCAAGACTACAGCCTGCATGCCTCAATGAGTCATCCTCCCCTCGCTCTTACTTTTTTACCGTTCATCTAATGAATACACTGAGTATGGCTTTACCAAAACAATCATTGATGGCGAATCAAGTATCCATTATTCGAGTATGTAGAGCGGGATATATATATATACATATATATATATACCCGCGTATCGCAGCGGAGAAGTAGTGTGTTAAAAAAGGTAGAAAAGAAAAGGGAACATTTTAAAAATAACGTAACATGACTGTCAATATACAGTATTTGTTTTGTGAGTGTTACTGAGTGTTGCTGTCATCAAGGATTTGATTATCATTATTTCTTTCAATCAGGTTCGTATTTGTAGGATGTGTTGTGTTCAAGTTACATTCCGTGTTTGTCAATCGTTGTAAAGATGACAGGTTTCATTCATCGATTCGTTTCTTACTGCATCAATAAACAGCTCGTCTTCTTCTTTATCTGAGACCTGACACACTGCATGCACGGGTTATTTTACACTGTCTTCCTTTAGCGGGACATTGACTTTTTCCACCGTGTGCTTTGTTTCCACAGTAGCTGCATTTATGAATATGCTTATCAGACGCTTCATATTTTTTGCTGCCTTTTCAATTGTGTAATTCGGTTTTTGTTCAGTGCTCTTTGGAGCTGTTGCTTTTTATCTGTGCACTGCGTCAGTTCACGTGAGCCACTCGGTGTACTTGCATCGAAGGTTGCCAGCTGTGCTGGTGCCATCTCGTGCTATGTCCATAGCTTTATTTAATGTTACCTTAGTCCTGGCACTTAAAACTTTCTCTCGCAGTTTCGCTGAGTTTGTGTCAAACACCACCCTGACCATCTCATCTTCCTCTCCATAAGCACAGTCCTTCACCCGTGAATATTTACCCGTGGCAGTTTGCTATTGGATTGCCGCTGACGGACGGCCTTATATGGGCAGGCACAAATTACAAACGCCAGCAGCAGCCTGTCTATGAACTTAATTTAAAGTGTAGGTTTACATCGTGCTTTGTTTCCGAAGTAGCAGAACTCATGAATATGGTTGTATATGTCACTCGCTCGCTTCTTATTGTTTCGCTGCCTTCTCAATTATATAATGCATGTTTTCTTGAGCGCTTTTTTGAGGTCTTCCTGGTTTTCTATGTACTGCGTGATTACGTGGGAGGCGTGATGATGTCACACGAAACTCCCCACGGCGTTGAAGCTCATCTCCATTACAGTAAATGGAGAAAAACTGCTTCCAGTTATGACCATTACGCGTAGAATTTTGATATAAAACCTGCCCAACTTTTGTAAGGAAGCTGTAAGGAATGAACCTGCCAAATTTCAGCCTTCCACCCACACGAGAAGTTGGAGAGTTAGTGATGAGTGAGTGAGTGAGGGCTTTGCCTTTTATTAGTATATATATATATATATATATATATATA